>NC_092590.1:8292424-8595454 GCF_047663525.1 Anas platyrhynchos
CAAAAAAAAAAAGAAGCAGGAAGCTAAGAAGGCTTTTTTTAGTTGGGACTTGGGCTGGTTTTATGAGGAAATAGGAACTGAATTAGTCAATACAGACCACCTCTGTTGAAACCGCTGCGTTTCCAGTGGACTTTCAGCTGCGAGGCCGCAGTGGCTTTAAATGTCCTTTTGTGGCTACGGGCAGCAGGTGAAAATCATTTGTGATGTGCCAGGGGACGGTGGTGGCTGGGGCAGGGAGCGTGTCCTTGGAGCGGTTGGGAGCAGTGTGGGCGCTCAGATCTCGTGCTCCCCAAGAGCAAGCGGTCCCAAATCAGTCTCGGAGGCTTTCTGCCTTGTGCACACCAGCCCCTGCAACCCCTGTGCTCCAGCAGCACGGGCAGAGCGCTTCGTGGTGCAGGGCTTACACTGAAGCTGCAGGGGTTGGGGGCAGGGGACAGGACTCGGTTACAAGTGGCCCTTGTTTAAGCACTGCAGCTGTAATACTCGCTGGTTATTTCTGCTCGTGGCTCGTACAGGCTCAAGCAGTCAACCTACTACAACCATCCTAACAGGATGCATGCAGTTGGGAAATTCGGGTAACAGGAGTTTGAGTTATGGTCAAAACAAGCCAGCTTCTTCAGAAACTCGTTCTGTCTTGCTTTACAGGATTCAAAGTGTCAACAGTGTAGCTGTGTCCAATAGTTTGTGTTTCCTCTGGTGAAAAGTTCTCTCACCTTCACCACCAAATTGCATTCACCTGCTGATCGCGGTCATTCCTCCAAGCTCTGCTCCTCGAAGCCTCTCTCTGCTTGTTGGGCAGTTGAGCAGTACCTGGAGGTTAGCATAGGGTTTTGGGGCTTCCACTAATCCTGAGCCCAGCACTGGAGACCAGTGTCCAGCTGTGCAAAAAGCCCGACTCGTGGGGCAGTGGTGGGGAGCAGCCCCAGCTACAGCCCGGTCAGCGTTTGGTGAAGGCACCTGAGGAGCTGTTCCCCCTGGGGAGAGGAAGCTCAGTAGCTGTAGGCTTGCACCGTTGGCCTTTCCGCGTGCTGTAAGAACATAAATCCTCCTGAGATCCCAGTGAGCTGGGGGAAGAGCCCTGCTTCTGGAAGAGGGGCCGTACCAGAGCAGGCTGACTCCTGCTCAGTCGCGGGGTAGGGTCCGTGATCACAAAAACCTCTCCTACCAGATTCCTCTGCCCAGCTGCTTGCAGAAGACAGCATTTCTGCGTTTCCACAGTGCGGAGCTGGAGGCGCTGAGCTGGAGGTTTAATTGACCTTAATAGCTGCAGTGAAAAAGCCCGAGGATGTCTAATTTTGCATCAGGTAGATGGGTCAAATGGTGTAGATAGACAACTTAAATCCACTACGAAAAGGAATTACTTCTGTAATATGCTGAAGGTCTAAGTAGCTTTAAAAGCACTTTTTAGTTGTTGTGGACATCTATTTACAATCCAAAGCACTCCAGTGTGAAACAAAGCCATGAATATTCTTGCAAACTTCAGGTGAGAGCAAATAATGATGCACCACACTTAACTCAGCCATTGCAAGCCCGTCTTCCACTCCCTGCTGTCAGAGTTACGGGGACCCATCACCACATTTCCCAGAGGACAGCTTCTTTGAATGGCTTAATTTAAAAAGAAAAAAAAAAAAAAAAAAAAAAACAACACAGGTTTCAAATCATCTTTATATCTGTCTCTGTCTCTCTCCCGTCCCTGTAGGTGGGAAAAGAAACGCTTTCTCAACTTGCAAAGCAAAGGCGGCGACACCAGGACCCCTGCTGGAGATGGAAGCTTGTTAAACCCTAGGTGTGTCCTTCATCCACACAGACCACCCCCAAGGAGTCTGTCTAGGATGTCATTCACCCTGATGTCACTGCTAGAGACACTGAATCATAAAGACAATCACTGCCAAAATCCTTCACTATCACAAGGTCCAGCCCCGATAGAAATCGAGCAAACGAGCTCCTGGGTCAAGCAGAGCAGCTTTTGTCTCCACTCCACCTCTGCCTTGCACTCTTAAGCCCTCGTCTCATCTGTGTCCATGTCGAGTCAGCAAACAAAGTAGCATGGCTGGCTCTGCCTGCTTCAGCCAACAGAGTCACCTAGACCACCGCTGCCCCATACAGCACGTCGAGGAACGGAGTCTGCCTGGACCAGGACGACACACTCAAAACTTCTTTTTATTTAACGGTGCGACAGGATCAATTTCGGTTTTAGCTTTTTTAAGAAACTTGAATGCTTTTATATTTTAACTTTTAGTTTGTAATTTCCTTGGTGTATATTTTACTAGGTATGAGCTTTTAAACAAGTGTCAAAAATCTGAACTACTTTTTAAATAAAAGGGTTTTTTCTTTTTTTTTTCTTTTTTTTTTTTTTTCCTGCCAGAGGAAAAGCCTGTATGGAAAAAAAAAAAGGTGGCTTTTTTGTTAAACTATTTGTAACAAATAGTGGCCTCTCAGTCTATATAGTACGGTGTCATATAGAACTAAATAAATGTAACAACAGTCAGCTGGTCAGTAGACACGTCAGTCTTGCATCACCTACTCTGTAAACATAAGCAATACATCCAGCAAATCTGACTGCAGTGAGTTCTCCTTCTCACCCATTCCCCTTCTCCTTGTAAAAAGCCCAGCACTTGAATTATTACTTCAATTGTTCTGTATTTGTATCTGTTTTTGTTAGCCTGTTAGTGGGATTTTATGCCAGTTGTTGAAATGAGCATTGATGTACCCATTTTTTAAAATAGTAAGGCACAGCCTTTGCCAAAAATACTGTCAACCAATTTTATTTTTTTTTTTTGTCATTCCAGTTTGAGTTAATGTGCTGAGCATTTGTTTTTTAATAAAAGCTTTGTAATAAAACTAAAGTCAATTGTCTGGCTTCAGAAAAAAATAACAAAAACTACTCACACTTGAGGGAGCTGAATCCCTAGAAAGTAGCTGCGAGCCCCCAAAGGTGCAGGTACCTCGAAGGCTGCAGGCATTTGGCTGAGGGGCCCCTTGGAGGAAACGCAATGCGTTTGGCTGCTTGCTCACCTGAAGCCGAGTCAATTTGGAAGATGTGGAACTTTTTTCTTCCTAAAGGGAGCAGAAATGTTTTATTTTCATCCCAGGAGAGAGGAATCAGCAGGCCCAGTGCTCCCTTATGCTTCTCAGATAGAACTGGCCCAGCTCTACGTTCAGTTTCCTACTGAAATCTCATGGGTTTTAAGCCCGTGATCGATTCCCTTCCTTCTGGATGCCATCCATGCCCACATAAGGAGCAGGAGCCTCCACTTGCGTTTCTTATGGCCCTATAAATTCTCCAGCAATCAGGGACTGGAGCCAGCTGCACGATCAGCTGCTGAGGGCCTGGTTTCATGCTGCCAGACCCAGAGCAGCAGCACGGCCTGCCTGCTGCTGGTGGTGCCCACAAGGCATTCCTGCGAGAGCAAGCAGCTCCTCTGCACTCTCCAAACCTGAAAGCGTTTGAGTCTGTCCAGCCCCAAACCCTACCAGCAACTGCACTGCTACCTTTCCCCTTTTGTTCAGGGACTGGTGTTTCACAGCTCTGACAAACAGGTACAGCTGCCTGACTTCTACGACAAGACTTCACGTGGGGGAAAAGGAAAAAAAGCCACTGTAGCCATGGGTAAATTATTCCAATGGCTTGTGAGCACCACTGCAAAAGACATTATGGACTATAAACTGAATGAGCATACCTTGTGTCTTGAGCCTTGTGTGGTGTGGGACTGGCTTGAGTCAAGCTCAAGCCACCAGAAGTGGCACAGGTGCCTTAGTCCCGAAGGAAGCTCTATGCTTAGGCTGCTTGCAGCTGACCCTGAAACTCGGTTGCATAAGAAGAAATTTCATATTTAAAAATGTTATATCACAGCTTCCTTTCAAACCAGCGCACACTGCACACAAACACAATTGTAAGAATGTGGCCAGCCTGTCAGTCCCTGCCATGTTTATTTCTAGCAACTGGTGATTACTTAAAAAAAAAAAATTCTAAAAAGTGACCCAGCAAAGGAATGCTTTCAGCCAGCAGGAGGAAAGCCCTCTCAAAGAGCAGCAGCTACATGCTGGAGTTTTGCAAGACCTGGCTTTATTTCCATTCTTGTCAGTTAGCCCAGCTTTTGCTGGAAACCTGTTTGGGTTTTGTTTCGAGGGCTGTTTTTGTGACCTTTTAGAAAAGAAATAAATAAATACATAAATAAAGGGGGAAAAGCAAACGCTTCAGTGCAGGAATTGTTTTAAATCAGGGATTACTGCAGCGAGGTCTGTAGATGACATGCTCCAAAGATAACAGTCCTCTTTGAAAACACAGCTACTTTCATTGTTTGGAACTTTTTTTTTTTTTTTAAGGCTATTTAAAAAGCCACTTATTCGTTTTAGGGAAAAAAAAAGAGTTTCCAACAGAAGCATTAGCCTTAGGTAGCAAGGTATCCCAAGCACACTCCGTAGTCAGGTTGCCTGTCCCAGGGTTGAGAGGTCCTTCAGCAGTAATAGCAAAGGGGAAAAAGAATTCGGGAGCTAAAAATAACACCTCTGCTGTTCCCGTGCAATGAGCAAGCGCCATGTGTTGGACTCGTTCACAGATCAAAGACCTTTCACGTAAGAGCAGCTGTGGAAAAGGTTAACTGATAGACAAGGCTTCAGATGCTGCCCTGAGAGCACCTGCGAGAGGCCAATGCCGCTGTCCTGGAACAGCCTCTGTGGTTCGGGTCAGGGTCTGCTCCTGCCCCGCCGTACCAAAATCCAGCAGCCCTAAGCCCTCCCTGCACTGCACCACAAGGCACGGGAGCTGGTAAAGACAGCCCAGTGCTGATGGTGTGACACTGGCAGTAAAACCAGGCCTAAACCCATGACGGACTGAGTAAGTTACTCCAGGTGAGACCCAAACCCGACAGCTGAGTTCCTGAGGAGCAATTTAGCAATTCACCATTTCTCTTTTGGGTGCCTACGGAGACAAAACCCACTCGTTTTGCACAGAAATCACCTTTAAGGATTTAAACGTTCCTGTCAAATGGCCAACCTAACTGTACAAATGCTTCTGTAGAGGTGGCTATATGCCCAGTCTCTCCCTGCATGCTCTGTGCCATGCATTGCATGCCTGGCACACCCCAAAAAGCTCTGCACAGGTCCTGCTACAGGTTCTGTGCATATAAACACAGAAGATGCCCTGCTAGCTGGGGAACACGCGTCCCCTCCTCTCCTCACTGAAGAAAACAGCAAAGGGGAAAGACCCAGAAGAGGGCAGCAGGGCCAGAATTATTTATGGCCAACCCCACCGGATGAGGTGGCTCCTCGGGCTCCTGGATCACCTGGACCAGAGCCATTTCCCCTTTGTTATATAAAAGAACAATGCCCCGGGCTAACTTCGGCTTCTTACACAGCAAGTGGTGACAGATTCACTAGGTAGGCTTATGGGGACTCTGCAGCTCTAGAGAATTATCTGCTGTTAGAGCTCCTGCTTGGTGCTAATAAATAGCAGAGGCAGTAGGTTAGTTAGCTAACATGGCTGGTTAGGGGAATCTCAGTGAGTCTGGGAGCTGGAGGATTGTTCGAGGCTGTACGAGAGCAGAATCCAGAGCATCAGCCATCTGCACGCCTCCGAAAGCTCTGCAGCACACGAGGCTTTGAAGCAAGCAGCCCCTGGTTTTTGATGCCTCCCCCTCTGATCCACGCAGCAGCTAATTGCGCTAAAGCAAGACAGGCAGAAAATAAGGGACACTGCGGGGACGGGGAAGTGCCCGGCAGCCCCTCTAATCACGTAATTGCAGTTTGCTCCCTGGCACTCACAGGGGGGGGCGAGGGGTCAGGCAGCCTCCCCTCCAGCCAACTGCACGGCGCCGAGAAGAAGATTACGAGGGGAAGCAGCAGCTCCGCAAACAGATCGGCAGCAGGCCGCCAGCTCTGAGCACATCCCTCCTCGGTCAGGTCAGTGGCACTGCTGGGCTAACGAGGGAGGTGGCCAGAAGAAGAGCAGCTCTAACAGGGAAACTGTAAGCAGACATCCTGAGAGGAAGCCAGCAAGCTAGAAAGTGCACGCTCATTTCTCTACGTGACAGGCCAGGAAGAGAGTCTCTGCATCAAAGTACGAATTTACGCCTGAGTCTGCTCGCAGATACAAAAATCATTCTTAGAAAGAAAGAGCCTGCAGCCCCGGTAATGGAGATGTATCTGCCACAAATTTGGGAAGTGAACCTCTTAAGCAGCAGCTTTCAGCCAGGTCAAAGAAAGAACTAAAATTCTGCTCTCCATCCTCCCAGGTAAATACTCCTACCTTGACTCCACGGGCTTTAGATGCCATCTTCTCTCTGGCTCCTCCTGCAGCAACCGTAACTTCACTGAGCCACAGAAATGAGGAGGAGATAACAGCCACTGCTTACCTGACCTGGAATACTGAGTTTTCTTACTGTGAACGACATGCTCTAAAACACAATATGATAAACTCGCTGGTCCTGCTTCAAGGAAACCCACCATACCCAAACGAGTGACAGGTTTGTTCGTCCCTCTCAGCTTTGGAATACCAAGGTGAGGTGCTGGGTAACAAACGAGGACACAGCATGCGCCAGAGCATGACAGTCGCTACAATGCTTGATTCATACAAAGTTTCAAAGCCTGAGATGGACAAAATTCTTAAAATCCAGTTGCTTCTTTTGCTACCATGAAATATGTTTCCTTATTTTCTCCTCCTGTGACACCTGATTTGTTTTGCCATGAGTAAAATCACCAGGGGTAACTTCTTCCTCTCCCCCTCAATCCTAAATGACACAGGTAGTAATTGTATTTGCAAACAAACCGCGCCTGAGGAATCACAGACTGCCCACTGCTTTTTTCAGGCCTGTAGGAAACCTGCTAGCTCAAACTCTACCCAACTTTTTAGCACAATATCCTGAAAGAATTCGTAGTGAAAACATCTTAACCCAAGGTCCCTCAGCAGAGTCAACAATCAGTGTTTGCAGTCACCGTATGAAAGTTCAGATTTTGTAAGGCACATTTTGACATATGGCTTAAAAGTTTCCATTTGTGTGAGCCTGGTGTAACTGCATGACTCAGAGCTAACACCACTCACACCATTCAGTTAACCACTAAGCTTTCTCATTCTGCCTGTGCTGGTACTCTCAGGCAGTTACTCTGTGATTTTTTTTTTTTTAAGTGTAAATTTGCTGAAATTACTTACTGAAATAGAACGGCAAATAGATGTCTCAATATCCAAGCACTTGATTCTCTCTTTCTTCTGGTCCACTCCATTTCCCTCCTGCTCTAGGGTTTCTCTATCCTCCTACTTTTCTCTCACCTTTTGCTCTGCTCCTGCCCTATCTTCACGGGGACTTCTCTGCTGACAGAACACACCGCTGAGTGCTTCTTCCACTGGGAAGCAGTCTTTCCTTTCCAGTGACCTGACGCTCTGTTTCCTATGAGCATAAAGAGATGGACTTCAAATCTAGCACAGGTCTAACACCTATTCTGTATCTTCATCCAGTCCAGTTTGGAAATAAATACCATTTGATGACAGAATAGATAAAAATGCTATTTTATTTTCAAGTCAGTTTAAGAAAAAACTCCTTGCATATCTGTTCCTCAAATTCATTCTAGGAATGGTACTCCCTTAGCTCACAGATACGTTGTGAGGATCAGATATGATTATATATAACTAACTGCAGATGGAAGAATTACAGAATATCATAAATGAGATGCACTAAAGAGGTAGTTATAACTGCTACCACACACATAAACATGGAATATATTATATTAATCACCCTGCATTCAAAGAATTCTTCAGATCACCCAACTTCAACAGCTGTCTTGCTAGCTTAACCTGCCATTGTTTTTGTTTGGGAGTTACCTCACTTTTAGAGGCAACAGTGGCAACTCAGGGAATGGTAAGAGAACAGAGTGAGACTATGGCTGTGGATTTCAGTGTTTCCCCTAATGCATTTTCTGTTGTAGCATTACTCTTCCATGAACCCAGGGAAGTGTGAAGAGACATACTTTGGTTGCGGGTTGTAACTAAGCAGAAATAACATCCAGCAGAAAAGAAGAATGGGATAAATGTACCATCAGTGACTGCTACCTGTTCCTACTATGACTGCTGAACATGAAGGACCAGGCAGCACGTTTTCACCTGCACCTTTACTGTATTAATACAATTTTTGGTAGGCACTACTGCCAGTATTTGGCTAATTTGTCTAGTTTATATATGTGACAAATCTTAAACAGGACAGGAAAACCCACAAAGGTCTTTGGACCGTACACAGTTGGGGCTGACTGACATCCTTGTTAATTCACACCTTGAAATCAGTTCTAGCTGAAGGTATCTAAAATCCTTTAACACATGTTAGATTTCCAGCTGCCCTGTCAAAGTTCAAATTTTGTTACCTCTTTCTGTACCCGCCAGCAGATCCAGCAGCATCTCCAGAATAGCTTCCTCCCCTGCACAAAAGTTAGCTGCCACTGAAGAAAACCTCTGTCCTTTGCCAAAAAGCACTGAACCTGCAGGTGAAGATCATGTCTATTATATGATCATTTGATGTATTTTAGGACCAGTTCTCATTAATGCTTTCAGAAATGACTTGGATGCAGGACTTGAAGGTATGCTGAGCAAGTTTGGGGACAACACTAAATCGGGAGGAGCTGTTGGCTCTCTTGAGGGTAGACAGACCTTGCAGAGAGGCCGTGATGAATTCTGCACCCGGGACAGGGCAACCCCATCCTCATGTACAGACTGGGGGACAGGAGGCTGGAGAGCAGCCCCACAGAGAGGGATCTGGGGTTCTGCCCAGCGCTGCCAGCCGGGTGAGGGGAGGGATTGACCCGCTCTGCTCTGTGCTGGGTGGCCTCACCTCCAGCACTGTGTGAGGTTTGGGGTGCCACAGTGCAAGAAGGATGTAAAACTACCAGAATGTGTCCAAAGGAAGGCTACAAAGATGTTGAAGGGCCTAGAAGGGAAGGTGTGTGAGGAGCGGCTGAGGTGACGTGGTCTGTTCAGCCCCAAGCAGAGCAGGCCGAGGGGAGGCCTCATGGCGGCCTGCAGCTCCCTCACGAGGGGAGCAGAGGGGCAGGCGCTGAGCTCTGCTCTCTGGGGACAGTGACAGGACACGAGGGGACGGCATGGAGCTGCGACAGGGGAGGGTCAGGATGGGGGTTAGGGAAAGGGGCTGCACCCAGAGGTGGTCGGGCACTGGGACAGGCTCCCCAGGGATGTGGTCACGGCACTGAGCCTGATGGAGTTCAAGAAGTGTTTGGACAAAGCTCTCAGACACAGGGTCTGATTTTGGGGTGGTCCTGTGTGGAGCCAGGAGTTGGACCTGATGATCCTTCTGGGTCCCTTCCAACTCAGGATATTCTGTCATTCTCTGTTTCTCACTACTTACTGTTACTCTTCCCTTCCACCACCATGCTACTTCAAAGGCCACATGCCAATAAGCTGAACAATTTTTTTCAGCTACAAATCTGTCAAATAATTTTGTGGAGCGTAACACCGGTCTTGAGGTAAATTACACATTCAAATTTTTATTTTAAGACAACTGAACCTCCTTACAAATTTAGATCCAAGTAACAATACTGGCTTCAGTTCATAGATTTGCCAGTTCAGTGTCAACTTAGGCAACAATAGCTTTTAGCCTTAGCCAAAAATAAAACGCAATGTCTCTAAGAAAGACAAACACTTCCTCCTCAGTCCCAATTAATGTTTTTGTTTTAAAAAAATAATAATAAAAAAAAAAGGAGATGGTATCAGGAAAACCACTTCTGTGAAAGTAACAGCATCTTTTTCCCCATTCTCGTATTATCTCTCATTTTTAAAAGGAACTTTTACCACTTTAAAAAACCTCACCTCTAGTGCTGAAGGAATTAACTTCGGTATCTTGTCTCCTAAAGTAAGCTGTTTAAATGCTTATCACAGATCTCTCTTCACAGACACTGCCATTTCCCCAAAAGCACCCAGACTGTGATTCAGAACCAACAGCCTCATGCAAATCAGCTCTCAGCGAAGCATCTACCCCTTTGTAGCTTACTTTACCACACTCTTTCTTCAAATAATACCTACACAAACTTTTTTAGGCACTTAAAACATTATTTGTGTGCTAAACTTTCGCTGCTTTCCCTCTGATGCTTCATAATAGCATCCTGAACTTAATCCATTAGGAGTTTCTTTGGCTTAAAAGAAAGTGAAGAAATCAGGAGGAAGCATTTTTTCTGACTGTTAGATGCAAGTTCTGATTGCTACTGTCTGAAATTATTAATTAGAAGCCTGAGAGGAGTTCTGTTCCTGTAACTGACTGTTCAAGAAAGTAGATAAGCAGCAAACAGAGGAGGAAAAGGCTGAAAATTGCTGGTTTCTTTTACATTCTCTCAACAACTAGGGCAGGGGTGGGGTGGGCAAACATCATAGAAATCCATGCCAGTTCTAGGATTCCACATTCTTTTGAGGATTAAGATCAAGATTTAAATAAAACCAAGACCCCCAAAATCAGACTCTTAAATAAATACTTCTTGAAGTTCTGAGAGACATTTCAGTGCTCAAAAGAAAAATCACTGGAAACTGGATGCCTCACCTGCTTAGACATTCTCGAAAACATCGCTGGGCTTCCAACTGACACAAAAGGCTTTCAGAAATCTCACCCTAAATTGCAAAGACAAAAAACCTGCAACATCAGCTGAAAGGAACCCATTAGTCCTCCTGTTATCTTCAGAGAAATACGTGTCAGAAACATTTTACCTTTTACAAGCTCTTTAGAGAAAACCAACGATTAGAAAGGCCTGTGAAATACAAGTGCAGTATATCTTACACCTGCTTATGTTTGCGGCTTTGTAGGATTCAAAACAGCAGGTCGCAAAATTAATGTAAAGTAGTTGAAGATTCAGAGTAGAAGCAAGTGTTTCCAGTGGCTGGAGTGCTTCAATCCAGCTCTGGGCATCGCTGCATGGGGAGGAGGAGTCAGGGAGCAGAGCACTCCCTTCCTCAGGTCGCAGATCCTTACGTTACTTGCACAGACCCTGCCAGCAGCAGAGCAGACAAATCTCAGTCTGCGCGCAATCAGGAACCCACTTATTGTAAATGTGTGGTTTTACCAATTTCTGTTGCACAAACATTTAATAGATTTATTTGAGGATGCAAGAATAATTAAGCAAAAAAAAAAAAAGAGGGGGGGTTTACTTGGTGCTAATTCGCCACATGCAAATTCCAGCTGTTTACTGGGGACCTACCGCCAAGCATACACATCTTCCCACAGCTCATCAGAAAGCCTCTTGCTGGTGAAAGTGGTTAATCCACAAGATTTTTGTTGCCGAAGCCAAGACTCCAAATGGGGGGTTTAGGTTACTAATGACAAAAAATGTTGCATTCTTTAACTAGCAAATACTGTAAGGGTTTGTGCATTTACAGAAAACCACCCTAGAAGTGGTTGCTGGCAGGAAAACGGGACCAGAATAGCAGAAGCTGTTACCAGGCAGGACAGAGATGCACCAAACAAAGCAGCAGTGAACAACAGGCTCGGAAAAAATCCTGTTATCTGGCAGCCTGAAACAGCCAAAGTAAGCGACAAGTTCCTTAGTGCCCGCCAAGCAAAAGCCTCATGCTAAAATATCCTCCTGTGCCCTGGCCAACCTACAGCATCTGACCAAGGCTGGAAACAAAACCTGGCATCATGCCTCATTTCGATGCCTTGTGCAAAAAGGCACCCGCACGGCCAAAGAAACGGCTCCTTTAATAACTAGGTTTGGGGCTTTGTATTGTTCCTACCCTAGAAGCAACCAAAAAAGAAAAAAAATCCAGCCTGCTTCCACAGCTTTATGGTGCTGGCTTCTGTGCAAAGAATGCATTGCTGTGAGTTACTTGCAATCTACAGAAAATAAAACAGAAAAACTCTAAGGGAGTAAAACAGAAGCAGAAACTGAACAAGTGCAAAGCTGCTCTGTGGGCATAAAAACCTAAATCTGATTAATATAATATCAGGAACAACCCCAGACCTCATTACATACCGTCCTGAGATTCTGTGAACACGTACGTTTAATTTCATACTCTGCATAGCACTGCATTTATAAATGGGGAAATATGGTGGGTAAGAAAATGGTACATAAAAGGGAATTTCAGTTTTATCATGAACTTTTGAGCATATCATCAAAATCAACAGAGATCTTTCTACAAATTATCTTTGATGATTTTTTTAAATTACCAGATTGTGCCTCCGCTTAACCCTTCTCTAACAAAATTCAGCAGAAGGCTAAATGCCACTTCCCTCTGGCTATGAGCAACAGGAAAAGCTACAGAAGAACACACAACAGAAGAGATCTAGCTCTCAAAAGCACTCACAGCATCTGCTTTTGTTGCTGTTCTCAACTCTTCCAAAAAGCACAGAGAAACAGGAATCATTCAGATCAATTTCATAATTGCTCACGTGGTCGCAAACTGTAGTGAATAAAAGTACTGAGTTGTGAGTCGCTGTTGTGGTACTCGTTAGAAAAGTAAAGCCACCTGTACCATAGCCACAGGGGCAAGAAGACTACTGCCCCTCTCCCTCTTTTGAAAATTCCTGGGCAGGAGCACTTAAAACGTTTAGTTTTCAAATTCCCTTCTAATTCTAACAGCAAGTACAGATTTAACCTGACAATTATATCTCTACGCTTAGCTGCATGCAAAGATTTTTGCCTGTTCTTCTCCAGCCTGATAAACATCTAGTAATTTATAGCTCCTGAAGAGGTTGATTGACAAACCTCAAGCTTTCAGAGGTACCTGAAAGTGGGAAAAGAGCCTTAACCACAGAACAAACATTGCGAGAAGAACCAAACAGGGCATTGAGAAATAAGTGAAAACAAAACAAGAACTCTGAATCTCGATTTCAAGCCACTACCCGTGTTTTGCAGAGGCCTGATTCACTGTTGGAACTCCGGACTCTGGCAGAGGTGAAGATCCGCTGCTAGGTGCTGGAGTTAACTCCAGGCCTGTCAACAGCCTGCCATTTGTAACAGCTCGTTTCTGAAGGACATTTGCATTGACACTCCAAAACCCTTGGGTCAGATGGTCCGGGAAAAAATCCCACTTGTCTAGGAAGGAAA
Organism: Anas platyrhynchos; assembly: GCF_047663525.1. NCBI lineage: Eukaryota > Metazoa > Chordata > Aves > Anseriformes > Anatidae > Anas > Anas platyrhynchos. The sequence goes on from NC_092590.1 coordinate 8,305,448, forward strand.
AAGGATACCTTTCCACGTCGTTTCCTCTAGTTGCTGTCAGCACTTCTTCCTACTGTGTAAAATGAGGCATCGGCTCACAGAGCTCCCACGTGGACAGAGCTGGGCGACTCACTTCAAGGCAGCTACTCATTTCTGGGGGCTAAACTATATCAGGAAACAGTTATCATACAATAAATGCTTGGGCAGTGCTGTTTGCCCAACTAAATTCTTACCCAGGTGATGTTCTCTGCAAGTCCCCCCAGCAGAGGATGGAGGAAGCAACAACCTGTGATCATTTCTACTGCGATCCACCCAGCTCATCAGGCATCCACATGTCTATTCCACATTCACATCCATACTGAAAGTTGATATTTGTGTCTTCTAATAGAAGTAGTCTTCTACAGCAAGAGAAGGGGCTCAATGATTTTTGCAAACAGACTCGGATTTAAGACTTCAGGGCGTCTGCACTCAGCAAATAGGCATCTGTCACTGCTGTCCCATGCACAAGTAGTACTGTGCTCAGTGCCATCAATGCAGAGTATTTCATTTTTTAGACCATAGCCAAATTTGAACTTCTAAACCACGCTTAATTCCTCTTTGGATCCAACTTTACTGCTGCCTCTTGCACTTTATACTCCGTAAGTCCCTCAAGCAGAGCATTCTCCTCCAGTCCAACTAGGATTCCGCTTTCAGCCCTTTCTGTAAAGTTTGCTGTGCTCCCATTTTCTCCCCAACTGTGCCAGCAGCAAGGATGACCATAGATGGAGCACGTTTGGCAGCTGACGTGACCCAGATGCTGAATCTGGAGCCATCTTCCCAGCTGCAGTAGCTGGGCTCACATCCGACTCCTCAGCTGTTGCCTGTCAAGCTGCTCCCAAGCTGTGCCAGGCATCCATCTCAAAGCTTTGATGGAAGTGGGGCAAATGCTCTAAATCTGTGAGGCCTGCTGACAAAAAGGATAAGGAAGACTAAAGGTTTTAAAAGCAGGCCGTGAGGGAAACCAAACACCCGTTTCCTTCTTTTTTTATCCTCATTTTTTTTCCACAATCTGGTTTTCCCCTATTAATACAAAAAATCAGGAAGAGCTGAGTGGTGAGAGCAGAAATAAACTCCCATGTTCTAGTCTATGTACTGCCCACCCAGGAGATCATCATACATACATGCACTCAGTTTACAGGTCCAAAAGACAGAGTAAAAGAAGGCTACGACCCAGCTGAACTGGAACTCCAACCTTCGTGCCCACCTGGCTCTACAGAAAAGGCACGCTTCCCAGCACTCCTACCAAGAACAAATCCAGGCTTTGCTAAGCCCCAAGGAAAAAGCTGCAAAGCAGAAGGTGGCTGCCACACCGATCTGTTTACACAACACAGCCTCCAATTTCAATCCCCCAAAGTACTCAACTACAGTAGTAGTGTAGTGCATGAAAAATGACACTTAAAATAAAGTGCCAGTAAGTAAAGCCAATTTATAGGACTCTAGAAAGTATCCGGAAGCTTTCACAAGCTTCCTAGCCTAAACAGAACAAAACAACTCTATTTACTAAGCTATTCAGAATAGGAGCCACCTCTTCGGTATGTTTCTACAGCATCTAGCAAAAGGAGGCCCTTGACCAGGAATTGTAAATGCCAAAAAATCCCAACACAAATCATGATTTCTGCTTTTAAACGCTGGCATTGGGACCATTTGGTGCAAGTGACAGCCTGCCACTGCAGGATTTTATTTTTATTTTAAACGATACGACATTCAAAAAGCCTGTTCAAGGCACTGTTTATACCTACAGATTAGCACTGCACTTAAGGAAAACCCTAACGAAACAGCTTGCTGCCTTTCCACCACTACATTGCCAGAGTGAAAAGAGACTGCCACCCAGTGGGCTACAACCACGTACATCAACTGCAAGCCACAGCGTTCAATAAAGAATTGTTGAAAATTTTATTTTTAAGAAAGTGTGGTTATTTTTTGGATTTTTTTTCCCATTAATATAACGTCTTTGAATACATAAATTCACTTGTCATTCTGTCTTGCACCTGAAAAATCAACGTCTGCATGAAGGCACTGTACATATAAAGCTTTTCGGAATTACAAGAAAAAATAATCTACCAAATCAAGCTTTCAGCAGAGAAATAGGTAACTAGTGCAATCACTCTTCAGAGGTGGGTTATGTTCTAAACGCAGCTCGTGCCGTCCTTGGGAAGGTCTAAACAGAATTCACCTGTAGTTTGGCAATGCTGAATACAAAGATAGTTTAACACCTCTCGAGGTTTGGAGTTCATTTGTATTTGTAGAATCCTTCTCCAGTCTTCTTACCCAGCTTCTTCTCTGCCACCAGTTTATCCAGAAGGGGGCTGGGTGCAAAAAGAGGATTGTTGGGCTCTAGCACATGCCATCCTGGTGGGAGAAAAGAAGAGGATGAATGAAAAATATTCCTGTTTACATGTCAAGATAACTGAGATCTCTATCTCTTTAGACAAATATTAAGAGCTTAGCAAACTGAAGAAGGTTTGAAACTTATTCTAGATTCTCCAGGACCCTCCAGTACACCCTTCCCAAAGCACAGGCCTTGTCAGTTATATGCAAGTCTAGCAGTTACTCCGTAGGAGTGGTTTGCTCAGAACACTTTATAATCCCTTGATCTTCATAACTGATGATTATTAATACCTACAAAAACATTAAGGAGAACTTTTAAAATAGTAGAAAACAAAAGGCGAAGTACAAGGAAATAAAAGAAAGGCTAGACTGAAAAGAAATTCAAGGAGAAAGAACTTCCAAGTTTCACTTCTACCTGTGAAAGGCACGGTCAGCTAGAACAAAGTAGCACTGCCCAACAGTGCTGCCTAAAAGCAGAAGGGACTTCACTGAAGATCTGGTTTTGAAAGTGATATTTTGCCTAGAGAATTTACGCTGCTCATTCAAAATAAGACAACGACCATCAACAAGCTGTTACCAACTGCACCTCCTTTTGCTGTCATACCGACATTTACCCACTTACTGACTGAAGTGAAAGGGAGACGGGACACCTGCACCCTTTAAACTATTTACTGGTTCCCTATTAACTGAGGATGAAAACATGGCAGGCAAAAAAACAGTAGGGAGCCTCAGCTTTTGTTGCTATTTATAAAAATATCTTACCTCTGTTACTCTTCCCACTGACTCTTGTTTAATTATACAAAGTCCCATTGACATTATTAATATTTTCCACAGGAACTTGATGCAGTAAGCACAACCACCACTGTCAGGTCCCCATCAATAAGTTGGGGTGCGGTACAAATGCTGTGCTCAGGTAGCACGCTGAGCTGCATTCTCATCCCCTTCTCCTCTACAGTTAAAAGGCTTGGGCCATAATGACTCCTAATTAGCTTAAACATGCAGCTTAAGCTAATTAGGAATCAGATTTTCCTTACAACATTCATCTACAATTTATCTAAAAAGGGCAAAAAAGAAAAAGAAAATAAGCATGCAGTACCATCTATAATGTATTTACTGGTATCCAACCCAACGTAGTCCAGGAGTTCAAATGGCCCCATGGGATAGCCAGCCCCGAGCTTCATAGCAACATCAATATCTTCCTTTGATGCGTCTCCTAGAGAAAAGATTGACAGTTTGATGAACAGAGAGGATTCTGCATCTGCTTGGCACCACCTATAAATAATTAACAGGGTGTTATTTCGCACTGGTGCAGCTCTTCACAAAAATCTCTGCACGTTTCAGAACCACAAAACCTGGAGTCAGCATACACAAAAATACACGCTGGAATACAAAGTTAAATCCCTCACACACACACACACAAAAAAAAAAAAAAAAAAAAAACCTGCAGGCCTGCTTTCTATTTTCTCATCTTCCTCTTGCATTTCAATATAGATTACCATGTTTTTGGTGGAACCGCAGCTACTGTGCTCAACCTAACAGAAAGACTAGAGGAAGAATCAGTCATGAAGAATCAAGAGCTTCTTTTAGAGGCAGCTGAATGTTGTAAGGAGAGGGCTCAATTTCAATTTTGTGGTGTCAGCAACACCTTTGGGATCTGGCACAGGACAGAGCTGCCCTTCCTCTAATGCAGTCAGAAGGCAAGGTCTAATACTGGACACAACGACTGCTTTTGACAGCAGCTCCTGAGGTCAGGGATACAGCCAGGTGAGCTGGCAGGCAGCACGCTCCATCGTGCTGCATCAGTTCATGCTTTAGCAAATGCAGCTTTCTGTTGAGACGCCAGCCTTGTGCACCTGGAGGTGCCCATTCCCACCTGCTTCTCCTGCAGGTGGACAAGGCAGGAACGGGGGGAGTGGCTGCAGCTGATTCACGTGCTCAATTTCAACAACTTTCACCAGAGGATAGCTATCAGAGATGGCAGAGAGGAGCGATGACCTGAAGAGACTGCGCAGCTGTAGTAAGATTATTGATTTCCAAGATTATTAAAGAAAATCAAAATGATTTGTAACATCTACTTCAGTCTGTGCCTACAAAAACAGGAATCCAGATTTTCAATTGTCACAGTTAATCTTCACCTTGTTCTTTCGCTGTGAATGTTTGTTTATACTGTCATGAAAGCAGATGCACCTTTACTGCTTATTTTTACCACGTCTTTTGATAAAGGCAGTGTACTTCTTTGCAGATCTTATAAGGAAAAAAAAAAAAAAGAAAAGATGAAGATAACAGGTACCTGTTGTTGTTTTTTTTAAGCATGCTCCATGCTCAGTTCAGGCTATCCAGAATCTTAGAGGATCATAGCCAATGCAATTTATGCGCCCAGAATAAGACAATCTTAGAAATGATTTTTCAGCAATTTCCCATAAAGGCAACAACTTGAATAAAATTGTCTTGTACGAAATCATAGAATCATTTAGGTTGGAAAAAACCCTTAAGAGATCAAGTCCAACCATCAAACTCACCCAGCAAGTCCCATCACTAAGTGATGTCCCTTACTGCCACATCCACAGGTAACACTTTTTTTATATTATGGAATGGCTTGGGTCAGAAGGGATCTCTTGGACCCCTCTGTGTATGGGGCATCCACAGCTGGCCTTCTGGGCTGCAAGTGCACACTGCTGGCTCATGTCATGTATCTCTTTTTGTTCTTTAAGGCTAACAACTCTTTTATTTTTCTTTCTTTATTTTTTTTAAACTTTTTATTTTTGAGCAGCTGGGAAATTAGCCTTACTTAATTCCAAGATAAGTTCCCCAGATTCAAATACACAGAAGCCTTCAGCTCATTTGAAGCTGATGCAGGTGTACTTACTTCTCCTATCGACAGATTAAATCCACTTTGTCAGAATTGGCACTTTGCTACCTGACAGCACAGACCAGGCAATACAGACCATCACTTGCTAATATTTCCAACGCGCCTCTGTTTAAATTACTGTTGATACACTACAGGGATTTTGGCTGTGTAAAAGTATGGAAGTCCTTCCCCACTTAACCCACAGAGACTTTGCATAAGTAAAGAATGAAGGACTGACCAATAAAATGGTATTTCAGTGCCTGTGGTTGCCAGGGAAGAGACCCAAATTCCTTACGACTGTGGCTGACAATCTGGTTCAAGTGTCTGCTCTAAGAATTAATGCAAAAGGTGTGATAAAAATTTAACACGATTCAGTAAGAAGTATGAATCAGAAGACAAGCATCAGGCATTTCAAAACATTAATCAGGTTTTTACATCAATGCCTTCAGAGTTAAAAATTCATAAGTGGACTTTAAGAAGTTTGGAAATATCATGCTGTTGAACAAAACACAAACAGAATAAAGATGAAATCAAAATACTGTTTTGCCTAGGCAGAGAGCCCTCAATTTTAACGCACAATCTCAGTGACTGTTTTCTTCTACATTTAATTAAAAGTTCCCTCATCTCCTGAAATATACATAATGACAGATGCCACTCACCAAAGGCGCCCCTTTTACACCCATTACAATACCCATGCACTATTTAAAACTGTGACTTTTTCTAAAAGAATAATGTCCCTTTGCATTCAAGCCTTTGTTTTTCCAGTCACTAAAATCTGCTCTTCTCTCTGTTTGAGATGTAATTAGGTACATCTGTTGATAGATAAACAAGCAGTGCTGGTTTATATTTGTTTCTGGAGATCAAACCATCCCTTCCGTGTGCTATAAAACAGATTTTTAATATTTAAAGCATATTTGGTGGAATCCTGATAATGCGATGCTTTCATCTGTAAAAAGGGGTGCTTTCAAAAACAAAATGTTTCAAATGACATTTTTCAGTAGCACGCAGCTACAAGCAGAACACTTGAAATAAAAGCAATTATACTCAAAATTTCCTCTTTAACCACTCACGTTATTGGCTTGTTTCCTTTTCAAAACAATTAGCAATGCTTTCAAAGTTGTATGGCTCTTTAGGAACTCCTGATTACTTCCACCTGCCCTCAGCATCAATGTCAAAAAGACCAAAACTAAGATGGGAGGTCCTAAGGAAGGTATGCTTTAAAAAGGACCTAGAAGAGGAGCAGGAGGTTTTACAGAGCAAAGGTTGAGCCCAAATCACTTGTATGCCAGTACTGTAGTATGATACTGAGTACTGTTGCTTATTCTATCTGAATATTGGTGTTTTCAGGTAGAAACCCACAGTATGGAACCTCAGAAGAACTTTCCTAATGGTCTCCCACAATGGGATTTTTAGGAATTTTCATAACGGCCTCTTGGGCTGCAGAGAAGAGGGTTCCGGCTCAGCTGGCAGAGGCTATTTTTACAGCGGTACCACACTCACCTTTCCAAACCAGAAACATTTTCCACCAGCAGGAGTTTCCCATACAGGTAATCAGTAACTTCCCACTCTGCATGCCCTGGCGTTTCAAAGGGAAGACAAGTGCTTTCCAGCTACACAAACTGGTTCGTGCCTGATGTGCATGACCCACCTCCAGCCTTTAAGGCGTGAAGGTTTTAAGGGAATCACAACACCTTTCTGAATGGATTTAACACTTCGCAGCACAGTATGATGCCAGCATCCCCTGAAGTCAATAACCCAGCAAGTACCTCTCTCAAAAAGTCGAACAGCTTCCATCATATACGGCACCAAGAGACGGTTTACAATGAAGCCAGGAGTGTCCTATGAAAAATAACAAAAGAAACAAAAAGGGATTCTAAATAAACATTCATAACTACTACACTCAGACAACACATAAATTAAACAAGTGGATGAAGACACTTATTGAATCATCAACTTCTGGTGTGCTCTGAACTGTATTTTCATCTGATTTATCTGCTCGCTATTCAAACACAAAAGATGAGTTTCACAAACCAGGCATGGCACACAAACATTCATCATGATTAAAAGCAATTAAGACTACTACAAGTCCAACTCATCAATCTTAAAACGATGTAATGTGACCCATTGGAAAATGCCTTCTCTTTAGCAAAATTCTGCTGACACAATTTCCTGAAGGATATGAAGAGTTTCTCTGTGTGTGTGTTGTTCACTACTGGAGTTCCTGGCTCAACGTTCTACCTCTCCCCCACTGCTCACTGCTAAACCAAGCTTTAATCAAAGTCAAAAATATAAAGAAAAGAGAAAGAGCTTTGCAAATACAGTATTATTTCAAATATTACTACAACTGTTTCAGGTCTTTATTGATCTGTTCCATTTCATCTCAGTATTTAAACCAGAGAATTTCAAGCAAACAATTGCAATTTCTTCTGCAAACAGGAAAAAAAAAATCAAACATGGAGACTGACCATTATTTCTGCGTTACCCTCTAACCAAGCTGATTTATCAACAATATCGAATCGTATATTTGCCACATTCCACCCTGGAAAACTGTGACAGAAACAGGAAAAAGAAGTCACCTAAGGCCACACAGCAATGTAGCAGCACAGCCAAAATCTGAGTGCAGCATTCAGATGCTGAATTACTGGTAACCACCAGATCGCAGGCCCTTCTTTTTATGACCAAAAGTCTCCTGAGGGTTGTGAAACTTTAGGCAATAGCTTGCACAAAGCTTCCCAGACCACAGCTTAATGGATTTGGAAAAAGTGTGCTTAGGACGCGGGGCGTTCCTCTGGAAAAAAAAAAAACAACTGCGAAACCATGAAGATTAATATGGGCGTAGTTACTGCAGACTTAAGAAAATCTTGTGATGAGCACACACCATGGAGGACGCATCCAACAGCTTCACGGTACAAGAGGTAGCAGTCTTGCCTTTAACATAGCTAAAGATAAGCTCCTGTGCAAGCTTTTCAGCCCAGGACTGGAAAAAGCAAAACAGAGGGGTATGCTCTGACCTTGTAAGTTTTGCTGCTTTTCAGAAGATATCTAGAGTCCCTATACTTTGAGGAATTTGTGGTAAATGTGGGTATTTTCTTTGTCAAAATGTTTTTAATATGGAAGTGAATCTGGAAAAAAAATTGCCTGGAAATTCCAGAAATGCTCTTCTAACCTCCTGAAAACCACTTTCTTAATATTAAGTTTTCAAGGAAAACAAGTTTTCTGGATGTTGTACAATCCAAACTGTACTCACCTTACAACTGACAGGACTTTTTCCTACCGCTTTGCTGAAGTCCATAAGTGACTCAAAAGTCTTTTGGCTAGTCATTGGAGTCTTGATGACCTGGAAAACAGGAAGGAAGGGAGAGATAAGCACATTTCTGAGCAGAATTTCCCAACACAGAGATGATTAAACCAAATTTCAGAACACTTACAGAAATTCATATGACATTTGTTTTGAAAAAAAGAAAAAAGTAGTAGATATATATATAACAGACACAGAAGTCTATTTTAAAGACAAGTATATTGTGTTTTACATGTTCTCAAGTTATGTTTCCTTGAGATAGGTAAAAAGGTCTATCTTTTTAGAATCCTGTGTAGAGGTAATAGTATAACAGACCCGCTTTAAAAGCCACGTAGTCTCTGCTGTCTTGGGAAACACACTGGCACTACTCTAGAAAACCATATTATAAAATTAATAAACCATATTAAACCTGATATAAACGATGAAACATCTATTCTGTGCCCATGGTAAACGTGAGACAGACATGTAATTCTAAAGAAAATTTAAAATCTTTCAGATATGCAACTGCCTCTTAGCTTTTTAGTATATTCCCATGTTGATTTTCTTCACAAATGAGTCTTCTTCTTTTGTCACATGTAGTATTTTCTCGACTCCCCTGGAGTTGGGATGCAGTGTGTTATTTATTACACTGTATTTGTTCTTTATTAGCGACCTACCCCCCACCACACACAGAATGACTTGCAGAAGCTGAACTGGTTGCAATATTTGTGTTGAAACTGGCCTTCATGGGTGGTAACTGAAAGCTGCTACGTGTAAGCGGTTAATGCTGACCTCTTTATTCATACGATCTTAAGCCACTCAGATTTCCATGCCCCAGACACCCTAATAACTGATGATAAGGCCAACACACAAAAAAACAACATTGTTAGGACTGAGGAGAAGGCTTATTTTTTGGCAGAAAAAAGAGTGTTTTTTTAACTTCATTATTAGATAAAAATCTCCAAAATATTTATGTAAGACTGTGACAGTTTCAAGAACGAGTTTTTAGTACACACTTGAGAGTTTTTAAACATTATCACCAGTCTTTTGAATTATTAGAGAAAGAAGTCCTCTCATAGCTATGCTCTTCTGAGCACAAGATCAACAATCTATGGAAATCGCAGATAAGATGCAAAGCTACTGCAGAGTTGTGACAGGTATGGAAGACAGCTTCCATGACAGATGCCTGACAATTTCAGTAATATCTTTTACAGTTAGGGCAATTCCCTTAATTTTTTACCCCTTTATTTCAAATGGAAACAACTGTTTTGCATAGAAGATGTTATACAGTGTTCTTCAATGCCAGTCCTGATTTAGAGCAGCAGATCTGAAACAAAAGCAAACCCTTTAAAAAGCATATTTATTTATTAATTAATAATAAGCACAGCTTTTGTGTTCTAAAGACCTTCAAAGCGGAGTGACTTTGGGCAAGGGCATTCATAAATCTGGTGAAAAAAACACCAATTACAATGTTGCCCACAGCAGTCATAAAGGGGTTGCTCTGTTTTGTCTTTTTTATGAATACTGATAGATAATCCTCAGTAGTTTTCAAACCTCGCAGAAGTTTAGTTCAGATATCTAAAGTCTATCATTCGTTTTAGGCTCAAGACAAGGCACTGGACATTTCAACCTCACAAATAAATTACTGGAGACAAGTAGTTCTTAGTACAGAAACCAGTACAGCCCGTGCCAGCCTAAGGAACTACGCTAAGATTTCTGTCATCTCTGACACCACCTATAAAATTTCTCCCTTTCCTCCTTACATTTCCCCAGACCATTTAATCACAATACAGAGATTAAACTAAAACATTTCACATGGGTACAGAAGTTCGGGAAAGGGAATTTGCAAGTGGTTGAGTCCTTGCCAGATGACTGTACTCTGAATCACATTTGTCCGTTTCAGCTAAAAGGTTCAAACATTTTTTTTTTGGGGGGGATGCAGTCAAAGACACAGAGCAAGGAAGTGCATGGCATGTATTTTAATGTGAAACAAGTGAAATTCAGGAGTTGCAAAGCAAGGCACAACTTATTCAGAGTGTTTGTCACCAAAGCACTACTAGAATTAATCACTTACGGGACAGAGGAAAAAGATTTACAGCATTTAAGTGCAAGAAGTACGTGAAATTTTGTGGCAAGCTGGCCAAGACACAACGTTCATCTTCACTTAAGGTCTTGTAAACTGTAGCCAACCAAGATGAGCTGTAACAATCACACGATCTCCAGACATGCACATTCTTTTGTAGTTTAGCTCATCTCCTGTGCTATTGCACAGCCACCTTAAGGTGCCCTTTTTCTTTTTTTTTTCTTATTTTTTGGGGGGGGAGTGGGAGGAGAACAGGCAGAGGAAGAAAGCCCTGGCAGTTGTACTGCAATGATGTCTTTACTTTGGAGACTCAGACCCTTATATCAGATTGTTTCTTATTCTGCTCTGCATTTCCATCCCTGGAAGTCTTTAAAAGACGTTTAGATGTAGAGCTTAGGGATATGGTTTAGTGGGGACTGTTAGTGTTAGGTTAGAGGTTGGACTTGATGATCTTGAGGTCTCTTCCAACCTAGAAATTCTGTGATTCTGTGATTCAATATTATTAGAAGGTGCAAGATGTAGCCAAGGAGAGTATACTTAGAAAAACTTCTGAAGACTTAGTAAAGGCTGCTCTTCACATATTTCCCAACCTTTAAGGACCTCTAATGTTAATGTTAAGACACGCAGCTTCAACCTTCCAGACAAATCATCTGGAAGACTGAATAAACACAACTTACTTTGCGTCTCAAAAGTCACAAGGCAGTACGAGTTCCTCTGCACATCACCTCCTATCAAGCCCAGACTGTTAATAATCAAATCCCTCTGTCAGTCATTGGATGGTTTTGTTTCGGCTGCCAATAGTTCTTATTAATCAGCTAGCCTGCGGGACTGAAACAGTCACTGTAAAGGGCACGTCGGCTGGCAGCTCACCAGGGAACTTTGGAGCCTGGAGGCAGGAGTAACCTCCGTGGTCAACCTGCCCCTTGACAGACCGTCACCAGAGATGGCTCGTTCTGCATCAGAGGAGCTGCAAACCCACACTGACCCTTTCACCAGACTGAATTCCCAGTGATAACAACCACGCTGCTGTGATTACTACGTGGTTGTAATTAAGATGGTGTAAGAGCCTTACCTCCACGAGCTTCATCATCGGCACGGGATTGAAGAAATGGAGGCCACCGAATCGGTCCTGCCTGGTGGTGGAGTTGGCCAACTGCGTGATCTGCAGGGACGAGGTGTTGCTTGCAAATATTGTATGCCTGGAAAAAAAAAACACATGGGCTGTGCTATCCTCCTGACAGCAGGAGGCTGGTGCACCACGCAGAAACAGACATCCACTGGCTAGCCATCCACACAACTCCTAAAAATACCCCTGCAGATTATCACCTTCCTTTTGCTGAGGTATAAATAGAGCAACGAAGGAATAACCAGAGGAAGAGTTGTGTGAGCTTCTGACTCCCGAGATTGCATGTTGAATACTGTGTCAGGTCAAAGAAGAAAGATTCTCTAAGCAGAACATTTTTGTTACAGCCCCAAATCTATTCCAAGTAATTCCTTCAGCAATCCTGAAAATCAAATAGAATTTTTTTTACACATCTATGGAAAGCCAATCACATGACATATCAAGTATGTATTTTGGAGCTCAAAAAAAACAGTAATTTTTTTTTTTATAATGATCAGTGGCAGACACGGTAAGTAAACTTTGTACCAGAGCAAAGAGGTGATGAGAAAAAGAAGAAGGGACACTGCAAAGGTTACACAAAATTACACAATTTTCAAGGCATATTTCAAAGATCTTGTCAGAGACATAAAACACATTTACTAATTCCAATTTGTGATGATTTTTTTCAGAGACATCTCAGAGCCTCAGCAGCCCTGCCATATTGACATCACACAGAAAACTTAAATGGCTTTTTCTTCAAACCACAGAATCAAAAACTAAAATTAGAACTGAAACCCTACCTTCCATTCTGGACTGCCTCAATCTACCTTTCAAGAAGTTACCCTCCTGGACTCGTCAAATGTTAATCTAGATTGGTAGTTTGCTTATATTTCACTGAGATATAATTGAGCTTCCAAACACAGCTTTCAGAAGTTACGTCTATGTCATGGGGACATCTTATAGCTGCATTAGAAGAAAACACTTAAAAAAAAAAAAAAAAAGAAAAAAAAAACAGAAAAAAAAATTTTTTTTTTCTGTTTTTATGTTTTCTGAGTTTTGAAAACTTGTTAAGGGAGAAGGAAACCAAATATCCTGAGAATTCCTGCTTATATTTCTCATAAATATTCTTTTGTTTTTCCCCCACCATGAAATGGGCCTTCCATTGTTCTTAGGGTAGTAAAAACAGTATTTCACACTTCATCATTTTGATCTTGTAAGGTCAATGAATCCAACAGACACTTATCTTCCCCCAAAATCTGTCACTGTATAGAAATAATTCAAATAATCATTTAAAAAAAGCTTCGTAAACCCACGTGTAAAACAGTAACAATTACATCTCACAGAATAATGGTCTTAGAGCAAGAGGTTTGAATTCAGCATCCCTTCTGCAGGTAAATCCTATAAACTCTCACAATGTAAAGCTTTGGTTAAAAAAAAAAAAAAGGCATTACATTGGTGCTGTGTACAGGGGCATTTTATTTACACTTTCTGCTCTGACCAACAAATTGACTTAAACTGAGGTTAAAATAGAACTGAGATGCCTCTGTGACACAGAGTACATTATCTGTGTTTCAGGTGACAGCACGGTCTGAAGGCTTTTAAAAGCAGCGATAGGAGTGAAGCCCCAAGGATGATTTTCCAGCCAGCAGTGTGCTTTCACTTGGTGCCATCTAGTGGGCCATAGGAAGAAATTAAAAGCAAATTAAAAGCAAAGTCAAACACAACAGAAACACACCGTTTCGGTAACTTACTTTTACAGTCCAGCTCTTTAAGCAGGGAAAAAACCTCTTTCACAGCACTTTTATAACGCACTGCTTCTGAACACCCTGACCTGTCCCAAAACACTGGCCTGTTCCCGGCTGAGTTTCCATTTCTAAAGACCGATCCTAAACCAAGAGATGCTGATAGGCATTCCCACCAGCCAGAGGTTAATAGAAGGCAAGAGTTCTTAGGACAGTAGACACTCCAAAATTCTTTTGACATCATTACCATCCTTCTTGGAAAGTGCTGCATTGTATAAACGACCCAAAGATCATGAAAAATGCAGAAGTATTATTTAAAAAAAAAAATAGCCTGACTTTTTTCAGAACAGGAGCACGAGGGCTGATTCAACAGAGGAAAAGGAAAACAGAAGTGGGTAGCAATGCTTTATCACCCATTCTGAAGATGATAACTATACAACAGTTACTATATGAGAGAGGTAACACACCTGGAGGTGTGTCATATATATACTACACTTTGCACTTTTGCAAAGCGCTGCTAAGAACAAAAACCAGGATGCGTTCAGACTGATGTCCTAAGACCAAGCAATGGCCCTCACTGTTTTACCTTTTTACCTGCTCAGTTACCCAGGTGAGGAATATCCCAAGTTCTCAGTGCCCTCTGGGGCTGCCAACCTCTCCTCATTCATTGCATTTTCTCTGAAAACTTAAGAGCAATTTGCTCTCCACCCAACCACCAAATAAAACCTGTCTCAGTAAAGAACAGCTTTCTCATCCCCCTCCATTTATGGATTCCCTCTCAGAGGAATGATGGTTCCTACATAGAAAAAAAAAAAAAAAAGGAAGAGGAAAGAATGTGTGCTATTTTTTCATGAGATACTTTGGCTTTGTTCTGTCACCAGGTTTATATTCATTGGAGAGGTCATCACAGAACAAATACGTGAGAGGGGCATGTAATGTTGCACCTGAGGAAACAAACGAAACCCAGGATACAACATAAACGAAGAAATAGGCATATGTACAGTTTATGTTTCAAAACCAGGATTAATCATCTTGTCTGATCAACTGTAACACACAGCCCCTTACATTTCAGTCAGCTATCAGCTCACTGGGTAAGTTATCAGGGTAAGACCGAAGATTTGCATTAGCAAAAGCCCTTCCTTCTCAGAAGGCTGGCCTTTCATACTCACTGCCTGTAACACAAAGTGCCACCGAAGCCCCAGGCCCCACAGAATTAAAACTTCTCCCAGGCCTCGAGCTCTCTCTAAACAAATCTTGCCTTTGTTACAGCTGCAAGACCCACGCTGAACTGATGCAACAGTGAGGTGGCTCAAGAAGTAATTCTACTGCATTTTGAAACATCTGATCTAGCGAAGGCTGCACGGCACCTGTGCTGACAGGCACAGCCTTCCCTCCCATCACAGCGCCACACAGGGGAAGTAAAGCCTCCTGCTCCATTCAAGCACAAAAACCCACCAACTAGACGGTTCTGCCTTTCCCCACAACACCCACATGATAGGCAAATCATGGATATTCCCAAAAAATAGTTACAAACCACCGTTTGCATCTAATAGCCGGTAGTTTAAGCACTCAGCTACTAAGCTTCACTGTTTCACTAGCTTTTCTTTCTTTTCACCTAACCTTCCATACTGCAACTGGTATTCTTCACCATTCACTACCCTTTTCTTCAACCTCTACATCTTTATCACCATCTCCAATTGTCCTCTTAAAAAGGAAGGCTTCTTGTCTTAGGTCAGAGGTTGGACTCGATGATCTTGAGGTCTCTTCCAACCTAGAAATTCTGTGATTCTGTATTGTCTAATGGCATTTTTCCCAGCCCTGCAGAGTCACGCTTTAGGCAGCACAAAGGAGCATACCTGAACCTTTACCTACCCCTACCTTTAACACTCCGTAATGCAAAACTTGTTGTTTCAAGGCAGCTTTATGTATAAACCACTCAGTCTTAGCAAAAACAGCCTCAAGTGTTCCAAATGCGTGTAGTATTACATGAGGCTCCGGGTCCCTACTTTTCCTTGTGCCTTTTCCGAAGTTTCCCTTGCTGGCTGGTTCTAGATGGTTTGCCATTTCGTACACTCTAGTTTGCTCATCAGCTTTCTCTGTTAAAAACAGAGACCGGTTGCCTGAGTCTTTCTCTGCTTTTAACAGAAGCAGCCAGTGGTCTGTTTTCACAAAATTAGGATAACCTAACCATGATGAGGTTTCCTGGTAATTGCCAAAGGCAGCTACTTAATTTTCTTTGCCTGTGAGACTGCGGCTAAGAGCAAGTTACCCTGTCCTCAATGCAAGGCTTCTTGCGACCATTTATCATTCTCAGAAACGCCAGGCAATTCTGAACACTAACCGTATGAGGCAGCCTGAAAACCTCCCCAGGCTGAAGTCAATTAATGATAACATCTTTCCTCCCTTGACATTATATTCAAGCTGCAGCCTGCTTAGCTCTTAGTTAAACAATCTGGAAGACCTCTTAGCCAATACCCCCAGATTCAGCTGCACCAGTTAGAAGTTCAATCTGTGAGCAGTCAAGGTCTCATGATTCTGAGTCATCCGTTACAAGGATCAGGCTCCCGAGACTGCATGCTCAGCTTAACAGCATTTTGAGTTTTGGATAGAATTGAACAGTAACTTCGAACAGTTATCAAATATAGGTCAAGGCAAGCTCCACAGACTGTAACTGAGCGTGTGGTAAGAAAAGACAGAAACTGCTACCGCAAACATCATAACTGACAATGATCTATGTCCAAAACCTTGCAATATACAAGTTTATCTCGCTTAAGCTATGACTTGCAGCTTAGAAGCTGAAACTTCTGAAAATTTATTCGTGCGAGGCACACTAAAACCAAATATTTCACCATTCCAATTCCCTATTTAACTATGGGAATGCATGTTAACCATACCCGATCTGTACCAGGATATGGTTATGCTACAGCTGCACATTTGCATTTAGATCTGACTTGGATAAAGCAGGCTTTGAACTTGCTGAGTAGATGGACAAACCTCCTCTTGTCTAATCATACCATGAAGCACATCCAATAATGCAATGCAACAAGTAAATAAAGCAGATGAATGTACCTGAATGTGTTTGCAAAACATGTACCTGGCAGGTACATGTTACATGTGACAGTCTGGAGTAAGTCTAAGGAGAAAACCTCCTGTTTTTAAGAAAAACAGCTAAGAAAATGCAGAATTAATGGTGCAAGAGAAAAAAAAAAATAAAAGGTGCAAGTTTCAAAACGAAAGAGAAGAAATACACATACTCTGGAGCAAATTTATCCAGCCTCTTGAAGAGTTCATTTTTAATTTCCTGGTTCTCCACGATGGCTTCTATCACCAGATCCGTGCTGTGGACCACTGCTACTGCATCTGTGCTTGTTGTAAGGTTCTTTAAGGTCTTCTCAATAAATTCTGCACCAGCCTGAAACATCACAAGAATTTGCAACAATGATTTCATTTCTTTTTACATGAAAACCCACATAAGCGCTGTAATGTATTTTTGAGCCCCCCAAACCTCAGGATTAATTATTTGGCACCATTTTGCATTTAACATTTGTTTCAAAAAGTCACCAAGCTATTTAAATCTTTATCTAGAGGCTGAAGGAACAAAAATCAGGGAAGGCATCCATCTTTCAGCCTCCCTGAATTGCAAAAAGAAAATCCAAGCTCTTCATCGTACTGAAAAAAAAAATCTATTTTTTAAGCCAGCATATTAGTATGCTCTGTAACGCATAACTGCAAAACAACATCAGAACTCCAGTACAGGAATTTTATTATCCTAGGTTCTCCTAATGGTACAAATAAAAAGATGCCAACCTCAGGCTTATCCGCAAACTTCTTCTTTGTCACTCTCTTCAAGCTCTCTTCAATTCCCTTTGTAGACTTCTTAAGGATTTCATCTGACTGGTCTACCAACACCACCGTGTGACCACTGGCTGCTGCAATCTGAAAGTTAAAATATGATTCAACATCAAGATCATGAACAACCAGACTGATGTGGGTTGGGGCAGACAACTGACCAGAATTAGGCAAAAGACTGCTAAAGGACCTAGAATCAAGAATCATGCACTTTAATAGAAAAAAAATCATTAAAATGCTCAAATATTTGGGGTGGAGGAGAAGGGAGAAAGGACTCAACTTGAGAGAAAAGGAAAGAGAAATCCCTTTTTCCCCCGAGCTGTCTGCAGAACTGCACTTGGAGGCAGCTGGATTCTGCAGCTCTGACAAGTGAAAGAAATCTGTCTTGAAAAGAGGAAGCGGCTTAGCTGTGAGCCTCGGATCTTTGAAGCAAAAAGGGCTGTGGAGACCAAAAGTGGAAGGCTGGCAGGGTGAAGAGGTGCCGTAAGGGATGGCTGGCCCTGTGATCCTGGGGCGTAACGTAACACAACGCTGCTGTTTGACCATGAGCGTGTGCCTGGAACAACGGGAAGGTGACAGTGGAACTGGGAGCAGAAATGAGGCTTTTGCCCCAGCAGGGCTCTGTGCAGATCCAAACTGCTAGCAAACTCTCCTTCCTACGTACTCGGTACAAACGCTGGCTCAGCCTCTTAAAACCCAGCTTGCCATTATCTGTTACTTTGCTATTCATTAATTTACATTTCTCTTGTTAGCTAGCAACAGTCTATCTTCATTTTCAGAACTCCTGAACAAAGTTGCAATATAATAACTACAGAAAATAACAGACATTGAAACATGTTTCCACTTTTTTTTTTTTTCTTTTTTGTGAGTGACACCTTAGGAGTTAACCTTCTGCAAACTTTCCCTTTACACCTAACTCGCACCTGGAGTTTAAAGAACCTCCTGTGCCCACAGGACCTACCCCAACAAAGCTAGCTGAAATGAGAAACACAGACCTGAAGAAAAGCGTGGCACTATTCTCATTCAAGATTCCTCACAAATCCAGCAAATAAAGAAATGCCAGGCTGGTTCCAGACAGAAGCACTGCAGAATTAACAAGGTGTCAGCCTGCAGCTGGACATTTCTTCATCCATTTTTTTTTATTATTTTCATTATGGCCATTTCATAAAATCAGTTGTATCATAAGAAATGTTTAAATTAAGATTGGACTTCCATTTCTTCTAATTTCATCTGCTGCTATCATTTGCAACGGCAAAGCAAGGTCCTCTACTCTTCAGAAGAAAATTCATTACCAAGCACATTCATAAGACATGCTTCAGCGATTATCCATTTACAATTGTACCAGAACATCACTGAGCACTTGGCAAAGAATCATAGAGAAGCTAAGAGCTCCCTTTTTCCAGTTCATTCTTAACATATGTGTGTTTATAGGAAAGAAGAAAAATGTCAAGAAATCACATCATCGCCTTGCAATTCAAACACACGCTTGTACAAACTCTTCTCTCCAGTGTCTTTATGAATATTACATATGAAACACAACAGTGCTGGGGAGTCAGTTAATGCTTCTCTCACACTGTTCATGTGGCTGAATGAGAAATTGTAATTTCCTGGCTTTCAGCCATGCACTGATTAGCTTCTCCTGACTGTATGAGAAAGAAGGAAGATGATTTCTGAAGTGTTCAAAGCAGGAGGAAAATCTTTACTACCAGGGTGCAGAGGAGACCTTGCTCTGTCACAATCATCTCTGCTTTGGGATAATTCTGGATTGATAAATCGGAGGCAGATGGTCAGCAAAACACTCCTAGGTCCTTAACATTGGTAGAACACTACAACTGCTGTTACTGCCAAATACCACACCTGTTTCTCTTGGTAAACTTCTCCCTAAAACATGCAATCTAACAGAATATGCATATTAAGGCACTTACTCTACAGAATTACAACCTTTGCATAGTGTGCATGCTCCTTGAGCATGCTAACAGCTTGCTCCAAAGTTGTTATTTGAAGATTCCTTCAGTGGAAATCTCAAATTCTAGTATCAAGGTGCAGAAAGGTGTTTGCTACCAGACAAGTTAATAAACAACTACTTTATTCCTTACAAAAAAAAAAAAAAAAAGCCAAAAACCACACAGCCCCTGTATGCCTCCTACTAGAAATTTGCAATTTGCCAAGAATGTGAAAAATCTTCACTTCTGAGAAGGTCATCCATTAATTAAAAAAAAAAGAAAAAAAAAAAAGGAACATTGCTATTTGTGTACTCCAACTCCCTGCTGGCTTCCACCTGGGGAAAAGCAGTGCCAACCTGGAGGATGCTGGATGCTCCAGTTACTGTTTGTGAAGCACCCAGTACTTTGGCAACAAGCTCTGTCTGTGAATGAGGTAAATAACTAAATCTTAAATCACTGGCAAGACTGTTCAGTCACAAAGCAATCGGGTTAAAGATGAACTTGAAAGCCAAAGGCCAGAGATTAAACACTGGGAAAATAAGTGCTATTTAAATATTAACCGCTCCATAACTCTATAGATGACTGACAGCCTAATGTTCGTTTTAGCTGCTATACGGTATTTAAATAACTGGTAATAATGTCACTTGATCCGCTCCCTTGGCAAGATAGAAGAAGCTTCTTTCTTAGCCCTACATTTTCCAAATATTTATTACACACTGCCTGGTTTTATAAATAGCCCACACAGTCATAAGAACCATCCTAAATAATTTAGGACGTTAACCTCAGTTCCTCTTGCCTACCTGTCTGACCTGAAGATCTGTGGCTTAAGAGAAAAGTTTTAAAGTTGAGCAACTGGACAGCAGCGGCGCGGCAGTGCTTTCTACTCTGAAACAATAAAACCGAAGATTGCAGAAGTCTGCTAACACAGCAGCTCAGGTGTGCCCCTTCACTGGCAGCCCCAAATCCTCGTCCTGAGGGTAAGATACCTGTGTGCTGCCCACCCTAGGTCGCCTGTGTGCCTTGTATGCTACATGCTGAAATAGGCATCGCATTAAATCGTTTGACTGCAAACTGTGGTATATTCAGACAAGTGATTCCAGGCCCTGGAGCGTGTCCAGAGCAGGGCTATGAAGCTAGTGAGGTGCCTGGAGCACAAATCCTGTGAGGGGCGGCTGAGGGAGCTGGGGGGGTTTGGGCTGGGGAAGGGGAGGCTCAGGGGAGACCTCATTGCTCTCTGCAACTGCCTGAAGGGAAGGGGTGGGGAGCTGGGGGTCGGCCTCTGCTCACAGATAACTACTGATAGGACCAGAGGGAATGGCCAGGGGAGGTTTAGGTGGAAAATTAGGAGACATTTCCTCTCAGAAAGAGCAGTCAGGCGCTGGGACGGGTTGCCCAGGGAGGTGGCAGAGTCCCCGTCCCTGGGGGTGCTCAAGGCAAGGCTGGACGTGGTGCTTGGGGACACGGTTAGCGGGTGACACTGGTGGTAGGGGACGTTTGGACCATCTGACACTGGAGACCCTTCCCAACCTTAATGATTCTTTGATTCTCGACCAGCCCCGAGAGAACCCCCGCGGGGCCATCAGCTCCCCAACATGGCGCCCCCCCCCCCCGTCATGGCGGCGGCGCCGCCCCCGCTGCCGCTCGGCTCCCGCCCCGGCCGCGCTCACCTGGGCGATGCCGGCGCCCATGAGCCCGCCGCCGATGACGGTGACATGTTTGACCAGCAGCTTCTTGGCGGCCGCCGTGGCGGCGGCGGCGGCAGCAGCAGCAGCAGCGGCGGAGGACGAGGAGGAGGAGGAGGCGGCTCGCACGAAGCGTCGGGTGGCGAAAGCCATGGCGGAGGCGGGCAGGCGGCAGCAAGGAGCCTGCGGCCGCTCGGCGGCGGGGCCGGGCCGGGCCGGGCCAGGCGGGGCGAGAGCCGCGCTCCGCCCCGGGGAGCCGGGGCCGCCTGAGGGGGAGAGGCGCCCGGCGGGGGCCGCCCGTCCCTCAGTGGCTTTGGGGCCGCTCCTCGGCCGCTGGGGGGCTGCTGGCACCCTCCCCGGTGTCCCCAAGGTCAACCCGGTAATGGCGAGGGGCTGGCTCCGTGTGGGGGCTGCCTTGGTGCCCGTCCTTCACGCCGCGCTTCACTCCAGCTGGTGGCGTGGCAGCAGGTTATTTCACAGAATCACAGAATTTCTAGGTTGGAAGAGACCTCAAGATCATCGAGTCCAACCTCTGACCTAACGCTAACAGTCCTCCACTAAACCCTCAAAATCGGGCCTGCTGTGCAACGTGCCATCAACACGCGTCCTAACTAGACGGACATTTCGTTTTCAAGCCTATGCAAACTATAGGAATCCCCCGAATCTAGCCCTTCCTTCACAAACACTAACACTAACTGATCAGGCACCCCCTTGCCACCCTTTTCCACCTAATTCCTCCAACACCTGAAGGACCAGCGCTTCAAGCCAGCAACAGCTGACAACGCCGCAACCGTAGCACATTTCACTTGAGTCAGCACGGAGGTAACCATTAAGCAACTTGTTTTCTTCAAAAGAGCTGAAGTATTTTTGGATCTGTGCACTTTTGAGTACAAAGTGTAATGAGAAAATTTTCTGTGCTGCGCCTCATCTGGCTTGAGTCAGGAACGGTAGCAGGCTGCTGGGAACAGCTTCACCCAAGCAAGCAGGCTCAGTCACCGTTCCCTGCGTGTACAAATGACTGAGTGGGTAATTAACACCGTCCTCTAAAACCAAGTTCCCTGTGCCAAGCTACTTGCAGCATAACTCCAGGTTTAAAACCCAGGACTTCCCCAGAGAGCAGCCAAGCTCTGTGCTGTGCTCTCCAAGTGCAGCCAGCAGGGCTCCAACCCATTTCTCCCCAACAAGCGCTTCGCTCACGGCCCACTCATCCCTTCCCCTTCTGCATTCAGAGGCCTCCTGCCTCTCTTTGCCCCCCTCAGGCCCCAGCACCTCTGCCCTCTAACTCCTCTGCACCAGGGGTCCAACAAAATTACACCTCAGCTCCTCAGCCTGTCCATCTCCTCTTAGCACCTTCTCCCTTTTACCTCCTCCATCTCCACACCTCTCTCCTCCTTTTATTCTTTTGGAGTAACAGGGTTTGTAAAACTGCATGGAGAGAACGAAGAGACATACTCTATTACTTGCTCATAACATCCTGCTATTATATTTTCCCAGTTTCACCCCACCACCACCCTCCCACTACTTCCTTGACTCCCCATCCAAAACATTCTGTAACATCTTCTCACTCAAAAGCTTTTTGTTTTACATAACATGTAAAATGCCAAATATCGCAAGCTTAGCCAACAAACGGAATTCATTAAAATAACTGTGCAAAGCTGTCAAGCACTTACTTAGGAATGACTTTATTAAAAATAAAATTACATTGAAGCAAATTCTGAAGTAATTTTTAGAAATAAAGACATTTTCATCATTCAGAAATAGCCATCCATTTATATAAATGTACATTTTTCAATAAGGCATTTGAGATGCTTCCTCCTCCAATAAAAAAAAAAGGAAGGGAAAGATAAATTTACAATACAAACCACATCTGCTGCCACTTTATTTACAGTTTACCAAAGATGGCAACAGGGTTTTGAAAACACAAACATTGCATTGCTATTGTTTAGTTACTTTTGTGGCATCCTACACCAATTTCAGTGCATCTGGAAGCGATGAAAGGCAGGTCTGTATCATCACTTCCAACAGCATCTTGGATTCAGGCAGACACTGACACGGCTGCACCGCCACATCGCTATTTTGAGCTTGTCACAATACACAGTGTTTGATTATAGGTATCACCAGAAATTACACCTTTAAAGTGCTTTTTGTAGGAGGGTAATTTTCAAAGCTGACATTTTAAACTAAATCTAGCAGGCAAGACACGCACAAATATATACAATTCCCCATACTAGGAGATTATGTGAATCATCTCTTCTTTGGAATCTTTAAAAAAATAACAATAAAATACTAAAGTGCTTTTCAAATACGTCCTCATGATTAAAAGGACAGATATTTTATAAGTCATTAGTTGCACACTAACATCATTATGTGTTTATAGAGGCATTTCAACAGAAAGATAAATATTATCAGCATTTCACTTTAGCTTTCAAATTAAGCATTTAAGGATTTCCAGTCAAAAATCCCAACTGTATATTATTCATTGGAAAATATAAAGCTAAAGAAATAAATGTTTATCACTCCAACGAAGTCAGCTTTTAGTGCAAGTTAATTAGCAATGGTAGCAAACTCAACTTCTTATTGTGCAATCTGGTTTTCAAAAAGTTCATACCAAAAAACAAACAAACAAACATCCACCAGCACGGGCTAACCTATACAGTAAAAACTTGGATTCTGTAAGAACTGGAAGTTCTCACAAAAAACAGAGGGGTACCAGACCAACCAAATTCATTATTCAGAAACTAAGCCATTGTGTTACTTGTAACAGCTAAGGAAAAGCTTAATTGAAACCCAAAGTATCTTACAGTCTTTGCTAGGCACAAGTTGGCTTTAAAACTTTGAGTTAAAAAGTGACAGAAACAGAGCTAATTTAAAGCTTACGGACTGAATTTTCTTTTGCAGTTTAGGTTTCATGCTACAGAATTCCCAATTTCACTTTACAGTCTATTTCACATTCCAGTCTTGCAAACTTGACATCAGGAGCACTGCTAGTATTTTCTGTATTTCCAATAAGGACAAAAATTCCTTATAAGAATACATACGTATTTATTTTATCTAATACGAAACTCTGATAGCTCAAAAGGTATATAAAGAGATTTAAGGATTGTTAAGAAAATTATGTAAAGGTTAATTGTTACACATCTCTCAAAGACTACTTTAGACATTTGAGAGACATTTTTATTTAAATGGCTTTACTGAGTGCCCCGTTCTGAAATACCTAACAGGTTTCCCTGACGCTCGTTCTGACAAAGGTCAACAGCACCAAAATTCTGCATGAGAAAAGAGTAAGGTCCTGTCATATTACTTTTATACATACGGCAGATCTTTTTACGGCATTTGGGAGATACCAAAGAAACATCCTCTATAGTCAGACCTCAAGTTTGTCAGATTCCTCATTTTATATGTCTAAGACCTATGTCCATAGTGTCATTTTGATGCGCATTTGACGCAAGACTCCAGTTCTCAAAGCCAAAAAGGTTGTGGCAGTACTATCCTCACTGCCTGTACAGGAAAATCCTGAGTGCAAGCCCCAGGTTCAGGATTATCCACGCAGAGGTCTCCCTGGTGAGCAGACTGTTGGTCTCACCCAGGCTGCTGCCAGAGAACAAACCATCACTTCTGACACAGGGAAAACAGCAAATGTGAAGCACAGATGTAGTCTTGAGTATCTGTTTGGCACCAGAGAAAACAGGCTTCTGCTTTGTGTTAGGGAAATCAGCTCTGATGTTTAGGAATAAAACATCTGTGCCCAGAGGCTGTGCACTCCTTTCACACCCCCAGGTTAAGAACGTGGCATGTCCAGATTTGTCTGACCTCCAAGTGAGCCTGGCATGTGCATTATTATTATTTTTTTGAGTCGGTACATGCATATCGTGTTTACAGTGAGCCCTGATAGTCAAGGAAGTTTGGATCCAAGAATTGGGACTGATTTGATCCAGTCTACACCTATGACTTTCTCACAAGAAAGAATGCTCCAAGGTTAAAGCAAGTGTCATTTAGTCCTTTGAAACAAATATTTGTTGTTATTTAGGCTCTGCTAGAATGTTTCTTTATACAGAAAAGGCTAATACCCTGCTAATTGTTAATTCTTCTGATATTAGACAATGTCCTTCACATGTTGGGTGGGTTAAATGTTCACATTCTGCTTTTACCAAAATAATAATCATTATTCATTAAAGTAGCAACAGATGTTTTGGACCATTCTTCCATAATTAACATCTGACAAATGGACAGCATTAGCTTAACAGACAGAGGGCTCAAGCCCAGCAAGTTTTAATATCAAATTACAAACTATACAGTCAGTTCCTCTGTGGAATGCAACAGCTAACCAAAAGAATGTTTTCTATCCAGAACTGTAAATGGATCTTTCTCACTGATATGAAATGAAAGCCTACACAGTCACCGTTTTTCTGGTAAGAAATTATCAAAATAAGCTGGAAAGAAAATAAAGCTGGAATTAAAAAGTGCAGTATTTCTTTGTTTCATCGTTTGTGACGCTGTATCATCTCTTCAAAGCTATTATTTTGAACGGACACGGAGCTAACGTTAGACCAAACCTTCCCTCCATAGATGGTTTTGTAGCATTTTCAGGGTACACAAAGGTAAAACTTTGCATTAGACTCGCAAAAATTAAGAACAGCTCCATTTTCGCCAACTGCTCTCCCATGCACACACGTTTACCTGAAGAACAGTTAGAAAGAGATGTGTTACTGTGTGATGCTGCTGATCCAGCTGTTAACACACATGCAACTCCTAGTCTAGCATATCCCAAACACAGAATTGCTCAAGCCATGAGTAAATTACAGACTTCCAAAGCTTTGGTCTCCAGTATTTGAACCTGAATTTTGCTCAGGTTTACTGCCTGGTATAAACAGTATTTACATCTGTAGGAAAAGTGGTGTCAAAGTAAGATTCATCACTTCCCATTTCTGCCTGGCAACTGGAGCTCTGAGGAACCCGACCCATTTTGCAAGCCACCAAATGAAATAATAAAACAAGCTCTGCAGAAAGTCCCGTGAGTCCTTGTCAATCTCGTGCCTCTGAGGCCCTCTGCTTGAAAAACGCCACCACCCCCAAGCAGCTCATGAGTGCGTGTGGATATCTTACCCATTCCAAAAGGAATGAAAGCCTCTTTCTTAATTAGCTGGCCATTTTCATCCAGAAATCTTGTTGGCTGAAAGTCATCCGGGTTCTCCCAAATGTTAGGATCTCTGTGCACTGCCCACAAGTTGGGCACGATCACGCTGCCCTTAGGAATAGTGTATCCCTGCAGCACTTGGAACAAAAGCACAAAGACAGAGGATCTGACAAACTGCCAGGAGCAAACACAGACGACTTATTAAAAAATGAAGCCTGGAAACCACCACGACAATTAGACAGAACCCCAGCTGTGGGTTGCAAACGTAGCAGGAGCTTGAGGCAAAGGTGACTGCTGCTAGCCTCGCCGGGTCAGCATCACGCAGGCCAGAGCAGCTAGAGAGACACCAAGCCAGGGCAACAGCTCCCTGCAGGGAAAAGGCAGCGGAGAAGCCTCAGCCACGTTTTACTCTTCTCCGAGGCCTCCCTCAGCGTGCCAGCAGGACAGCTGCAGCAGCAGTCAGAAAGGCACACTGCTGCATGGAGGCGTTGTGACCCAGTTTCCTCCCGATCCTGTGCTGCCACAGAGCCCCAGCACAGCGAAGGCGGAGATAAGGAAGAGGGGTGGGTTTTGAACTGTAAGCACAAAAGGGTTTTGAAGTGACTAGCCTCATTGCAGCCTGCTGCACCTCACCGTCCTGCAAGCAAAAACATTAGAAAAGCAAATCAATTCGGTGCTGGAGCTGAAAGCCAAGTGCTGCTACCTCCCGCTGACTTCAACCAGTTCTCAGCTATGTTTACAGAAACACAGCCAACAAAGAGACTTTGAAAAGAATATTTATTGTAGTATTCTCTGTGGCACATGCCTTTCAGCAAAGCAAAGCAGCTACTTGAAATTAGTATTTTCAGAGTTTTGTGTCTGATAGCCAAAACCAGCTCTGCTGTTCGATGCAAAGGTGGGCTCTCAGCTTTTAACTACCACTACGCACATGAGTTAACACAAACTGACCTCTGGGAAAGAGACTACATTAGAAAACTTCTGGATGTTAGGTCAGGCGTGCTGCTTACCTAGGTGGATATCTTGAGCCCACCCACTCTCTGAATGGCATTTCCCATGCTGAAGTTACATGTCCCAGTGCATAAATGAGGCCTTTGTAAATTCTCACCAGATGTCCCATCAGATTTTCACCCACCAAGGAAACACTGTATGAACAAGTCTCTGCAAATGCTTACCAGTGGTTTCTGAAGCCATTCGAGGAATGGAAAGGGGAACCACTGCCGTCATCCTCTGCACTTCCAAAATGGTTGCCTCTGTGAAGGGCATTTGAGCCTTGTGGGTGAGAGAGGGAACCTTGTCACGTCCCAGAACTGCTTCGATTTCTGCATGAACCTTCTCTATTCAAAGGGAGTGAGAAAAATGAAAGAGATGCACAATATGTGAGAAGGCATGACCTCAATTTCACTTGTCTATGCTTCATTGTTTACACAGATTTGTCAAAAACGACTGCGAGACATGATTTCCTAGCAGGAATAGCTATGCCAGCAGAAGCCTACAGAACAGCCTCATTTAAGAAAAAAACAACCAGGCACAATCTTGACAACTGTCCAGAGGAAAGCCACTGGCAGGACAGACACTGACAGCACCGCTGCATTGCTTAAGTATAGGAAAAGTTCTGCTCCAGATCCAACCTCAGTTTGCCATTTAACTATATGGTAACTTGAATGGTGAAAGCATCAAGTTTCTGACCAGAATTAAAAAAGAACAAAGCCAGACTGCATGCACTGCATGCTCCAGCTGGTCTCTGGTCCCTGAAATAAAAAAGTCAGTTCTCTAAACTGGAAAAGGTGGTGAAGAGATGGGAAAGATGTCAAGGTAGCTGCTTTGGGAACTCTGCTCTGGAGCAGGCATTCTGGCGCTGTTACTGCATGCACTACAGACACGCAACTCGCTCTTGCTGTTTCCTGCTTTCTGCTCACAGGACCCAAACTCAGCTACTTCCCAGATCCCCAGGAAGGATGTTCCTTCCCCCATACAGCCCTTCTGCAAAGGGAAAACATAAATTAATGAGCTGATCTCCA
The DNA here is from genome assembly GCF_047663525.1 of Anas platyrhynchos. NCBI lineage: Eukaryota > Metazoa > Chordata > Aves > Anseriformes > Anatidae > Anas > Anas platyrhynchos. The sequence goes on from NC_092590.1 coordinate 8,333,472, forward strand.
CACTCAGTCCTATAAAGCAAAAAGGGTCAAAAGTATTCGTTTTTCCCTTTCTTCTCTCTGAAGGCTCAGCACAAAAGTTCTATTAAACAAGTTTCCAAGATGCAAGATTTCCCTCGCCCTTGGACTGGATTCTGCTGCTTTTATTCCAGGGCACTTGGAATGTGGCTACACAGCAAAAGATAACCTTGAAAGAGAAGACACCACAATCAGCCTTTCATCCAAAATAAGAAGTCAGTTTTCAGGTTCCACCCTTGATATCCTGAATATTTTGTGGTGGTCCAGCTTCCCTTTTCCAAGATGTGGAATCCAGGCTTCTGAGAGTTCAAAGTTTTGCTCTTCTCTCTCCCTAGTGCTGACTCCAGATTAAATAAAAGCCCAGTGCAAAAAGTTTCCTGGTTTCAGAGGCAGAGAAGCACCCCAAAATGTCATATGGGCTGTGTTCAACGAACATTTGCTGCCACCTATTGGGTTTGCTAGGAAAACAAGTTCTCCTATGAAGAACACACAACAAAAACTACCTGAACGGTAGGAGGTCTGTTAATGCTGTGGCCCTTGGGTACCTGCTCCACTACGCTTCTTTCCCATGTAAAAATGAAAACTGCCTTCAGCAGACAAATACATACTCCCTGATTTCCCCCACCCCAAACAGCCCTTCGTCTGCCTTTCCAGAAAGTATCTGTCTGCACCATTTGCTACTGCTGGAAGTTATGCATTTATTGTATCTTCTGTAGGAAACAAGACAAATATATTGACAGGGATTAAAAAAAAAAAAACACAACACAAAACCCTTCCAGATATCACTTGTGTAATTTAGAACATATCTCATTCTTGTACCTGCCTATCAAGTCATATAACCCAGTGATAACCCAGGATCATTAAAAAAACAGAAGAATGAGCCCATGCGATACTGTTTCAAATCTGTCCTTTGTGAACCTTTGCTGAAGTGATACCCTACTTTGCAACCTTTGCTCAACAACCTGTGTTGACACAGATTATTTGTACAACAAACTATGATCTTGACCTATTTAAACAGATTATTCCAGACAGATAGGGGCTGTAAACACTATCAATTTGCTAACTTGTAAAGCAGCTGAAGTACCTGAAAACCTCAAAATCTCAGGTACTTGATGAAAGTATTCCTGGTTTACATTTGTTGCACGTGCATGTGTAGTAGCAGCACTCCTAATGACTTCTATAGTGCAGCTGTTTGCTTCTGCTTCTGAAAATCCATCTGGAGTTTTTTAGTCTGGAATAAAACCCCTAGAATGAACTTAGTCTTACCTTGCACATCTGGATAGATGGACATGTAGAGCAGGCACCACAAGATCGTGTTGGAAGTTGTGTCTGTGCCTGCGATGAACAGGTCACCAATGATAAAAAAGAGATAGTCTTCATTAAAACTGCTCTCCTTGTTGTTCTTCTGCTCTTCCGCGTGGAGGAAGTACATATCAATGAAGTCCCTGGGATTTGCTGCATCCAGCGTATCCCTGTGCTGTGCAATTATTTTTTTTAGAAAAGCAGTCATGTCTAACTCTGTTTTCCTCAGTTCCCTGAAAGGCCCGAAGGGGAGGTAGTACAGCCACGGGCAGATGTTGACCAGGATCATGTAGCTGTTCACACTTAGCTCTAGCGCGCGGGCCATGTTCTTCAGCATCGTCTTGAACTCGACATCCTCGTAGTTGAAACGCCTGCCGAAGGCCATGGAGCAGATAACGTTGGACACCGCGTTGCGAATAATCGGGAAAGGACTAAAGGCATCCTTCCCGTGCTTCAGCATCTCCTCCTTTATGAACTTCAGCTCCTCTATGATCTTGGGCTCTAAACTGTGCCTTCCCACTCCAAAATGCCGCAGCGTTGACAGAGAGAATTTCCTTTGTTGCTTCCAGACAGGGCCGTAAGGTGCAAAAATAACACCTGGAGGAGAAAGAAACAGTCTGAAACCACTCCGCTCTGCTTGCAAGGGGAAACAGTTACCCAGGCCAGCAACCCCTAAGCCAGAAGAGAAGAAAAAGTTACAGGGCAACTCTGTCCCAAGTGTTGGGCTAGGAGCTAGAGGAGGCCCACAGCTCTCCCAAAACTTCTTCACAGCAGCCCTGGGAGGCCCATGGGTCCCACACGGAGCAGATCTCCACTCTGCAGCCCATGGAGGAGCCCCCGGTGGAGCAGGAGGGCTGGGGGGAGCTGCCGCCCACCCGTGGGGGACCCGTGCTGGAGCAGTTTGCTCCTGGGGCATGGATGGACCCCGTGGGACGGAGCCGTGTGGGAGCAGTGCTTGAAGAGCTGCTGCCTGTGGGCAGCCCCCGCAGGCTCGGTTTGGGAAGGACTGCTGGGCAGAGAGCTGTTGTGGCAGAGCTCAGCTGCCCAGCTGGCTGGAAGCACCACATATTCATCATAACCAATGCTTTTTCTTTAGCTATAATCTATATAAGTAAGGGATACACGTGCTGCAAATACCCAGGGAAGGTGAAACCAGATTCAGAGCCAACCTGACTTGCATCTCCACAATTCTGCTGCCTCTAGGCATGCGTTCTGTGTAATTATATCATTACGAAACACTATTCAACTCCTTCCCTTCGTGTAAATATTGCTCACTTACAAACAGAAACATCTCCTGTTAACCTAACAGACCACACCAGAGGTACCACCGCAAAACCAAAATGCACTGCCAGCTACTTCTGATGGACTCCTTGGTCAACCCGATAATGTTTGAAGTCACCAAAACAAGGGAGAGTTTTGCTGTTGTTCTCCTAATGTAGTGACATCATCAGTTTGGCTTTTTTTTTTTTTCTTCCAGAAATAAAACGTTACTTTATAAAAGCAACATCAATTCTTCTGTCAACTACAAATCTTACTGCTAAGCTTAAATGGAAGAGAAATGGCCACAAGAAATTGGCAGCAGGAAGACGCACCATTTTTCAACACTTAATGTCACCTATGTTTCTGTTAAGGCTTCACGTTCATAACCCCTAAGACAAAAAGGAGAATAAACAAATAGGAAATCTGTAGATAGAAACACAGAAATTTGCAGAAACGCGAGACAGCTGTACCCTGAAGGGTGTGCAGTCCCAGAGGTATAATAGCTCAATATAACACAGAGCTGGAAATCTTTAAAGCCATGCTGTCTGATTACATTATTCCTAGTATTAACAATGGACTAAAAAATATAAACACATGACCCAGTTCCAAAAGTCCTAAAGCAGGACATTGGGATGAGTTGGTACAGGCTGAGAATCAGCTGCATTTCCCCCTCTCTGTACAAACAGAAAACCTACTCAAATGCCCATTATCTGGCACTTTAAAAACAGAACCAAAAACTTTTCAAATCCCCTTTTTCCTGTAAAGTTTCCAGGCAGCACTGCTGTCATCAGACACGTGGAAGGGCTGTGCGGGAACAGGTTTATTTGGGGCTGAATTTGCCGTGTCAATAACCAACCTGGCTTTCCAGGGATTGGGGCTGGGGTGGTTTTGTTTGCTTACAGCAGCAGCACAGCTCAAATTGCTCCAGTCTCTAGCTGCTCGTCCCCTTTCCTCCCTCGGTCCTTGCTGAATTTATGGGACCTGGCAATATTCATGCCCTGTAAGAATTGCACAGCAGTAAGATGTTATATTGCTAAATATAAATAGTCTATCCCTTTTTAAAATTAATTTTAAAAACCGCAGCTATGCTAGCTGGTTGCTTTTTAATCAATACAGCCTAGGTCCCTCTGATCTTAATTGATCCACGCTAAATGTCAGCGCGCTCATTAAGCGGTGGGCGCTGCAATTAAAGGCAGCCCCATCCGTTGGATGCCCCCGATGTCGCTCGGGAGCCTTATTTCTGCTTTAATTTCCCCAAATCAGGGCCTCCCCCGGCCCCTTACCCTTCTTTCTGGTGATCATCAGGACGATGGGGACGGAGGGGCGGTCGCTGAACACCTCCGCCTGCTGCACCAGCGCCTCCCGCACCGCCCCGAAGGTGTTGAGGACGATGAAGGGGCGGCTGCCCACGAAGAGGCGGAAGATGCCGCCGTACATCTTGGTGAGCCCGGTGAGGAAGACGTGCGGGGAGAAGACGGGGGAGCCCCGGCCGCGGCCCCACACCTCCACCCCCCACCTCCGCAGCAGGGGCGGCGGCAGCAGGGCGAAGGCGAAGTTGCCCACCAGCGGCCAGGGCGCGGGGCCCGGCGGCAGCCCCTGCGGCTCCCCCCTTCGCCTCCTCCGCAGCAGCCAGCAGCAGCCCAGCCAGCACACGGCCGCCAGCAGCAACTCGGTGGCGCTGGGCACCCGCAGCAGCCACGGCCCCGCCGCCATCCCTCCCTTCGAGAGGCGCCCGCGCTCGGCTCCCCCCTAAGATGGCGGAGGCGAGGCCTGAGGCGGCGCGGCCGCCCCCGGCGCCCTCACAGCGCCCGCCCCGGGGCCGGGCTGCGCCGCCGTGCGCTGACAGCAAAGCCCCCAAAGGACGGGAATGGGGCCGAGGGGTTAGGGTTTGGCGGCTGAGGTGGGGATTTTGGGGGAAAAGGGTGTGTAAAGGCGCCCCCGAGGTTGGATGGGGAGCACAGCAGCTGGCCCGCTTCACAAGTCAAAGGGGGGTGCGGCGCGCTGCGCTGAGGGGGGTGGCTGCAAAAGCGTTCAGGAGAATAAAACCAAAATCTCCCCCAGGAGGTTCAGGGCAGCTATTGCAATGGAGTAGCTCCCCTCTTGTTTTCCTCCTCCACCGCTGTTATAATTTAAGTCAGGTTTGAATAAATGGCAGCAGGTCTGTCACAAACAGGCAGTGACTCTCCACAGCTGTGAGAAGGGAGTTGCTGTTACTCACGTCCAAACAAACACCATTTATCCAAAGTGGCATTTTTTTTAAATCTATTTTGTATTGGGATTTAGCAGAAAATGTGGAAGTGTACATCATCCTTCTTTCCCTCACCAGATACTAAAGGTTGTAGGTCCTGTGTAATACACCACATTTTTCCTGTATTTGTATAGCCAAGGACTACAAGGAGCACCGCTCCAAATAACTGCTCCTGATGGACGCAGACCCATACAGAAAGGCTCCGTGGTCCTACACAGTCCTACTAGAGGGAAGGTGCCTTTAGTTCTCAGCCTTCCCCACAAGAAGAACCTGGGTTTTGGGGAAGGGAAAGGGGACAGTGCCCTTGTCCCCCTGAAGTTACACCTCAATCCCATTTCTTCTCCAAACTAATATTTAATACCTACAAAGGGAGGTGGGTGTTGAAAGGTGCTAATGCATGCTCTCCAAAACCATCTGCAGGAGCATCAGTGATTTTAGTAAGTGGTCTTCATTCTCCTTTACGACAAGGAGGAAAACAGGGCAAAATACAAGTACACCACCTTTAAAAGTGACTAGCACCACCAACAAAAAAGCAGTGCTTGCCCTCGATTTTTTTTTTTTTTTAAATAGTTGAACATTTGAGAAAAGATGACAAGCAGCTCTTGGCCAACAGCTGGACTATATTAAAAAGGTTTTATTGCAATAATACAGAAGTTACAGGAGTTTTGGACATACGTAAAGCTTCAAAGGGTCAAGGTCAGGTTTTCTCCCAGCAATTAAGGCAAGTGGATGTAATCTCTTTAATATCAACAGCAAGCATATGTTTTACTAGCCACTGAGGAAACAAAGTGGAAACTAAGATCACATTTAAATTAGCATAAAGCAGAACAGAATGCAGACTTTTTTCATCTGTACTTGGCAGAAATTCAGTGGTTAGTTACAACATTCACAAAAAGAAAAGGTCATCTATTAGAAAGATACAACATGAGGTAACATGAAAATTTAGCTGAATTAAGGAAATTTGAATCAGTCTCAAGAAAAGCTTTATGTTCTGCAGTCTGAAAATAAGCTAAGCTATTCAGCATACTTGAAAAAACATTTGTTTACATTAGTTTTCTTCACATAAAAGTAATCTAGTCTCACTTCCTTCTCAGCCTTCTCATTCAAGAAGTTACTAAAGAAATTCTCCTTCACCCCATATGCAATTGAAAGATTGGTTTCAGTAGCACACGGCTACTTCTAGCTTGCTCAGAGGTTACATTTTATATGAGTTTTGATAAAGCATATTTGTAATTTCAAGGGACTTTACTAATCAAATGTAAACTTTACTCTGAAATATTAAATGGATGTAGTAAACTTAAAAATAACAATTGTTGGAACAATAAAGTCAATGTTGTTCCAAATAAGATTAGAACCAAATTGCCTCATTTTAAAACAAAATTAACAGCAAAATATAACTGATTACTTTCTTAATAACCTATTATACCCCTACAAACTACATGTACAAGCTTTAGCACTATAATGCTTTCCTTGGAAATCAATCCTCCCCAGCCCCACTATGAGTGGGATAAAAAAAAAAAAATAAACTCCCATGTGCTTATATGCTTAAAGAAAAAATCTATTCCTCAAACTGTTTTGCCCTTGATTGAGTAATCAAAGCATTTGCTGATTCTGCTTTTAACAGGCAAAAATCTCTCTGAAACAAGGAAACAACCCCACCAGAGTAAAAAAATCATTAAGTACTTAAAGAAATATGAATTGATTTGAACTAAAGATAACCAAACTACAGAATTAAGGCCAAAGCAGAACTGGAAGTTTAAAGTAAGCCCTCAAAACCAATATAATATTCCTTTCCCAAACTTTATCTTAGCCTTTGAATCCTATCAACACTTAGTAGATGACTATATAACAGTCAACAGCCTACGTTGTCAACAGCTATGTCGTTGCTGTCTTAACACCTATTTTCTTTAAGTCTGGGCTGTGTTTTCATATGCTTCATTTCAGCTTGTAGGCAACCTTTGGATGTTTATTTTTATAGGCACTTTATTTGCAAAAACCTTTGTTAAAAGCGCATTGAAGATACTGGAAAGTTCTCTGAGTAAGACTGGTGCACTGGCAAATATTCCTGTAACTCACAGCAGGTGCTAACACTAAAAGTCTGCACTAACTAGTCAAGTACATGTCACTTGCTCACAAAGGCTTCATTTTGCAGGGTGTTTATATATGCAGCCATTTATTTGTTAATATTTTTTAAATATTGCACTTGTTTTAGTAAATGAAAAAGATAACTAGTTTTATCCGAGGCATCCTGTAGTTAAGATAAGAAAGTTATATTCCACTGTGGCTTAAAACTGTTGCAGATGACTTCGTTCTCTCTTTGGCTCTTCCCAATTTCCTACTACTAAAGCAAGCCCTGAGGGAAGTGGTGAGACAGTGCAGATTCCTGTCACTAGGTCACCCATCTTACCCTGCTTTTATCCTAAATTGTTTGTTTCAGCTTTAAGTGAAATTGCTGGAACATTCTTCGGAAAGACACGGAAGTCCCTTAAAATAAATCTTAGAGAAGCTTGTTTGTTTCCTGAAGTAACAAAAGGAAATTATTCAAGAGAACTTATGCCAGTATATAAGAGAGAGCAGTTCATTAAGACCTTATGGCGCAACCTTCACGCGCATTGCGGATGAAATTTTTAGCCAGTCTGTATGTTCAAGCATCCAGAAGTGGAATGATTATTCCATACTTTCTCATACATAAATCTCACTTATTTCAGAGTTGGCTATAGTAAAGTTTCTAAATATTACAGGCAGTGCTTTCACTACTGCGAGTTGGAAAGTAAGGAGCTTTTGACAAGAGCTAAAGGGTTTGATTTCTCTCAGAGAGAAAACATAGATACTGCTGCCTGAAGATTCGATGGAAAGTGATTAGGAAGCACATTACCCTTCCTTATACGCAACAAAACAATAACAAAGAAATATTCTGCAACAGAAGGCACAAGAAAGTTTTCTTAATTTTAATCTTAAAAGGTTGCTCGTGAAGTTTTAAAATAGTTAAAAAGTGACTTGACTTTTCCATAGTCTCAACAGTCTTAGTTTAAGACTTTCTCACCTTTATTCATAAAGTCTGACTATAAATTGCCCTGACAATTTTGTCAAGCTACATTTCTGCTCTTCAGATATGGCTACATGGTCATCTCCCTTCACAAATATTTTTCAAAACCTTCAGCAAGAGATGCACCTATGCTAGAGAGTAATAGTGTTCTTCTCGTACAGTTTTGTCCATTTCATATTCTTTTTCTGTCTTCAAGGCTTCAACAATAGTGATGAAACCAGAGAACATTTTTCTTAAATTATTAGCCTATGCCTTAACCCGACCCAATAGTTTTTACATTTTAGACCAAGCTTCAAAAGATTAACCATCCTAAGTACATATGAAAATTCAGTCTCAGACCTCTAGTCTATACCCATATACACTCCTAACTTCTTCCTGCCTTTAAAATATTTACAATTATTTTTATTTATATAAAATAAATAGAAAAGGGTCATATTTATATAAAAAGCATTTGGAACAAGCTTAAAATATAGAGAAATTGCTTTATTGAAAAAGGTGTCAAAACAGCTTTGCTTAATGTTCATGGGTGAGAAGAGAATACCAGCTCTTGATAATTTTCTTGATAGGAGATTATTAGCACCATAAATGGACATAGATTTTTGATTTTAAAAGATGTGTGTTCATGTAAGTAGTCCAAAGTATTGCATTTGTTTTGTACATAGGCTGACCATAAAAAGTTTCAGCTCTTACGTGCAAAGTGAATAAACCACAATGGACAAATTTCTTCAACATTTTTACCAAATTCATGGTCAACAGTGCAAGTGATCATGACAGATAGCACCTTTTCAGATAAGCTATAAGATGCTTACATTATTGCTATTTTTTTTAAAGTACAGCTAGTGCAACAGTTTTTTATACAGTGAACATAGATCGCAGCGTCTTACAAATCACAACTCTAGTATCTCATGGCATACAGCAAACTATAACACTGAGTTGTCACCCACTTAACCTGAATTGCTGACATGCTAGAAAGTGTCACAATATCCTGAAAATTTTACAGTTTGAGAGCTAACTCTTGCTAGTTTGAAATAACTTGCATAAAAAGGATGCCCAGTTTGCAGACATCAGTAGAAACTGCGGCACAGAAGGCCTAAAGTAGTACCGTATTTTAAAATAGGGTTATGCTGCATGTGTTTGTAGAACTGGATCCCAAAGCCATAAAAAAAGACAATTGAAAGTGGCCATATATTGGTATCTAAGCATGCACACCCCACAGCATTCCTGTATTACCACCTCTGGTTCCTCAGCAGCCAACGACACTTCTGGCATAGGTTTTCCTAGGCTGGATACGTAGCTCCAATTAACAAAGCTAGGAATTCAACCTAGGAGAAGCAATACAAGAAGAGCTGTTGGCTGGTGACAACAGAACCATATTGCAGTCAGAAGTGATGTCCTGTGTTGTTTTTAAACAGAAACCTCTGGACTTCACCACAGTTCTCCTCAAAGTCAGATGGAAATGGTAAGATCTGCAGCCCACAGATCATTATTTCCTCTTGCTTTCAGGTTCCTGGGTGCCTTACGAAACAGCCAGAACTCATCTTTACCACACTCAGACATGCCCTCCTGGATCAGTCAGTAAACCAAAATGAACGTACTAAACATTCACAGAGCAAGAATTTCTCAAAGCAATTGATTTCTGACAAAGAAGCATGCCCCAGGATGATAGGTTTTGTACTTGAAGATAATTTCAGGTTGAAAGTAGTGCAAAGATGTGTCCAGCAAAGATAGCTTCAAAATTACGAATCAAGCCAAAAGGTTTCTTGAATGTAAATCATTCTTCTGCACCACACCACTTAGAGGGTAATTAATAGAAGCAAGTGAATAAAGATAGAAGCTCAAGGCAGCTTATGCTAAACGTAGGCAGCATGTTGAATGGCCACGAACTATGAAAAATTGGAATGTAAAACCAGCTTTTACAGTAATAAAGAAGCCCTGATAACAAGTTAACCAAAGTAGAGGAGAGGCTGAAGTTCAGCTGTATTGTATAAGGTCCATACAGTTATAATTCTCTGGGTGGAAGATGCAAGCAAGCAGGGAGATAAATTTCCCCACCACATTCTTAGCACTCCTGCTGTCCCCTAATCTTTTAAGTAGTATGCAAACAGACCCACTCGCTTCAAGTGCAGCTCACATGCTGAACGTAAATACACTGCAGACTTAAAACACAGCTCTCCGGTAACTGGCTTTACAGTGGGCTGCCTTTGACAGAAGAGAAAAGCATGGAAAGGACTGAAGAGATCTTTGCTAGGCTTTCTAACTGCTGCTACTTCTGGTGCTGGGCCCTTGGTCTGAAAGAATCCCCAAAGGACAAGCAAAGATGGCTCAGCCTGTTATGCAAGTAAAACCCAGACTTTTTCCCCAGTGAAAAGATAAGGCTGTTCCACCTCCAGTATCATGTATGCAGAACAGAGCACCCTGCACAGGCGTGCTTGGTGCCTGCGTGACGTTTCCGCCTTGAGTTCAGAATTTTTTCTGACCACATTTGATAGAAAAGTCATCTTCAGATATATTTTGGCAAAGATACTTTCTGAAAATTAATCTCAGTTGGCACAAAGTAGATTCCCCTGTAAAGTCTTCCTAGTTTCACCAACACTAAAAGACCTTATTATAGAGAAGGCAAATACAAGACCTGAAATTAACATTATATAGCCATGGCTTGAAGGATGAGCATTTCTGCTAGAGGAAACTCACACAGAGACTTTATAAAAACACCTCAGGCACTGTAGATATAATAGAGCCACATTTTTTCCATTGACATTTACCAGAACTAAACTCCCTTAGGAACAACCACACAGCAAGTGAAGGACAAAATACTCACTGCTCATCTAGAGGAAAGGCAGTGCCAAGCAGTAGAGCATCATTTGAGAACGCCACATTTGAACACAGCAAAGCATAATAGTATAAATACAGCATTTTTCTATGGTATAGTTAAGACTACCTGCACCTGCAGCATGCAACCAAAGAGTCACCTGAATTTAAAATGTTCTTCCAGCAACAGCTGTTTTGCCCTGTCCTCCTTTAACGGGTTGCATCTTTAAGTGCTAGCCCACAGCAGCTAACCACAAAAAGTGAGCTTCGAGTATTTGCTAAGTTCCAAGTCCCTAGGAATTAAAACACTTCCACTGAAAATGAGTTGTCTTCTGGTTTTAAGCAATAATATTCATCAGGAGAGAAAGAATCCTCAACACCAAGAATTATTTCAGATCCATGCTAGAAGCAGCATAATTTACTGCATCTTAAAAAACATTGAGTGTTTTATAACTGAAAGATTGGTTAGTGAAATAAAAGATGAGTTCAGAAGCACAACTGCTCTCCTGCAGCATTTTGTGATTATTTCAGGCTAGGCAGAGATAGCTTACATACTTTCTAGGTTAATAAGGTTTAAACAAATAGTTAAATCCGGAGAAACTTGAGCCAACTAGGACAAGGTTCAGTATATGGTAAGTATCACAGCACTTCATTCTTGTTTCAAGAACTACTAGCGACATCTTGGAGGAACTGCTCACAAAAATTAATATTTTATTTTATTTTTTAAGATCTCCAAGCATCTCTTATCCTCATCGTTTTTCTTATAGGGGATATTTCAGATGAGAACCAGTACAGCTGACAGCAGACATGCATCTCTACTGTTAAGCACTTCCCTTTATAGTGCCTGTTACTTCCCGGTCATACATTCTTCACAGCACTATTGCATATAATTCTACCTTACTTGAAAGTTGGTTGTAGTGGTAGCTCAATTTCTTGTAAAAAAAGCAATAATACGGTCACTCCGATGTATTCATCTTCCTTACTTTTTCTTTTTAAATACTAAAACACAAAGGCTTTCTGTTCAGTTTCAGTGCTTTGGCACTCTCCCTTGCACTGGAAAGCATCATAAAGTAACATAAGAAGCTTAACTTACAAGCAGAATTACTTCGGTGGCATGCTGGGACATTTTTATGTGCACTTAACCAGCAACACATTTGAATAGTGGCCAACAGAAGTATTTATTTTAAGATCCTTTTTTTTCAGTAACAGAATTTAAGTCCCATTAATTTGAGTGCCCAGTATGGAGAGCACTTTGACTTGGAATTGTTCAGTCTTACAGTAATCATTTTAGTGTTGTGCACCTACAGAAGCCTCCTAGGCAAGTCCAAAACATTTTGTACGGATAAAGATGCCAATGGAGCTTTACAGCTCTGAAGTCAGCCAGAAATGAAGACTAGTTCCAAAGATTTGTTCAGTACACTCATTAGATTGAGCAGGTTTCTAAAGTTACCCCATGAATCTTTAAGATAATTTTGGTAAGTTAAGAAAAAGATGTGGGGAAAGTTCCTTTAATAGTAAATGGGCAGACTCCATCTTGCCCTGAAATTAATGGAGCTGATCTCCAGAGCCATAAGTCATATTTCACCTCTGCTGAAAAGAGACAAGTGATTTGGTTCAGTACCAAACTCAGGCAGGGTAAGTTATCTACCCCGATACTAGTGATGGGAGAAAGTCAGAGTTCGAACAGATTGAGATTTAAGATGTGGGTAAGAGGATTTGCAATGATCTAATTAACAGAATTCTCTCTCATGTCTTAGAAGTATTCCAGAACTCACAAGTATTTTATTACTGAGCTTTGTTTCTCAGTTATTTGAAGGCTGTATTTTCTTAACATAAGAGTCTTGATTTTCCTCCCTCCTTTACAAAAAAAAAAATCCAGTGCTACAGTTGACAGTAAATGTTTGGCACAGCTTTTTGCTACTACCCCAACTGTAGCTATCTTTCCAAGAACAGCGAAGAATGATTAGCATCTAGTACCGTTTATATCCACAAGGGAGTGCTAAGCACCTAGCAGACATCTCAATTTACAGGGCTTTCAAGTGTTACTCATTTCTGCCATCGGAACTAAGCATCTGCAGCATCACAACGTAGCAGCACACTTGAAACGCTGAGGTTAAGCTGTTAAATGCAGTCTGGCATTTGAATTCCCAATAAACTTTGGTTAACTTTAGTTAGGCAATGCAGAGCACCCAGCAGCATTCAAAGCATGCTGATAAGCCAGGTGTTCAAGTGTAGCTTTTTTTTTTTTTTAAGTGCCTAGAAAGTTCAACATGTAGATGCTCTTCAGTAGAGAGAAGGAGCGTTTTATTTATAGCCATAGTACAGGTGTAGCTCATGACATCTCTAAGATTATCATAACCCCAGGAAAAATAAACAACATACTGCTAATCAGCAGGGCATACGAAGCCCAAATCTGCCTAGAATCAAGTGACCAGTAAATTACATGGATCCCAAGACCCTCCTGTTCTTCTCACCCACTGCAATCCCCTTTCCTCTTGGAAAGAAACTGTTTTCAGCTTTACAGTTCATATGCAACGATCACTATGTTCTCGAAGATACATACCAGCTGTGTTTTGGATTGGATAGACTACTACAGCAGTAAGCACTACCATGTAGCATTACTTACCCCATTTCATCACCATATATATAGGCCCCAAAAGTCTTCAAGCACATCTGTGTTAAGTTTGCAAGAACAATTTAAAGCCATAGAGGATTTTTTTTTTTTTTGTAAAGTAAACACACACCCTTGTGAGGTGTTTGATACAGTGGAGAAAAGTTGAGCACTTAAGGTGGAATTGAGCCAGAACAGGAACCAAGTATTTTGCGCTAGGGCTGCCACTTACTTTCCTTCTGCATTACCATAGAAGCTTCTATCAGATTGAGCAGCAGACTGAAAGCTCACATTGACCAATAAAAGCAAAACCTTTTCATTGTATTATGTTTTCTCCTTCCATCAATAGGAGTTTCCTGTGCAAAAAAAGAAACCTAACCCTGCATGAAGAAATTCTACTCAGCAGATATTTTACAGAAAACTCAGAGATATAGTAATGGCTATGCAGATGATTAGTTACCTGTTATCAAAGCATTTTATTATTCAGCCACCAGATGAAAGCCACTGTTTAAGCTCCTTATTGGAACGTTTGCATCGTATTATTTTCAAGGCATGGTTAACACTAGTGAAATTCATTCACGATTTTCTAGAAGATAGTATTACTAGTAGTGGCTGATCATGAACATATTTGAGATATCAAAGCCTAGAGTTCAGTTTCAAAAAGATATTATGCTCTATGAAGTTATAGTGATCCAACAAGCATCTTGAGAGATTTACAGACTGTCATTGAACTAAGTACAATAAAGGACTTTTATGCAAGTGTTTTGATTCCAGCCTTTTAGCAGCTCAAGATCTATAAGGAGCAATCAAATGACTGCGTAGGTATGTCCATACACACATAACTTCCAGGGGCATGTTAGAAAATTCTGAGAAGCTTATTTAAAATAAAACCAAAACAGCAGAATTTCTTTCTTAGCTAAGTTTTGCCAAGAATATATTGTAAGGAACATTGTTTATTGTATTTTACTTCAATAACGCACAAAAATATTTGAAATGCACATTAATTCTCATATACAACTTATTGATCCCCTTAACTAAAAAAATTGTATTTGAATACTCTGTATTGCATTTTAATACTTTAACTGGACTCTTTTTAAAGAAGTTGTCATTATTTAAACTATGTTCACACTTGTTACTCAGTTCAAGACATTCTTAAAATAACACCATTTCCACCTCAACTCTTAATGCAGTTTTTGCTTTGCTATCAGGATTAACTGAAGACTTGGAAATGAAACTGAGTTAACTGCAGAAATGAATACAGACAATGGGTTGTTAAGCATGGCATGCCAATTTCCTACTTTTTTTTCCCCCAACAAAACAAAAAAGCAACAAGAACCAGGTAGCTGTCAATTTGTATTTTTGTTACATGTTCACGCCATGGTAGTTTCCTACATTCTCAGCCAACTGGCTCATACACCCATTTTAGTTTGACTAAAACCCCAGGGGGAAAACCACAGAATTTGCATGAGTTATACCCCAGTGAAGTTTATTATGAAATGTTTTTAGGTAGTAATTGAAGAAATGCTACTGTTGTTTTTTATTTAGTTCGTTGGTTTTTTTTTCTCCAATTAAGTCACAGAAATATGTGCCAACAGGTAAAAAAAAAAATAAGTTTGATGCAGAACTATGACTCCCAAGCAAACTTGCTACATAGTTTCAGCAGAAAATAGCTACTAAAATTAAAAGTTCACTTTAAATATAGCCCCATTTCAAACCCGGTCTCTCAAGCAGGTGAGATCAACAGGACTTTGCCTGAATTATCAACAGTACGATCACTCTCCAGCTGAGTAGTTTTGGTTAACATGTTTAACTACACAGTGTGTGCTTTTGTGTATATGCAAATACATACACCAACAGTCACTGTATAGCTCTATAGACAAGGCCAAACTGCAGATAGAGACTTAGACTTTGAAATTGTGTCCTTTTTAAAAAATAATGTTTTAGGCTCCTTGAGCTCTGATGGTAGCAGCTATTCCTAATTTGCAAAGCTATCCAGTAGCACAACAGTTTAAATATAAAATATTAATAAAAATGTAAAAATTGATATATAGTAGAGTATATGGAAGATAGTAGGGGTAGTAGTATTTTAGGGTCATAAGATATTCATGCCCACAGCATGTAGAAAATATTCAAGACTTGCCTCCAGCTCTACTAGTCACGTAAAAGGTCTTACCTTCATTAGCAAGGATAGTGCAACAAACCACTTCCCACAATTGTATTATTATTTGTGTACTTCAATACACTGATATCGTGCTTTTACAGCTTAGCATGTCTGCCCTTACACTCCAGATCTCTGAAGATGACATTTTTGGGTGCTTCTGTGGATGAGCAATAGTTAGTAACAAAAGTGTTAATGGGGTCTTTGGCACCTCTATCTCATTAGTAAAGCAAAGTCCTGCTCCATTTTCTTTCAGGAAAAGTCCCATCAGTGGTGCATTCTACTAGCACTGAAGAGTAGAATAGGTCTGTACAGTATGATGATAGGAAAACATTAGGAAACAACAATATATTCATCTACAATTGTCTTTCCAATCAATTGCACAGAAGTTTGGTCCACTTCTTCAGTTAGCATAGTCCTCTTAAGAACTTTGGTTACAGCATTAACGTTTTGGTAAAAAAAAAAAAAGAGCAGATGCTTTTCTTCAAGTAGATTTTTCATTGTCTTCTCCCATCTTCTGAACCCGTGAATACTTTTTGCATGAAGATTTGAAGCAGCTAGGAGGCCAAGATATTGGCCAGGAGAAGCTGCAAGGGACAGAGCCTTGCACGTTCTTCTCGAAGAAATAAAATATTGGGTACCACCATGCTCGAGAAAGAAAGTTCGTCTGCGAAGAGACCTTCAGAGTCTGTATTGACAAAAGTAGGTAAGGAGAAAAAGAACACAAAGAGACAATCAGTTTAAAGCACTAATAACCATTTAAGACCAAAAGAAGCAATATTCACATGCATGTCTGCAAAGGCATGTTGTCTTGCAAAAATGCAGGTAAATACATTGCATTTAGCATGGAAAAAAGACTGATGAGTACTCAAGTAGGCTACAGTACAAACATATACTACAAACTGAGCACCCTACAGAAAGGGATACTCTAAGCACTCCAGGGAGATAAAGCACTCAAGTCTTTTTGAAGGAGAGTCTTTTCAGGCATGTCATGTTTCCATTAATGACTAGTAGTTAAAAACGAGAATAAAATGTCAGTTCTCAAGCTCTTTTATGTTCCTACTTGAAAACACTGAAGTAAATGAAAATATCTTCGAATAATATACTTTCAAATGACATTTACAGCAGAACTGCCAATAGAATTTCAAGATGGTGAGAAATACCATTTACCTAGAGCAACCTAAATTATCTACCGTTGATTCATAAACTTACATAATCAAGGGCTATTCTGCACATCCACAACAGCAACAAAACATTGAAGTTCAAAAAAAAGTGTTTTTATGCCAAGATATCAGAATTGTTTTTTAGAACTTAAACCCCAGATTAAGAAGAGATTATCAAAGCATTAAACATTTACTTAAACCATAGTAAAGTCAAGCTCCTTGACAAACTCAATTAAAACTTCAATACTGACCTTCTAATTTTTATTTCAAAATTAAGAACTAATTTTGGCCAGTGAGCAGAATTAACAAATGCAGGCAATACATTGATTCTAAACTTATTTGTGACTCACCTTTTCATTAGCCATTGAGTGGTACCACCAGAAGAGCCGTGTGGTGATGTAGTAAGCAATGACGACATCTACAGTGTAGTGTTCATGAGCAACAAGTATACAAATTATGCCAGCAGCACTCATCAGCCAGCAGATTAAGTGGTACCACCAGAAATGACGTGGTGAATCTGTAAGAACAGGGAGGTAAAGGGAATACAAAAGCAAACATATTACTACAGCAATCCACAGTGGGTTAAGTAGGAAATTAAAAAAAATGATATAAGACTACTAAATTTTAAAGCATAAAACATTTATGATGAACCCAAGCAAACCAAATACCAACTGCCACTAGAGGCAGACAGACCATCACCTGTTTTGTAGTCAATTTAAATTTTCCAGTTAACACCAATTTTATTTTCCACGTATCCTATAAAAAGTTATTTTACTTGGCTGCTCTGAATCTTCCGTTCTTTATTCTATACTTGAGGTAGCTTTCATTCAAGTCCAATGTCTAGAACTGACGTAAACTGAGCACAAAATCAGATGAAACAGGAAAAAGACACATGTACTTTAAGCTCCTAGGTTTTAGCTACTTCACTGAGATCTCTACTCTGCAAAACACTACACTGTATGGGGAAGAACAGTGCAAATTTACTCATCTTAACAAAAAAGTCTAAGTGGGAGCAAAGCTATTCTTCAAAATGTATTTAAGCCACTTCAGCAGCACAGTTCCCTTCGCTTTCTCTCCCCATTGAAAAATGTCTTGGGTGTCACAAAGACCATTCATAACTTCTGACGGGCTAACAGGCTTCATTTCACTTGCAGTGGGAGGTTTTGGCACCCTTTCCCTTGTGGAACTATGGTCAGCTTTTAATTTTACACACCAGCAGACAAGTTACTGATCTCAAACCTACCCAGCTAGTTTGATATAGGCCTGTGCAGAACAGCGGCTGTAAGACTTCAATTTTGGTGCATATGCCAGGAAAGTAAGCTTTCACGTTCCACTAAACATTACAAATTCATACTTACTGGTTAAAAAAAGAATCGGAAGCCAAGTCATTTCAAGAAGTTGAAACCAACCCCAAGCAATACGCACAAGGCTAGAAATACAAATTACTATTCTAGGCAAAAAAGTTGGAGTATGAGGGAAATAAATGAGGCAACAACAAAGGATTAAAAATGCAAACAAATCCACTAAACTGGAAATAAAAACCTCATAATGCATCTGATACTGAAGTTTCTCATATCAGAAGAATGAGAGAGCATCTCATCGAGAGAGAATCAGTTATAGAGCACACCACCACAGAAATGTGTGCTTAATAATTAGGCAGCAAAAGACTCATTACAAGAATCTGTATGATACAAGTCTTCCAGCCCTTTGTGATAAAAGGGCAAGAATTACACTATCACTAAATAATGTGTTACCTGCATCTGTCCTTGTACTAAATACACTGAAGAGTATGTGAACAGCATTAAGCTGCAGTTACAGCCACAAACTAAGACATAATTTTGGTTTTACGCCCTTTTCCTAATACTTTACTGGTAATTTTGATGAGTTGCATATGCCATTCCCTCAGTACTATTCACTTTACACAGATGACCAAGGCCTAAGAGTCAGGAGACGAATTAGTTATCTTAAACCTCTATTATAAAAGCTTATGAAATCTGCAGGTGCAAGACGGTTTTAGGTTTACAATATTAAAGAGGCATTTTCAGATGTTTTTGAAGGCAGAACGCAGCATTGCGACACACCTCTCCCTCAGCATTTTAACAGAGGGAGGCATTCAACTGATGCTAGCTAGTCCTATTTGTTTCAGTGAAAAGTCATACATTTCCATGAGCTACACTAGCATTTGCGTAGTTTGGGATGTAACACTAAGAAGATTCCAGTTCCAAACATGCCAACTGAAAAGGAAACTCCTCACTCCTCATTTATAAGCAGACAAGTTACAAGGACAGAAGCACTGCTTACCATATATCAGACTCCAAAGCTGGCAATCAGTTCTGCAGAACTTCAGCTGATGCTGTGTGGGCAGCACAGAGAGATTCCTCACCCTCCCCACACCCAATAACACTATAAAGCAGAAGGGGAAGCTGTAACCCTATTATCTCCTGTGCGCTTACCAAACTCTTATTAAATTTGAAGTCCCAAGGAAGAGACTCTAGAAGAAGACATCCGAGGAGTAAAAAAAACCCACATCACTTTCCACTGTTTGATGTAACAAACATACTACATGCTTAGAAGAACATTGCTTCTGTACGTAGAAGCAGTGTGCAATGACTGTACGTTCAAGCCACAAAAATCGCTTCAAACCTACAGCAGTCAGCAGTGTGTTTTAGCCAAAATTTGAGTAACCTATCAATGAATAATTAAATGCTGGCTTGCTTCAACCAATCACTTCATATAAAGCTAGAAGTGAACCGTCTAGTCACATCAAGCCCTAAAAATCCACACCACTTTTACTATACCTATGTTCCATTTTCATTCTGCAAAGTCATGACTCGTATTTTCAAGCATCTAAGCACACAATCTGTGTGGAGTTGTTCAGTAACTTTTAGAGGGTAGTTTTACATGTACTCCTATCACATGCTTTCCCAGTGCAACAGATACAAACCGGAATGTATTAAATACACCATAACTTACACTCTTTGATGAACAGGTAGATCAATGTTAGCACTACAGTGTGACCACTAAACAGGAAGTCTCCACAGAGGATGTGAGATCCAGTTATGGACAGACCACCACCAGAGATCAGTCGCAGGATCCTCTGCAACTTTGCCTGAGAATCTCCATTTAACTAGACCACCAAAAAAAAAAAAAGTAAAACAAAAATTAAGATAGAGTGTAAATTACCTGAAAACACTTGTTGATAAAATTCTTATGCAAACTTACATTGAGTTGGGGGAGACAGGAAGAAAAAGGACACATTTATCTTTATTTTCTTTGTGTTCTCCCCCCCCAAAAAAAATCTCTAAACTTAGTAAATATGAAGTTGTTTGAGTTACAATCTCAGTCACAACTTACTCAGATTTAGAGGCTTTTAAAAAAAAAAAAAAAAAGCATTCAGATCAGGTCTTTATTTCAGACAACTGTTTGGCAAATACTTGCTTTTACTCAGTTTCACCTAAAGTGAAGGTTAATTCTAGGGGAAAAAAAAATGATATAATGTCTCGGACTGAAAGAGACCTGAAAGATCATCTAGTTCCAACCAATAGTATCATAAAGAAAGGGATTTTTTCGTTTTTCAAAATCAGAGAAATATTCACATGGACAAAAAGATCATGAAGAGCTATCAAGTTTCTCAGAGTTTGAGTAAACCCTCTTGTTTCAATGGCAGCAAAGTGACTTTGCTGAAAGGATGTTAAAGATTCCCTTTGTTTGCCTCTTCCCACCCTTTGATAAAGCCTGCAGGCAAAGTAATCCTGCAAGCTATTAAAGCAAAATAGTTGAGGGACTCTACAACAGTGATGTAAATGAAGCTTTCTTCCGTAACAAAAGAACATAGTGGATGAACTATTTAAGTCAAGTTCTCCCAACTGGAAAGCATAGAACTGAATAGACATGTTTAAGGTTGATGAGATCCTACCCAAAAAGGTGACAAATTCACTTTAGTATTTGCTTTAATGAGCCATAATGACTCAGGCAGAGATTAAGACAAGAATTAGGAAGTAACAGCTCTTACCTTTGGCGCACACTGAAAATGCATTCCAGGCACAGGTAAAGTTGTAACATACATAGTAATACAGCGGTACAGGTACAAAGTTCCTATTATAAAAAAAAACCTGCGTCCCACTATTGATCTGAAAGGAAGGGAAGAGGGAAAAAAGGATTATGTACAAAGGTCACATGCAGGATACACACGTAAGAGTTACAGAGCTCTAGCTTCATTAGATAGCTAAATACACAGAATTAAAGAGCAGCTCCACCCACTGCTCCTTGCCTCAACACTTCTCTACAGCACTACTTTAAGTCAAATACTAAAAAGCCTTCCTTGATCATAGTAGGATACAGCAACTACCACAAAGGTCCCAGCAAAGCTATCTTCACATGGTCTCAGTCTGATTTAGGCACGAAATTCGGGCATGCTGTCAGGTAGTTTCCCTTGACTCAGTGACTTTTCTCATATTTGGAAGTGAAGTACATGTTTATCTTAAACAAATCAAGACAAGAGAACAAGCTTCTAGCCCAGCTGTAGAAGACAGTGGCTTCTTCCTCAGATGCATAAAAGTTTTTTTGTTTTTTTTTTTTGTTTTTTTTTTAAAGTATCACTGATTTCCTGTTTAAATGTAGCCATTTCAGTAATCACAACTCTGGAATGCCCAATCCCATAGTAAATTTGAGGAGTGAAAGTGCATATCAAATTCCAATTCAAAAACACTACATGATAGACAGAAGAAAGCCACATCTCTGTACCCAGTATGGACACCAGAGCATTTTCTAATAGCCATCCCTTCATCATTTTCTGCCAGACCTGAGAGTCTTTTCAACCATAAAACTACAGATCGTACTGTAAGCTTTCTTCTACTACCCAAGTTAAGTGACAGAAACCAACGCTTTGGAAACAGAGAAAAAAACAGTTACTTACTTATATCTAAGAAATAACCACTGGAATATCCATAATCCAACTAGTATCATTCCGTTTATTTCGGATACGGAAAAAGCCCATTTCACACGATCAACATAATCAAAAAATTTATCAGGCAAGGGAGGGCTAAGCTCCTTCGGAGGTACTCTCTCATGGACCACAGTGATCATGACAGTTGTTAGAATCAAGTTGAAGAGAGCATAGACAAAGGCAATGCCTGTTTTCCACCATTCCAGAGGAAATTTGTTCCTTGTCTCAGCAGGCATAGCAATCTGGATGTAATCAGGATATTTCTTTGCTGTTTTTCGCAAGCCATTGGACAAGCCCTTGGGTTTGCTATTGCCATTTTTGTTCTCCTCACTGACTGAGAGAGTAGGTCGGGTGTAGCCATTAGAAGCATCATTGTTTTGACCCTCCATATGTTCTTCAAGCTTCGCTGTCTCAATGGTATTCATTCCCAAGCTGTACAGCCCAAACCAGGTGAGTTTCAGTGACTGTTTTCCAGGCTCTCTTTGAAGTCTCTTGCTCCTCAAAGTCCAGTGTTCTTGTTCCTAGATGGTTTTTGATTACTGGTAAAATTCTTAAGATGAGTCCATTGTGCTGAAAGATACTGTGAAGCGAGTTGTGGAGACAACTTTTTCTCTAGAGCTGCATCATCTGCAAAAAAAAAAAATATTCAGGACCTTCAGAACTATTAATGTGACAATGAACAAATCTTAGAAAGGCTTATTATATATGTTTACATCCATTTTACATATACATATAAAAAGAAACTAAAGGTGATACTGTAAAATAATTCAAGATTAGACTTATCAAGCTACAGGTTAGGCTTTTTCTTTTTTAAAAGGAGAAGATGCACAGCCTTTAATCATCACAGCTCTCACTTCAGTTGTCAGAACTAAGACTAATCCACATGTGCAGCAATTCCGAGGTTTATCACTCCAGGGCATTTTGTACAAAATAATCACTCCTGATTGACAATACAGTTACTGTATATTAACACTGTTTATCCATATAGATTGGTCAGCCAATCTTGTTAGTTGAGGTGATGAGACAAAAGAGAAAGCCACTACAGGATTTCATCTTGTAAGGCATAAAATCAGATTATCTAGGAAATTCACTCACGGATAGCTCAATTAAATATCCTTGGAACTAGAAGTA
The DNA here is from genome assembly GCF_047663525.1 of Anas platyrhynchos. Lineage (NCBI taxonomy): Eukaryota > Metazoa > Chordata > Aves > Anseriformes > Anatidae > Anas > Anas platyrhynchos. The sequence goes on from NC_092590.1 coordinate 8,356,159, forward strand.
TGTCAACCACAGCTGTTGTAGTACCCACTAAACAACATCTGGATTTTCAGAGAACTGAGAAATACTTCTGGATTAGATTCTTAGTTACGGTAACCTATATGTAGAATAAAGTATGAGCGATCTGTATTTTTCCATTGGTTTACATAGAAAGGGGTCTAAATAGATGTTTTAAACAGAAATGAGTAGCAAGACTCATTGTGCAGGATTTATTTCAGGCTGTATTTATCAATTCAGGAAAACCCATCAGTTAAAGGCACCCATTAAAGTTTTCACTAGGTAAGTGAAAGCCATTTTCTATACTACGCTCTGCAGAGAAAGAAAGTGTAGTTCACCTCTGCAGAGCCAAAGTAGTTCTAGTTGAATCAATAGCCAAGTTTTGTCTTTAAAGTTCTGTGATATTGCTTGTAGTTGTAGCATACAGTTTTTATTCTGTTCAATTCCCATTACAAAAGAAATAATATACAAAGTGTTCGCTGTCTACCTGCTAATTTTTTTTTATTGCTTCTTTAAGAGGAGAGCCCAACATTACCACCACCACCTCACACCTGCATGCCAAAACAGGCTGCTGCTGTAATGCTGTGCTGTGATTAGGATGGTAACTGGAGCTGCCCATCTCCCCGTTCTGTCATAGACCTTGTTTAGGAGAAAACAGGCTGTTTAGGAAAAGCTTGTTTAATAATTCATCTCTTTATAGGAAAGAACCTAAACTCAAGACAGTCTGGAAGCTTTTGGTTTGATGTTTGTGTCTTTTTTAAAGAAAGGTATTTAACATGGTCAGCACATAAATCCTACTGATATTCTATCTACACTTCTTACAGCCTAACAACAAAATGGCTAATTAATTGGTGCCAGATAAGATTCATACAATTAATCCCAAAATATTCAAAAAGTATTCAAGAGGTATTTCTAAATTAACTTCTCAGTGGCGTCTCTAGAATTCACCGCCACTGGTTGGCTTTTTCTAAATCCCTGTTAAGTGCATGAGAAACTACATGCAAAGCAAACTCCCCCACCTGCAGAAGCAACAACCTGGAGAAGACAAGTGATGGTTTCTGATGCTTTTTTCCTCCCTCTTATTCTGACAAGAAGTTCTGCTTTCCTAAGAGAAGGGGATGCTTAAGCCAACAGCTGGGCAACAACTTCATTATGGTGCTTGTCAAAACTAAGACTATCACTAAGACTTTCAGAGCAGATGTTAAATCAGTCATACTAGAGTAGGAGAGCATTTCAACTTCCATGCATACTCATCTGGACACATTCCTTTCCCTGTCTGCTAAAGACAAGCATAAGACCCAGGACTTCAATGACAATACAGAAAAAACACTTCTGCTGTAGTGTCACATCTACACACAGATAAATGGAGATACAGCTAGACTTAAACCTTTGCTACTTCAGTGTTCAGAAGTCTTATGCCATTGGTAATTAAATAATACCTAGAAAGTAGTACCCTTGCATAACTATTTCTTTAGACTGGTCAAATCTGCATGCATATGCATGTAACGGTACAGAAACGTGCTGATGTCTTATCACAGCCACACAAGCACACAAAGAAGCTCTTTCCTCAGTTCAGCTGTTTCCAAGAACAAGGCAAAGAGACATTTCACTATTAACATTTAATTTCTATGTAAGGCTTGTACTCTTCTGTATTCAAATCCAAATTCCAAGCAGAAAAAGTTTTTCCAGGTTTTTGGAACCATGGGTGAGCATTTGAAAGGAAGGAACAAAACCTGGTCTTCACACACAGTCCAAATCTCAAATTGTAAGAGCAAGCTCACTAGGGAGGAATCTGTGAGAGCATGCTACAACTGCCCCCTGTTTAAGTTCACACTGTATGTGTATTCTGATCAAAACAAATATCGCCTGTTATGAATCATTAAGTTTACAGGAACCAGCTACAGTAAAAAAAAAATTAAAATCAAGCTTGAGAGGACAAAGGAAAAACCAGCCTACTTGATGCCTGTTTCAAGTTTATTATTGTTGCTTTCCTGGTTTTAATGAGATCTGATTCCAGAAGCAAAGAAGCCTAGCTCCAATTAGGCTGGTCATCATCCAGCAGGTTCCTTTATGTTCACCTCCTACATATCTGCCCTCTAATTAAACAGGTTACAGAGAGCAGTCCATTTCCAATGGCTAACATCAGAAGACCAGCAAGAAAAACAAGCTTTTATATGCTCTGCTCCAAAAAGCCTTATTTCATAGAAAAAGCAGTTTGAGTTTCATTAAGTAAAATTACTGGGGGATAGATATGGTGACGTTTTGCTCCTGCGTGATTCTTGATTTAATTGCAAGCATCACAGCCCAAGCAATGATTTCTGTTGTGTTCCCAGAAAATGGATGGGGGAAAACAAGAAATCATATGCTAACTGTTGCCCTCCATATCAAAAGCAATGAAAAAATAATCTTCTCTTTTAATGAGCAGAGATCATAGATCTCCCAGGCTCACACAATTTTTACTAATAGCAGAAGTATAAGGCATGATAGACTTATTATTCTATTGACGGAAGAGTTAGAGCTTAAGCCTTATTTATGAAATCTTACAAGATGACTGTTCCTTCCTGATTCCCAACAGATGCATGTACATCTCTGAAAAACATGCACATCCCCAACCTGAAGATACAAAGCATACATCAGTATTCATTTAAGACCATACAACATGCGTGGGAAGACTGCGTTCCCCCCAAAACACCAATTTTAATCCCCAAAATAAAACATTAGATTACGCTTCTTAAAAAGCTTTGTCAGTCATTCAGCACCAGCTTTTTCCCTTCAGAGCTTTAAGGTAACACCAGGCATTAGCGGAGCATTACACTAATGCAGTATTCATAAGTGAAGTCACCCTTTTGTTTCCTAACATTTAATCTTCATCTCATATACCTGTTTCAAGGATCACTAAATCACTGCACACAACCTACTCCGCAAACTGCAAGAAGTCACGCTCCTTTTGATCACTGAAGATTAGAAAGAACAGAATGTCTCGAACTCAACACATTGAAGAGAAAAATGAAGAGTCACAGGTCACAGAACTGAACATTTGACTTGGCAGGTTCACTTCAGAAGCTATCCTACGATGGAAGCAGTCAGTTTAACAGGTAGATCTGTCATACCACAAAATTCTTAGAACTGAAAAAAGCACTCCCTGACTCAGCTAAGGAAACACAAGCAACCTGTTTCATGGTACCTCTTCAGTGCTTGCAGCAAGAGCGACAAGCAGCATGATGTGGCTGGACTCCTCGTTCCTCCCCAGCACGCTGGTCAGCCAGCCTTGAAGCCCACCTCCAAACGCTTCTTGCTTCCCCAGAAGGGGTTAGGACAAGCAGGAAGCACTCAGATGTTCAGACGTTCCTGTTAAACCTGTCTTGGGATTTCTCTTAACTAGCACCGTGGCGCAATAGGATCCCCCAGTGGGAAGGGTACAGAGATCCTCAAGAAGCTTCTCAGTTAAAAGCAGGGAAAAAAAAAAAAGTTCTGCCTTGGCTTCCTGTAACTACAGCGTGAGCTGCAGTACACTTTCTCAAAGTTCAAAGCAGTGACTGCATGGTTGCTAACCCAAGTCCTCCTTGTTTGTTTACTTTATGGATTAAAAACCTAGTATTGCCGAAACAGTCCCTGAGTCAGGCAAAGTCCAGCTCCAGCCAGACCAACAGACACCTGCAGTTTCACTCCATGACCCTCACTTCCTGCAGAGACCAAACGAAACTGTTGCACAAGTCATTTTCACCAGTGAATTACACGCACCTGGGGACTCTACAAGGAAGAGAATTTTTTTTTTTTAAAAGAAGGAACCATCAGTCCCACTTCACTGAAAGAGAAGATAAAGTCAAAATATTCCACTGCCATGCCAGCAAAGGTTCTGATTTGTATCTTCTTTCAAACGTAACTTCTTGAAGCATCTTTCAACATCAGAAGTATCTGAACATAGGCAACATTCTCACTCCCAGATTCAAGTCCACACAAGCCACCCCATTCTTTGTAGGCCTCCAGGTTTTGAAAATGCTTATCCTTGTTGTCAGCTGACACGATGTAAATATTATGCTAGAAAAGAAGACACTGAGAAAAGTGTTCCTATTTCTGTCACGCTTATGGTTTATTTTCATCTCTTCTCCCAGTTTCAAGCTTGCTTCGCTTTGTGCCCAATGCTGCAGAACAGTTTACAAAGGAGGGTTTGTTTGCCATTTCTCCTCCAACTCAGATTTTAGCTTCACCCCTCCAACCAGGGGTAAAGAGATTTAGAGAGACGCAGTGCTCAAGGGTTTCTTTTAAAAATCATATATAAAATACCCAGTCTTGGAGAGTACCTAATACCATTCCCCTACCACATACCTACCCTCAGCTTTTTCTTTCAATTTTTATACTTCCAAGTTATTTTTTCCAATTCCTAAAAAAATGACATCAATGAGAATGCATTGAAATGAAAAGATCAATTTTCTCCCAAATAAAGAGATTGATTTCCACTGGATGGACAAGAGCCCCAGTTTAATTTTTGTATCTATAGACTTCCACAGAACTGGTTCATAATCACCTAAGTTCGTGCAGCCCTTCTCAACACGTGTCACAGCAGGCACTGATGGGGAGATCAGCAATCAAATCCAGATGCATTTTGTACCCTTAACAGTTGGAACATCTGAAGAATGACGCATTTAATGAAAAATATTGAGTGCTTCACAGTATGCAGTTGACTTATTTGTGGGCAAGAGGAGGAAACTAGTTACTGCCACTAGTAATTTAAATAAAGGAAGACTGTTTTCAAACATTTAATGACATCCACATAAGCCTTAAATATCAAACAGCATCTGAATAACAAGAGAACAGTAACATAACAACCTAGCAGCAGAGCAGTCTCCAGGTTTTTGTATTAACTTATTAAGCAAAAGCAATTATACCTACAGCTTGCAGGAAAGAGCAGTGTTCCTTCCTGGTACTCTGACAGGACTGCAAGGTTTATTGATCCACCATTTCTGATGTCTCATCAGGATTATTTCCAGCTGAGTGCATGCTGTGGTCAAAACTTTGTTTGCACTGAAAGCTCAAGGTGCTATGTCATCTGGTCTGTAGGAACTCAAAGGCTTTCTTTCCCTCCTAGTGCCTTCTCAAGCTATTTTTCTCATATTCTGAAAGAATATAGAAGTATTCTGTACTCATATTCTGTATCGATGAAGGAAACAAGAAACAAAACCAAAACCCACCCTTGCTAGATGCTTTTGCTCCCTTTCTGCCAAGCTGACAGCCCAGAGAAGTGACAGTGAGGACTAAGTGTAATCATTCTCTGATACGAGCTGTGAAAGGAACTCCCCAGAGCTACATACTTTTTCTAGTCCAAAAGAAAACAAACACCATTAGCCCCCTTCCCACAACTCATATCCACAACTCCCCCAAAAGGGGGTATTCCTTTTGGCTTCTGCCTTGCCCTTATACTAATTTAATACCCTATTCCTTCTATTGTGGAACCTGGGACTCTCCCCATCAAGAAATAGAAGGTGCCCATAAACCACCTAGGGGTAGACTTAAGACGACTTCAGTAGCTAAGCAGCAAACACCTGCTTAGCTACAGGGTCATCCTGAAAATATTCAGGGTTTGGAGAAATCAATTAAAAAAAATTAAACAGTTACTCAAAGCTACCGAACATTTGCTGGGAGCGGAGGGGACATGACTCAGACTTGAAGACAGCCGAGTAACCCGAACGGATAACTGGAATTCCTGTGAGGCACACACCCAGGTCCTAAGAACAAGGTTTCTTTTTGGAACCAGTTTAATATCTTCTAAAGATAGACACATACCATCATCAAGAAGCACAGCTTTTCAACCAGCATGTTAGAACAGAAGTAGCAATTGCTAGAGTGAATAAAATATTGAGTGCACCGTCAATAAGTTTACAGATGACACCAAGCTAGGTGCGTGTGTCAATCTGCTCGAGGGTAGGAAAGCTCTGCAGGAGGATCTGGATAGGCTGCACCGATGGGCTAGGGTCAACTGCATGAAGTTCAACAAGGCCAAGTGCCGGGTCCTGCACCCGGGGCGCAATAACCCCAAGCAGAGCTACAGGCTGGGAGATGAGTGGTTGGAGAGCTGCCAGGCAGAGAAGGACCTGGGAGTGATGGTGGACAGTCGGCTGAATATGAGCCAGCAGTGTGCTCAGGTGGCCAAGAAGGCCAACGGCTTGTATCAGAAGCAGTGTGACCAGCAGGGCTAGGGAGGTGATCGTCCCCCTGTACTTGGCTCTGGTGAGGCCGCACCTTGAGTACTGTGTTCAGTTTTGGGCCCCTCGCTACAAGAAGGACATGGAGGTGCTTGAGCGGGTCCAGAGAAGGGCGACGAAGCTGGTGAGGGGCCTGGAGAACAAGTCCTACGAGGAGCGGCTGAGGGAGCTGGGCTTGTTCAGCCTGGAGAAGAGGAGGCTCAGGGGCGACCTTATCACTCTCTACAGGTACCTTAAAGGAGGCTGTAGCGAGGTGGGGGTTGGCCTGTTCTCCCATGTGCCTGGTGACAGGACGAGGGGGAATGGGCTAAAGTTTCGCCAGGGGAGTTTTAGGTTAGATGTTGGAAGAACTTCTTTACTGAAAGGGTTGTTAGGCACTGGAACAGGCTGCCCAGGGAGGTGGTGGAGTCACCATCCCTGGAGGTCTTTAAAAGACGTTTAGATGTAGAGGTTAGGGATATGGTTTAGTGGAGGACTGGTTAGTGTTAGGTCAAAGGTTCGACTCTGATCTCGGAGGTCTCTTCCGACCTGGATGATTCTGTAATACAGTGAGGAAAAATATAAATGGGAAAAAACACAGAGAGCAGGGAATCTTAATGAGTTTTCTTCCTGGGCTTCTAATTGTTCCCATACCAACATCTCCTTTAGTTTTCTGCACCACTCCCTCCCCCCACAATCTTCAATTATTATTTAAAGAAATTATTGGACTGAGCGTACAGCTTTAAGACAAGTGTAAGAAGGCTTGTCTACATTTGGCTCTTCCTGGTAGAGCTTAACAGGTAGTTTTATTTAGGTTGTTAGTCACATGATTTTCACATAAAGATCATTTTCACATAAAGTTAGCTCACAATTACTATCTCTCACCCAATATTTGGAACTTTTATAACATCCATCAAAACATTTTAGCTTCTGGGATTTATCAAGGACTTATTTGTCACAATTTCAGCAGGCTCTCCAAATAAGTAGTTCTTAACATGCTGTTCCAAAACTGAATGCTCATACTGAACAGAAGTGTTCAAAATAATAAGATTGATATATTCTATCATTAAAGATACACACACTCACGTACAAGATGCCAGTTTCTAGGTAGCAGTAGTTTTAAGCTTCATTCACTTTTATTAGGTTTGGCTCAAACATTTGATACAACTGAAATATATTCTTGTCTTTGGTAGTCACCATAGGAGGATCAGGAAGTAAATTACTCCGGAAGTAAATTAAGCAGCTGGAGATAACACAGGTTATTATATCATATTATTACCTATATCACAGTTAGCAGGAAACAAGTGTTAGTAGTTGATACTGTCTTTGGTCAACTAAGTTTTTAGGATTACCTTTGGGGATCAGAACAAGTAAAGAAGCTGGGTATTCTCTGCTATCTTGATAGCAGTAATTTAAGATTTGACTTAATTTTAAGTATTCCAGGTCTCCAGATTTACAGTAGCACTTTCTCCATCCTTTACGTATGCCTCAAACTGCACATAGATCACAGAAAACACTGCTAAACCAGATCTGAGCAAAGTACACTTCGGTATGAAAAACAGGACTGAGCTTAATAGATTAGCTTATTATACCTATTTTGCTACAGTAAAAAATATTCCCAGAGCCAAGCTCATCTTTCAGATGTACAATGTTTATGCTTGCACTACATAAACACATGCAAGAAGTGGATTGCAGTTTGACTATCTGGAAGTCGGAAGCTTATCTACATTCTCTGATAGGCTGCCAACACACTTGTCACTCGTGATTCTGAAGAAGCACGAGATAAAGCTGTACTACAGAAGTACTGCTCATTCAAACACTCTCAGAACAGATTATCATATTGTCACTTGCGAGTCTATATTGGTTTTTCCTTAGAAGCACTTACCAGGACCCCAATGGCAATGCGAACAAAGGAAAAACATCTGAGCTCTATCGTTCTGAACATCACTGAGTAAGTTTGCCTTAATCATTTGAAGGCATCTTCAAGATCTTCAGCTGTTTGGTCCCCAGACTCCAAAGGATCCTACTCTCTGACCAAGAGCTTGTTGCCCTTTAATGGATGCTTCTGGACAGAACAGCATGCTAAGCTGAGTTGATATTTTAGCTCCCAATCAGCTGCTCTTGAATAAATACAAAAAGGTACTGAACGACTGCCTATTTTGTAACATTGCAAAGCAGCACTGGGCTTGCATCTTTTTTTCCGCTCGTTAAAGGAAAACTTATTATAAACACTCCATAAAGAGTAGAAGTCACTGTACTACCTCTGTCTTACCAGGCAAAAGATAACATAGGAAAAAATAACAAAATAAGGCTCAGGATCATCATGCTGTTATGTACATGTAGTTCACTGTCTGAGTGTTTCAGCGTTCTCTGCACTGATCACTTTTATTTTGCTCTAGCCTCCTGATGCTGTCAAGGAACCACTACTCAAACAAAGATCCTTCCCCAAAGGACACAATAAAGACTTGCTGGCAGCCTAGCAGTGCATCTGACGTCCCACGTCTTCTCTAGATCACAGGAAAGTTGCAGTTACCAGCCACCGGGAGCGGCACAGGAGGCAGCAATGTTTCATAATGTTTTATAAAATCCTCCACCCAGTTACCGAGGGTAAAGGTTGTGCTTCACCATGGAAAGTCAGAGAGAGAGGTTAGTCACCACTTTCATCACAGGGTGGTGAGCAATTGCACTGACTAATGTGTGCTTTAAAGAGACTCTGCTACAGCTTATCAGGCGAGAGGCAGCTAGAAAGCCACACACTTAGGGGAAACTTATCGGTGATACATCCTAAAAATATTTCGGCGACTACTAAAGAGATAACGCCTGGCAAGTTTTTCCCTTGTGCTACTCCCAAATAGAAGCATAGCACCAGCTGCAAAGTAAGAGGTCACATTTATGAGAACATTCCCAAATATTCCCTGAGGCAATAAAAAACCCTCTTCCTAAGAGTTTAAAGAGGATAGCAGTTGCTTAAATCCACGGAGCACTTTACAGTGTTAGCAGGTAATAAGCCAGAAGTACATGCACAAGTTGTACAGCCCAGACAAAAGCTATTTTAGCACCTCAGTATACAGAGCCTCATCCCTCACAGGTCATGTTTAACAGAGATGCAGTACAGACATTAGTCCTTGCAAGGCATATGACTGGAAAGATATCCAGTAACTACAGTCCTCATCCAGAGAGAGCAGAAAGACTCCACATCTGAGGACAGGACACATTTAAAAGTGGTTAGCTTCATACCTTAAGTTAGTTTCACATATCCCTCAGTTCTCGTCACACCCCACATTACAAATTAGAGACGCCTCCATAGGAGCAACACTTGTAAAGTCCCAAGCAATGAAAACATCCTTTTTCAGAAACAGAAACATCCCACCTCTTTTTCCTTCCCTATTTGAGGGTATCCCACACATGCATCCTGACACATTGTACCCTGTGTGATATATCACACCAATGTGAAACAAATCTGGAAGGGTGTGTGTGTCATGGAATACCCTGAACACCTTCTCTTTCCCCTCTCCCACACCCATATCCTAAATAGCTTTCAATGTGATCAGCTCTGGTCCAGCTGCCTAGAAAGCCTCATGAGTAGTATCTGGGAGGGATGACATCCACAGCACATCCTCTGTCACTAACAGTAAACATGGAGATCAGATGGCACAGATGATGAGCCACGACCTGCTCCCTGCTGCAGTCCCCCCTTCTATCTCCTCACCTTGCCCTTACCACCAGGGGCTCCCAACCCCACCTGCCATCAGCAGCTTGAGGCTCCTGCAGCACAACCAAAGCTCCAGTGAGAGCCGGGAATTCTCAGCCCTCTTTGTCAAGCCGGGTCACACACACCAGATAGAATCATAGAACCATTAAGATCGGAGACCTTCGAGATCATCTGGTCCAACCATCACCCTACCACCACCATCACCCAATTAACTTTGGACAAGAGGGCTTTGCCCTCACAGCAGCCCTCGCCTCCCTTGCACACAGGTCTCGCTTCCCAGCCCGCCTCAGGGGCACAGCCGCCATTACACGACACCTCCTCCCTCACGCGGCCGCCATTACGCGACACCCAGCCCCTCACGTGGCCGCCATTACGCGACACCCAGCCCCTCACGTGGCCGCCATTACGCGACATGGCCGCGCTCCCGTTGGCTTCCCCACCACCATTTTCCTCTCATGTTCACAGCTTCCCTTGCCCTGGTATTTCAGCAGTTATCTGGTTTTATTTCTAACACAGACATTAAGACTACTGAACAACAAATACCATGATTAATATACACAAATGGTTATGTAGGAAATTCACAGGAATCTGTGCTGTTGTGCTGATTTGTTTTTCTAGCTGCCAGTTTGTCATAACTGAAGTTGTAACTGCCATAATTATTTTTTCCCCCTACCAAAATGCTACCCATCATGTTTAAGTACTATAGAGTTAAAACTTAAAGTCATCACAATTTAAATTTTTAACCCAATCCCATGGTCTTCCTTAAACTTGTTCAACTGTTCCACTAGCTCAAGGTTTTCTATTAATAGAAGAACATACTTTCCACATTATGCTGACAAGAAAAAATAATTCCTTTTAATATTTAGTCATGGAAAATGACACTGTTTGGCTTTAAACGCTTAGAAGTGCTATGTACTTCAACACTTCCTTCTTCATTTTTGTTTCCTCTACAGATTGATGAGCACAACATGCTTCCTTTGGGCTATCTGTTCTTCTGCCTGTCACACATCTCCCCACAGCACGGGGTAGTAGCGAAAAATAAGGTTTCTAATGGATGGTAGGAGTGGGGCAGCAATCACAAGTACCACTGAAATCTTTCTGCAATACCTTTCCCAGACATTTCGCCATCTCCTTTTGAGGCACCACCCTAGAGGTGGGCAGGTGTTGAGTGAGAAGGCTGAGAGTACTATTAACGTGTTTTTACTGCCCCTCAGAGCTGTTTGCCTAAGTAATTAAACATCTCCAAAATAATACAAACCTCTCTCCATTATTCCTTGCTATACTGCAGCCTTTGATAAGAAGTATTTTCTGTCTTCTAGCATTTAACAACCCCACACTGAACATCACTGCAGTAATGAAATCTTTCTATGTCAAGCCCCTCGTGAGACTTTCATTTCATCCTTTCATTTATTTTCCTTCCCCTTCTCACCTAATAGTTTGAGAAGTTTACTGCCTAAAGCTCTTAGAAAGGATTGAAAGAACCACGTTCGTGATGCTCACTCTGAATCCCTGTTTACTAAATGTGTATATTGTTCATTTTCCGTTTCTTTGTTTAAAGACCTGGCCAGTAACATGACTGTCACTAACTTGAGTCAAGATAGTATTTCCACAGTAGGAAACAAAACCAAGCTGGAACCCAAATCTAGTTCTGACATTCATCTTACTAACTATGAAGAATACTCCCAGTTCTGGCCAAAGAAAAATAGCAAGGTCAAGATAAAGAAATCTGTGACTGAGCAAACAAAAATTTGAGAAAACAAACTTGGAGAAGTATATTTACAACTACATCTCACAGTTCAGCCACATTCTCATGTGTGGTCCTGGAGCTCTCAAACTTCATTCTGGATAGAAAGCATTTTATGAAAGTGATTCAAAAAGCATCCTATCCCATGACCCACCAGACATCTAAATGTGCATTGAGTTGGGAAGAAGAGAAGACTTGAAGGATTTATGTAGACTAGCTGAAACATGGAAAGACAGTAACTATAAACAAGGTGACAAACATGGTTCTGGAAAAAGTTATCCCCCAGAAGAGGCACTGCAGCAGCCAGAGCTCCAGCTGACAAAAACTGTATGTCATCTCCAGACTCACCAAGACAAGTGATGTTGTGCATGTGAGCCAAGTAACCACAGCGGATAGTAAATAAGTGGTGAATCTCAGCTGTGTAACAAGAGAAAGAACTCAGTGTTCAACTGGAAATTATTGAATCACTTCTTCTAAAAGAAGAGAAAGTACTTCAGCAAGATTAGGACACAGTAAAAAAAAAAACAATTATTCTGGTCTCCCAGCTGGTGTCTTCTCATGAGGAAGGGCATCTGACCACATACTAGCATTTCTGTTGTGCTCCTGCACATCTTCCTCAAAAATCTCAATTATGGCAAAATATTTCCATGCATCAGCAAGGGCAGTCCCCATGCTGCCTTGCAACTGACCTTATAACTTCAGGGCAAGTCAAAATAATAAGTTACTGTCTGGAGAAGAACCTGAAAGCTAGACCTCGTAATGGTTTCCATTTCAGGATCTGTTGTCAACATAGCACTACAGCAACCCAGCCCACTTGCTAAGGTACCTACCTACACCTAACACGGAGGCTTGATGCTACACACCCTTGTGCTGGCCTACACAGCCACTGCACATACCTCTGCTCTTACTTAATCTCCTCAGGCAGGGTATCTTGCTACAGGTAGGCCAGTGCATCCAAATATCAGTGAAGCCAAAGCTACGTTAGGCACACACACCTGTTCTGGAGAGGTAGCAAACAGTATGAAGGAAGTCACACACAGACTTGATCTAAAAGGTGAATTGGGATGACTTCACCTGACAGTCACCATTTCAAGAAGTTGATAGCTTGTCAAATTTGTCTTTTGTGTTCCAGTTGTGTAGCTATAACACAACCTGGCAAGGATAACAACAAATGTGTTAACACCAACTGCCTTTCCAGGACAGGCATTAAAAATAAGAAGCACCTCCACAGTAGCAGTTACAGTACCACAAAGTCTAGAGGCAGAAGCTCTCCAGACTAGCAGAAACAAATTGGGAAGAAAACAAGACCCATGCACATTGGACTGCAATGCTAGCATTTCAGAGTTGTACCAAGATGTTAACAACTGCTGGGCAGCCCAAAATGACAGCCTAAAGCATTCTGCACTAATCCCTGCTCATGCTCTCTTAAAACTGTTTCATCAAGACAAGATACAAACATGGACTGGTTCAGGACTTGTCATACAAGCTGCCACCCACAAGAGCATCTTTTATTTAGCTGGAAGCAGAAGTCAGGCTGGGATAATAGCAAGTTCCACCCTGTGTTATGCTGCTCCACTCCTTCCAAAGCAGTAGTAATAGAGTTAGTTCCTGCAGGAAGTCTAGGTTATGTAAATTGAACTCATTGCAGGTCAGTGTTGATTTCATTCAACTGCATGAGGTACAGTTATCTCTGCCCTAAGTCTGTACAAAGATAGTTGAACACAAACTACTCATGTGTAGGGTCATTGGGTGTTTTTTTTTTTTTTTTAAATAGAATCATCTAAAAGGCACAGACCCAATCTATTTTTCCCCTTCCTAATACTTTTACTTTTAATAAGTCAGAGAATCTGTTTTTATATACATAAAAATAACCAGAAGATCTTTTAATAGCATGCAGATATGAAAAAAAGTTTAAAGAAGCCATCTAAAAAAAGTCTTCATACCACAAGGAATGCAAAATGCTGCACAGGCACAAGATACAAATTGAGTTAGAGTTAAGTAGCTTAGGTCCTCTAGAAAGCAGGCTCCAAGCTCTACAGCAGCTAGATAATCTATTCTTAAAGCTTCCCAGATGACTTCCCATCTTTTGGTGTCCCATTCAAGAGGGAAAAATACACAAGAAACAGCAATGTCAGCATTCCAGCAAATACTGGCAAGCAAGTCAGGCCTGAAAATCATCTCCATCCCCTGAGCGAGACTGATTTCTTTTTATTTGGAATAATGCACATTGTGAGCTGCCTTAATTATTAGAGTAGACTCAGCTGTGCTGGTCATACACAGAAAAGAAGCATCCCATTTTTTGATGAAAGACATCTTCCAAAGCCAAGAGTCCTTCCTACATTCCTTGTACAGTTATGCTAAAACATAACTCAAAAGAGTAGTAGCATCTTCAACACTGAAACAGTCCCATTCCAACAGAGTAATTAGCTGTCTAAAGAGAGACTGTTCAGAGAAAGCTTTAGGAAGCTGAAAGCTCTCATGTCTGTCAGTAAGACTTATGAAACCGAGCTGGGCAGAATAGAGGCCTGTTCACCTCTGCTTCTATGGGGCAAAAGCATAAGCACCAAGATCACACAGGCTTCTCTCTCATTCTGCAAGAAGTTGAGGCAGTCATCCCAAGGGCCTGGGTCACAACTCACAGTAAGGTTTCTTGAGCACATTCAGACACCAGAGCATTGAATGCCCTACACACACACAGAGATATTCCCCAGCAAGAACTCCAGTTTCTACTAAGCCTCAACATTTGAGCTGAAACGTGGACTTCAGTGACAACTTGGTCTAGGAAACAGGTCACTAGTCTGTTTAACTACAGGGCATCACCACACATTCAGGAGGCAGCACAGCACAAGACAAGGTATTCACACACTTACATACTTTCCCTAAGGCATGAATCCATCCTGAACTGCTTGGTAAGAGGCTAGTTGTTTCACATATACTAATGTGAAAACAGTGTGTGTTAAAGCCCTAGTCATAACAGCAACAGGACAAACACAAGCCATTTAACAATACATTTTTTACGCACTACGACTGGCTTTCATCTGCTGCATCACACTACTGCAAATATCCAATAAAAATGCTGTCCTATAATTTACAGGCCTTTTGATGAAAGGAGAAATGATTATAACGTGATTTTGACTGAAAACACTGTAGATTATCACTATAAATGCACATGTAAGCAGATTTTTTTCGTGTTTCATTTTTAGCAACAAGTAATGAAAGCATAAGCTACATAATATCAGTGCAACACCTGCTGAGTAATGCAACCTATTAAAACTGGATTAACTATTTTTTAAGTGTTATGGAAGATTAATTGAGGTAGCACTTACTTCAGCCCCAATTACAACATTCCTCCTGCATCTGCCCTAGTAGTTGCAATAGTTATCAACTACTCAATGTACAATTACTTCCATAATTAACAGCTCTTTCCTGTGCATTACACACATCAATCATGTTTTGAACAAACTGTGTTGCCTTAAACACATGTTCTAAAAAGGCTTGCAGTGCTTAAGGATTTGTGCTTGATTTCACTGGTGTAGGGGGAGAACAGGAATAAATACACATACTTCAAGTCATAAATAAGGAAAAAACACAAGGCTCAAGAGTTTGTCCTTAATGCATCAAGATGGAACAGGGCGCTCATGCTTTCCTACAGCACCTCTCCCCGCTACATTCCTCCACTCCCCCTCCAGAATCTCCTACTGATGTCTCAGTTTAACTAACGCCACTCAGATGGAAGAGAGTTAAAATGTTCAGTCTGAAACCAAAGATGTCAAAGACTTTACTTTAAGCTTTCTCTAAGTCCAAGTTAAAGAAATAAAAATCAGAAACCACTTGTGGAAGCATTCATACTGCAGAGTAAAACTAAGCCAGACAGCTACTTATCTTGTTGGGACCATCCAGTGACTAGTGTGATGTACACTGGAAAGCATAAGCTGCCTGTGATCAGAAGAATAATTACTCTTTTTAAAAAAGAAGCCCTATATATAAGTGAAAAATATTTTTAGAGCAAGAACTGTAATTATTTATCTTTATCAATAGAGCTTCTTTAGTCTAAGTACTTTAGCTTTGGCATTTGACAAGCATCATGCCTTGCCCTGTGACTATCAGCTGAGGTGTAATTTTATTCATCTTCAACTTTTAGTAGTCACTATAAGTTACTTTAACTTTTACCATACATGAATACATTACTCCATCTTACTTTACACTGACCAGTACTACACTGAGGAAGCAACTTGGTCATAGTTATGTCTTCTCGTGCATATAAGAACAGCTTATTCAATTTTTAGGAACTGCATAGATGAAACTAACCACCATGGTTACCACAAAAAAGCTACCCTCAGTTAGAAGGGCTTTCTGTGCAGCTATGTAGGTTGTGTAGTGTTCAGTTTCAGTTGTTTGGTAAACACCACTGAAAACAATGAATTTTAGAAGGGTCTGCAAATTCAGGATCCAGTCACTGCAGGGTACAGCAGCATACATCTGTAACACTCAGCTCTTCAGGAAGTTGTCTTCATACTGACATCTAAGTCTGCTATGGCACCTTAGGAGGAGCAGCGTCTTTAATACCCCTTGCTTCATACCCAAAGGGGACGGCACGGCCCTTCCTCTCAAGGAAGAAGTTCTTCATGGATGTTCACATATTTCTGGGAAAAACAAGACACTGAGAAGTTCCCCCTCCATTTTAGTACCTGATTGCTTTTACTAGTAAATATAGGATTCTGACTGCTTCAGTCACTGTTCTTTCTCACAGGACGGGAAGACACACAGCTCTACTTTGGAGGACCAGCTTTAGCGTGCTGGCATGTTTCCTACATCATGCAGAGTTGTTTTTTCAAACACTTTCCAAATCACTTATAGCTGTGTGCACAGTACACATCAGGACTGTAACACCACCATTCTGTGAAGATAGAGCAGACTGAGCATCTGCACTTCTGCAGTAACTGCCACTGAAGAAGCATCTTAAGCCAGCCTTGTTACTTGTCAAGTAAGGCCAAATTTTGTGCTCATAATGAGCCTCTACAAGGCCAAGGTGCTACACCAGAAGACATAAGTTAATTCTTGTCAAATGACACACTCAAAACAATGTACAGAATCAGACTGAAATCAAATGAAGACAAGGTTGTGTGTCCAAGAAAGGCACTGCAAAACAAGGGTAAGTTACAACACTCTTACACAGTATCCTCACAGATTAGTGCAGTATTATGAAAATAGGAAATAAACTTGGATAGGGATTTTGTCAGGCTCCTAATACACAGCAACTAAAAGAACACATTAACTTTTTAAGCTAAGTGCAAGTACCAGTGTAAGATACTGAGAGCTTCTATATACACCTGAAGCAGATAAGTTACCAAAAATACGAAGTACAAACTAATCCAAAATAGGTCTATAGCAGTGAATTTCTCTCAACGTTGAGCAACAACAGCTGTCTTCAAATTTTCAGTTTAAGGGCTTATTTTTGTGCATTATAATTTCAATATAAATTCAAACCAGAATAACTGGCAGAGGATCAGATGACAGAATCCTACAATACTACATCAAGTATGTTTTCAACACTGCTAAGACAGTAACACAGCATTCCAGCTTTTAAAGCGTCCTTTAGAGGCAGCAGCAGTGATGGGAACAGTTTGCCTCAATACAGTCTGTGTTCAGTCTCAAACTGAAACATGGGCAGTGGTATTTGGCACTTTTATAAAGCATCTACAAACAGCACTTGCTGTTTCCCATTTACAAGGTTGATGTGGGGGAAGGACGAGAATCAGATGAGCTGTAATTGCTGTAGAAATGTATTAGAACTACGAACCAGATATACAACGTATCATGCCCTCTGTAATTAAACAATTAACAGCTATGAGGTATGAGCTTCACTACTGCTGTTTCTCTTCACCAAAGTTTGTTACTTTAAACAAGGAGAATCAGTACAACTGCTGCACTAGGCAACTGCTCAGCACTCGAGTAAGCATAAGCAGGAACTGGGGTGTGTGCATAAGCAAACATTTTGTCACCGTTAGGTACGGTTCACATTGCTTTCTGTGAAAAGTGAGTCACTCACCACACAACAGCTTAAGGTCTTAAGAGACTTAGTGTAGTAATACTGTGCTGCATGTAGTTGTAAAAGTAACTCAAACTAATGTTTGAACTCAGAAACAGTAAAAAGCAGATGACTTCTACACACAGGTGTTTTACTGAAGATACATTGGGGAGGCAACGTGGCAAGAGACTTCTAACAGCACTTCAATAAGAAGATACTACCTTTTGCTGTGGCTTTAAGGTAGAGCTTACAGGACCTGTGTTGCAGGCAATCTCTGCCAGAGGCTTGTTCTTGGAGGCTAGAGGGAATCCCGTACTGATAGTCACAAAAGCCATTTCATAGGTAGCCAAGACTTGAAAAAAAAGCAACCAACCAAATTTAAATTCCACTTAGAGGTAAGAGTGCCACAGATTTGTGACTGAACTCAAAAGAGTTTGAGTCACAAATGCAAACCGCACCAAGTTTTGCTAGGTTTGCAAGTCCTGATGGCAGTGTTGCAGAGAGAAGACTGAGTAAGTGCACCTAAAGCACATCTAAAGCATTCTAGTATTTAAAGTTTCAATTTTGGAAGATTTGTTCATGACGGTAGCAAGACTGACCCGGGCCTAAGGTATCAGAGACACTAAGCAAAAAGATCTCCTCTCCCAAAACACTGGAAGTTGCATTGCTTTATCTGGGACAAAATGCTTTACACAGAAGGAACAGGTAAGCCAGCCTCTGCAATTTCATTTTCACCAAGAACATTACTAATCGCCAGGGGAGTTTCTGGAAAGTAGTGATTACAAACTGCTGTAGGCAGCTTGTAAATTCTCAGATGGCGGATTAGAATGAATGATTTAAGAGATTTGTTAGTTTCCTGCTTTTGTTTTGCTCACTTTTCCTTTGATTTCTTTCACGATCTCCGCCTCTTTTGCCATTAACGTTACTGTAATTGAAGGCATACGTTGAACCACTACTTGTACTCCCAACTCTCCGTTCAGCCATAACATGCTTGGGTTGTATCTAGGAAACTGAATTCAACCCTACACATTTTATTTCAGTATTGCAGATTTACTATTGCTAAATTAAAAATAATTCTGAATGAATTTATTTTAAGTTGACCCATTCTTAAGCAAGCATCCATATATGCTCTGCGCCAGTTCAGTTTAAATCATTTAAGCTGATGCAACTTTCCAAAACATTCAGTGCTGTACCCAAGAGGCTTGGCACCTTTTCTCAAGGCCACACCAGGCCACTTTGTATCAGTAACCATAGACACAAAAACACTGCAAAGCCTTGCTTGAAACTTACTGCATCACCTAGAATTACAGGAAGATTGAGCCTAAGAAAGTCTCAATATAGAAAGAAAACAATACTACAGGAGAGAGCAGCCAGAAATTAGAAGTCAGCAATATTAAGGCATTGTTTTGTGTGCCAATGAAACTCACCCTCTGGAAGTTTCACAGTTCCACTGATAGCAGCAAGTGAGTTTCTGTTTACAAAGTCTATAAAGAATTAGTGGGATGTCCTTGAAGCAGACACTGCTGTGGCAAGTTAACCTACATAAACTGAGGGAAAGCAAGAGAACTGCAATTTTGTTCGGATGCCTTCAAATGAACAGGATGTTCCTGGCAGTTACGCGTCTGGGGAAGGGACAGTTATGCTGCTCAATATTATTATTTTTATTTTATTTATTTATTTTTACTATAATGCTGTCTTGCCTAAGCTTCATTATTGCAAGCAGGTTCTCCTCCAAGTAGTCATCCTGAAGCATTTCCTCCTTGGAGGATTTACATCCAAACAGTGTTTTATTAAGAACTTTTCTATTTGCAACGATTAACTCAACTTCAAAACCTCCAACGAACTATTTAACTCCCTCATCCATACAGCAGACTAAACTTCAATTTTTTCACACCATCAGGCTGCAAACAAGAGGACCCACAACTGACACCGCATATTTTGAAAGGGACTTAGCACAAGGTAAGGCAGGAAGATTAACCCAGCTACAAGCACAGCCTCAAGGCACAGCAATCTCCTTGTTTGAGGCATGTAAATACATTTCCTAGAGGGCAGCAGGTTTTCCTGAGGCTGATTTGGTTTTATAAAGAGGTTTAGCCCTGCTAGAATTCAATAAATATATGACAGACTTCCAAGCTCAACTATATCAGTTGGAAGTACTTGTCTCCCTGTATTACGCATCCCCACACAGCAGCTATCTCGGGGAGGAGTAGTGATAACATCAGCAAGCGCCCTGGTACAGGAGAGGCTTGCAGAGCCTTACTAAAACAGCAGGGTCCAGTCTGCAGTTAGGAGATGGCATCGGAACAGGTGCAAGCGACATGGACAGAGGGATCTGTGTTACACAAACCCTTCCCTTCAGCAGCTCATAAGGTCCTCAGCATCTGCTGGGACCGCGGTGCCTGCGTGCCCGACACACTGAGCGTCCTGCAGCATCCTCTGGGACAGTGGTGCCCATGGTACAAACAATTCTCCCAGCAGACAGAGAGCTCTGAGGACAGTGGACCTAGTGTTGCACTGGTCTTCCCAGCATCTGCTCAGACCACTGCAGTACCATACCCATACTAAATAAAAGTGTCACAGCATCTGTATTGTCCACTCCCTGCAAACAATATCAAATAATACTGTAGGCTGACAGCCTATCAGAATTAGAAAGCAAATCCAAATTAAAGGAAGTATACACTATTATTACAAATATCTGCATCTTCAAACTGAGTTTCTATAGTAGGAAAGAAAGTCACGAAGGAAAAGTCATAAAGAGCTATTTCTTTAAAAGCCTTCTTGCATTCCCTGGTCCTTAGCAAGGGAGGAACTACTCCGTTTTTAAAGCCCATTACTTGTTTTAATAACTTTTTCTTTACTAATCCTTAAAAACAAAAATCAATACAATATTTTTCAGTCTTTGTACTTCAATTAGGTATACGAGCACACAGGATTCGAAGAATTAGCTGCTTTTTAGAATTTAAAATACTTTACAGGAAATCTTATTCTGCTCTTCTAGAGACATGGAGGTGAATTTGTTTTTTAATTATTATTATTTATACAGAAATATGAAGTCTTTCATAATACTGCATACATGACATAGTATTTCTGGTGTCTACCTAGAACAGTTTTAATTCAGAGGGAAGCTAGTTAGTTCATGAAAACAGAATTGTTAGACCCTGACAATGACTTTTGTGATTGTAGAATTGTGAAATACAAAATGCTTTCACAATCCAGAAAACAGATGCTCAAAGTGCAAGCCATGGCTCATGATTTAAAATATAGGGGTACATAAAGTTACTCTGGATTCAGATTGCCAGCCTCAGAGTTGAAGAAACTCTCTTTTCCCACTTCAAGTTCTCATTTCTCCATTGTGGGTATGTTCACCACAAGGACAGTACAGAAATCAATCTCATTAGGGACCATTGTCTACATCCCATTGTCATCACCTTACAATTTTACTCAAAGCTCCCCCCCTTTGATTTTTGCACACATTATACATTGTACCCTTGAACAATGCTTTCCAGAAGGACAGAGACAGTTGTGTTTCTCTCTGTGATCACATTCTGATAACATCTTTTTAATTGAAAAATCAAAGTAAGTCCTATCTCGAAGGAAAAAAAAAAAAAAAAAAGGAAGCGATTGCACTGACCTCTAGTAAATCGAATCCTGGATCATTTAAGTCAAAATAAAAAAAGTTACTGGCTTCATTCAAGAGTAACTAAGGCTATATGGCATCAAAAAACACCCACCAACAAATAATAAACAAAAGCAACTTCATTAAAAACAAACACTAAACAGCTTGGGTTTTAGACAAACCGATGAATAACTGCAGCAGAGTAAAGCTTGCCAGAACTGCTGGGAGCCCCTCGACTCAGGAAGGAGCGTAACCAAAACAGGTGTACATGTGACAGTGCCACCCTGGAGCCATTCTCCTGGGTAACGAGCAGCTACCTGCTTCTAAGTGGTTAGGTAGCTTCAGGACAGATATTTATTTAACTTGCTGAGGTCTCGTAAATAAAAATAAATGAAAGGATTGGAAAGATTAAGCAGAACAACTGCTCACCTATATTGCATCTTAGGATTTAAGTCTTGCCAGAAGCCCCATTTTCACACGGATCTTGAGCTAGGTTGAAGGCAGAAGCTGTGCGGGGTAGTGGAAAAGTACCTGGTCCCTCAGCAAGAAGTTGAGCTGCACTTCAGAGTTGAAGGCTGGCTTCGAGGAGCGGACCCACGGCAACACACCTTCACCCCACGACGACCCTCAGCACATCTCCTAACCCCCCGGAGCCTCAGGAGCACTCTGGCAGCCTCCTGCGCCGTGCTGGGGGCAGCATTTAGGCAGGTGCCCCCCTCCCACACCCTCACACACCCCCCTACCTGCCAGCCAGCCCCAGGCAGCCGCTGCTCTCCTTCACGACGCGGCCTCCTCAGCAGGAAAACGTCGCGGGCTGCCCGCCCACAGCCCCCCAACGGGCGGGCGGCGTCGCCACCTGCACCCTCCCTGCTCCCTTCCTCCTCCTCCTCCTCCGGAGCTTTCCCCGCAGCCTCCCGGAGCGGCCCCGCACTCGGCAGCGGCGCCGCCTCAGCGCCGGCCCTCCCCGGCCGCAGGGCGGCTCCGCGGCGGGGGCGGCGCTGGCTGCGGGCCGCCGCCGCCGGCCTCACGTTCCCCGGCCGCCCCCGCCATCGCCGCGCCGTGACTCACTCACCCCTGTGGCGAGCCGAGGCGAGGCGAGGCGAGGCGGGGCCGGGCCGGGAGAACCGGCGGGGCCGCCCGCAGCCGTTTAACGGCCGCCCCCGGCCGGTAACGGCAGCCCCCCGGGGCCGCCTCTGCGCGCGCGCGGCGGCAACGGCCATCGGGGTCCCCCCCCCCCGCCATGGTGTCCTCAGCTCCCCTCAGCGCCGTGAGGCGGCTGGCGGTGCCCGCTCGGTCCCCCCCACACACGCAGGAACGCGTCTTTTCTCCAAAATAAATATTAAAAGTTATTAATATAAAGATTTATTTCCGTCAAGAAAGAAATAGAGAGCCCGTAACCGGTCACGGGGATGCGCGCACACACGCTTCACGCCACACAGAGGGCTCTGTGGAAGGGGGTTTGGGTTGCAGGTGTTATGCAAAGGGTAATAATGAGGTAATAATAAAGGTCGCTCCTACAGGCACACGGCAAGCTGTAGGCAGAGTGCCCCCCACACCCCTTTAAGTTCAAAAAAAAGGGAAAAGGGGAATTATGGCCATTCTGCTAATTACTCCAGACATAACAGCCACCTGAAACACTCTCCTTCCTCTGTTGTTTCTGCAGCACCACGTCTGAGGGCCCACCTGCTCCACATCCATGGCTCAGGCACAGGGCACCTGGTGGCCTCCAGAGGCTCGCTCATGCAGAGCAGCTTGCAGGAGAGGGTCTGCCCGACATCACTCGTGTGTCCAGGAGTCTTGCTCCCAAAAAGATTGTCACAATGTGAGTGGCACGTTCAGGAAGTCACAAAACTCAGCGAGGAGTCAGCAGCACACATCTCAGCTACGTTGCTTGGCCATAACAGAGTAACCTTCACAGAGCTCTCTTTGGACAGGAATATTAAGGAAGAGAACTTCATATGGAACAGTTTCATGAGGGAAAAGAAACCTCTTGCACACTAGAAGTCCACAAGGAGAACAGCGTTCAGACCACGTCCCTCCTGTCCCCCAGCAGGGTGACGGGAGGGAGGGAGGGAAGAGAGGAGTTTTGAGGAAAAAGTTACTGTTTGCCTCAGCTGGAACAAACCCAGCATCTTTTTCATTACTGTTTTTTTTTTTTTTTCTCCTCTTTCATGAGATCAGCAGGGATATCATTGGAAGCAGTAATTCTATAAACGAACACAGCCAGCCCATGCATTAAAGTTCTCTTTCTGAAGAGACACCCAGGCAGTTCTCAAAGGCAGCTGCCACCAGAACCCTGCTCAGAGCCATGGTGCAGAGCTAAACCTGCAGAAGGGAGTTAATGGAGCCAGGCAGGAGTAAGAACCACTTTGGAATTTCTAGTTCAAGCTAACTTTATAGAGTTTATAGAAAGAGTAAGCACCAGCACAGAAAGAGAAAGCCTACTTGCATACCCAAGCCATGGCAGACATCTACACAGGAGTTAGATATACCAAGCAGATACCCAGCTCTTCCCTACGGAAGGAAGTTTTGGAACTAGTGAAATGCATGAACACGTACGTACATACTCTGGGTAACCCCGCGCACTTCCTCTGCTGTTGTCCTGTACACCCTGGTTCTCACAGCAAGCTCATGCCTCAGAAAGTACAAGTTGAGACTCCTACCTTGAAACGGGTGAAGAAATTCCTGAATGTTTTTTTTTTTTTCCTAAGCAATTAGGAATAAATACATAAAAGCCAAGAACATGTAAAGTATTAGCACCCAAAGAGATTCTTCAACAGCACACACTCACAAAGTACTTAATAGTGCTAAGTAAGTTGCATGGCTCTGGAACTGAACACCTTTCAGGGATGACACAAATCCTGTCTCCACCACTTTTTAAAAATCAGTTCACTAGTTCTCATTTATCATCAAGGGGTTTAGAACAAGCAAAAACAAACAACAATGAAAAAACCCTTTCACCTGTAGGTTCACCATTAATAATATCACTATTTCTGTCAAGCAAGCAAGTAGACCAAGATATAACCCACCAGCAAGATTGTAAGAAGAGTTTTTTCCATCACCACTCACACCAGAGCTCAGAAGCACACCATACTGCCCTACAAGCACGGTAAGAAGTATTTATTTATCCACTACTGTAGTTATTTACCCATTACCATAACTGATACAACCAGAAGCTCAGACAAGCCCACCCCAACAAGCCAGGAGAGGCTGCCCCCAAGCCCCACAAGGAGCAGGTTACGAGGACAACCAACCACTCCTCACTAACCACACAAGCGCCAGGGACTCCCATCACCTCCCAACATCGAGCAGAGAGCCCCCAAAACTCACAGACAAGCCCCAGCTCCCTCCTGGCACTGCCCTCCCGGCCGTCCCCGGCTTTCAAAGGAGGCGGCCGGTGTCCGCCGGGGGCGGGACCGCGGCCGGCACCGGGACCGCTCCGCCCGCAGGTGTGGGACGGCCCCGGGGCGAATCCGGAGCGAATCCGGTTCGAGGCCGGTGGGGTCCGCCCGCTGCCCTCAGACGGCGGGGAGCGGCCCCTGGGCAACCCTCCTGGGAAAGCTCAAGTGCTGCAGCTTTGCTGCCCTGCCGAAGCTCATGGGACAGTGAGGAATGCACTGGTTTAGAGGGCAGGGATCTTGTCAGAAAATAAAGCGATTGTCTCACTTTCTATAAACAAGTTTCCCCTATGGCTGAAGCCAAAAATTGATTGTCTATCTAAAAATACACGCATCCAAAATCACCGGCTCCGGCTTCAGAGCACTTTCTGTACAAAATATCACTTGAAGACACACTTTTTGTGCATGAAAGAGAGCCTTGGAAGAAATAGTACGAGTGCAGGTACTGACTTGATAGAGGGTGTAGAGGAGGAACGGGAGATTGAGGAAAAATAATTCTAGTTTATCTTCTGTATTTGCAAGTCAGAAGATCAAGATGTTTCTAGGAAACTGTGTCAAGCAGAAGCGTAGGAAATATTCTCAGCCTCTTTAGGAAAGGAGATAACATTTTTGGAAACAAACAGTACATCAGAGGAATAATGCCAGGCAGCTGAAAAGGCTTATTAATGCTCTTCTCTAGCATCCTAAGAATTTCTGGATATGACATTAAATGCATGAAAACTAGAAGAAGACTGTGTGGCTGTAACAACTACCGCTTAGTCAACAGGCAGCTCCATCAGCCTATTTTCTTCGATACTCAGTCCTATCTACTTTATCTTCTCATCATGCTCCAGAGTGGTTCTCTGGTCTCATCTTTTCCAAGTAAGTTTCTTTTCATTTCTCAGCCTTAGGGTTTTACTTTTTTTCAGCAGGCCCATCTGAAGCAGAACAGTGTTGCTAAAGCTTTCACTGCTAGCAACCGTCCTCTTTGACAAAAAATAAAAAATACTGGGTTTGTTTGTTTGTTTTTTCCCCACAGTAATGCAAAACAAAAAACCTCTACATTTTAATACAAACTAGCGGTAGCTGAACACAGAAGTTGCTATATGGTCTCTTTTTGTCTGCGTGTGTGTGGTTTTTCTATGAAGGACAAATTGTTCTTATTCAACCAGGAAAGGAGAAAAAGAAAAGAGGGAAATGGAAATAAGACTGAACGGTGAATGAGCAATCCAAATGTGCTAAGCTTTACCACACCCCATTGAAGTATATAAGCTGTGTAATTTTTATCTCATTATCTTACGTCTAAGGATTCTATTAGTATGAAGATTATTTTTTTTTAGTCAAAATTATTTTTAAACCCCAGCAGCTGACACAATTGCATGAGGGACAATTGGCCTACTTAAAAAGATGTGACTGCTCTTATCACCTGAATGTAAACCCAGTATGAAACACACAGTGAGAACTATCATACCAGGGCACCCTATCTAATGTGCTGCCCTGGCTCTGATAGCAGGCAATGCAAGAAGCTTCAAAAGCTGTACAGTAATATTCTAGCTGCTTATCTATTCTAGCAGCTTATCTGCTTACTTTGTCAGGTACTCAAGTTTTGTTTTCTTTCTGGTTGCAAACCAGATTTTTTTTTCCCTTTAAATAAAAGGACCAACAACCACCTTAATGAAGTTATGCACTGAACAGCAGAAGATTGCTGCTCTTTATTATTGTTTTGTGTGTGTGTGTAGAGTGTGATGCTCCTCAAAATGTAAGACGTTAACCCAGTCCTATGCCCATTTCTCCAATAATTTTAAATGATGTGGGGGGAAATACTGGAAGATATACAAACACTCTGCTATGAAATCTTACTATTAGTTTGGGCAGACCTGTAGAATCAAATCTGAAAGTGAAGTAACGGCTAAAGACATTGTGACAGATATCCTTCAAGTGAGTGAGTCATGAACCACAGAAATATGAAGAAGCAAAAGACAGAGCTGACTCATTTATCAGTTCTGAATTTCAAATATGACATGCTTCTTTCGATGTTATTCTATGGATTAGCAGGCCTTTAGCATGTCTTCTTTTGCTGAGGATTCAAAAGATATGTGAGGTTAGTGAAAAGATGCACGAAAGCCTTTGTTCCACCATATCTAAAACATACCAGAAGCAATTTTGAGCTTATTCTTACGTAGGAGCAAAATGTTACTTACAAAAAGGCATGGCCAAGAGATTTGGTGTAAAGGCCCCAGCCAAGAAAAAGTTGATTGATAGATGGGCTTCTAGACTGAAAAAAACACTTGCTGAAGAGTCTCTATGCCAATTGGTATGTATCATCACACAGATGTGATGTAACTAGGTGGCTTATGATGGGCATGAAGCCAAAGTAAAGGGATCTGGGTAGTGTTATGTCCTGACAAATGTACTTTACTGTCATAAAAATGTGTTCTAAAGTGTCTTTTCCTTTGATTTGTATTTTTAAATCGTTTTGAAGGAGGATGCAGAAAGGGTGGGTCATAATACAAGGAGAAGGGTTCTTCCTATAATCTGATGAGAAAAAAGACTGAGAGAAAATTAGCTTGAGAAGAGGGGCAGATCTTAGAAGAGATGAGGGGGCTGACAGTGCTCCATGAAGCCTCTCAATGGAAAACACCACAGCAAAATCTTGACTTCAGGTACTGTGAGTCGATATGTAGGCAGACTTTTGGGATGTCTTCATTGTGAAGAGGGGAGATTCTTGTTCTTCTCCTATAAATAAATCACAAGGAGGCATAAATGGAGATGTCTCCAGGGCCGCACACACCAGGAAAGATAGTAGAAAGTACAATGGCAGTGGAAGACTATTGTGCAAGCTGAGGCTGATGGGCTTATTGCATCTAGTATTAATATAATCAATACTGATAAATTATGTGCAGAGCTGAATTCGCATTGTGCCAGTTCAGAGATTGGCATAAAAAGTATGAAAGTATGAAAGATCTACAGGGTGATAGGCTTTGCAGAAGGGACCTCGCTGGAACCAGGAATATGAGGATTCTTAGCTGCCTTTCATAGTGTGAAGAAAGTTAAAGCACATTATGCTTTGATTGGAGATACTGCTCCTTTCTGACTCAGCAATAATTTATGGCAACACTGCTGATAGGTAACCACCATGAGAAAGTGCTGGCATCCACGGGCCTGACAACAATATGCCCAGTGAGTTATTGGTCAACTGTAATCAATGAAAAGAAGCTTTTTAACATATTTCCTTGAACCAAAATAAGCCTCTTTTCAGTAAGAATAAAATAAATACTTATGTTTCACATACCATAAGGTTTTTTTTTTTTTTTTTTAAGTGTTAATGACAGTTTTATATATTTTTAGTGTTTTCAATCCAACTTGAAAGATTAATGTGTAATGGATGTTCAGTTGATTGTTCTAAGCATTCGATTATTAATAATATAATGTTCAGTATTTTTTATCCATATACATCCAGGCTAGTTTTTAGAAAGGAAGGTATGTACAATCATTTGAGTTATAAGATTAAAACAAGAATGTACAGTTGGTGACTTCTCCAAGATTTGGCTGCATGTCAGTAACGGGATGAGGATTCCTGACTTCAGATCACTGATCTGTATACCGCAAGCCAAGGTCATACCATTGGCTATCAGTGGGAAGTCTGGAGTGTTTAGAATAAATAAATCTTGAAAATTCAAAATAAGCCCTGAATGCAAACACAGTAGTAGAACAGGGAGTGACTGTGTGAGCACTTGCAAAGATGCAAGATCAGACCTCTGGTACACAAAACAAGAGAAGGAACCTCAGAATCAGAAAGTGCTGGAAAAATCTTTTTAACATGACCATACTATAACATTGTTCCAAGAATGCTACAAAAGGAAAGATCACAGAAACCCACAGTGTTATGCTAAATTTCATTAGCCTGCCAAAAACATGCAAACCAAACAACAAAAACCAGCCAACCAAACAACTGTATAGGCCATTAGGAATGCTGTATGTTTAGTGTTTATCTTGGGATTTTTAAATAGAAGATGAACTCTATTTCTAGGTCTTCATTGTGACATTGGGCAAGTTGCTTCTAACTGTATTTTATGGGTTTTCACTGTTTTTTGACAATGCAGTTACAAGGGACCTGAGATCAGCCTCCTCTGTCAAATATTTGGGGGATTTGGGATCGTATTTTGAAACCCTTGAAAAAGGTCAAACATATAAAAAAATGCTCTCTTTTATCTGTTATAAATATTTTTCTTAATCTACAGAAATTAACTGTGTATGAAAAACCACAGAGACCTCTTCACATTTCAACAATAGATCCCCTACAGTTTCTAAAAAAATAAATAATCTTGACATCCCTCATACTAAGTAACAATAGCAGTAATAAGAGGAAAAATGTGGACAAACCCATAGTTTCTTTAGCTATTTAAATATTTCATAGGTTTCCATTTGAAAACTCATGTTGTACAGGTGTTGCACGTGTTTCCTAAAATTATATTGACAGAAGC
This sequence comes from Anas platyrhynchos, assembly GCF_047663525.1. NCBI lineage: Eukaryota > Metazoa > Chordata > Aves > Anseriformes > Anatidae > Anas > Anas platyrhynchos. The sequence goes on from NC_092590.1 coordinate 8,385,293, forward strand.
ACTGAAAAAGCGGAGATTCACCTTGCTAATGACCTCTGGTTTTGGCAAGATAGTAAGTATGAGGAAAAGAGAAGATCTGTTCTCACTGTAAACAGGAAAAGAGGCTTTATAACAGCAGCATTTGCTAGCACCTCTAAAATTAACTCTGGGTCAAGCTTTCCATGATAAATGCTTATTTTAGAGTTAATACAGAGCAGCTGAGCCTATAAACACACGAAAAAATACATTTCAAACTAGTCAGTTTGGGAACTAAGTTTTAAAATAGTACATGTGGAAACAAAAACATAGATTTATACTGAGCATTCATTTCCTATTATAAATTGTCTGGGCTGCAGTATTTCCACCTCTTCCTGTGATTGAAATGTAAGGTAATTTAGGGCACAGGCAGATAACTGCAAATCATAGCAGAGCTTAGGTTAGGTTAGGTTAGGAGGCACCCCTGGAGATCATGCAGGGCAACCCTTTATCAAAGCAGGGCTAAATTCAAGCCCCCGTCAGGTTGCTTAGGGCTGGCCAGTCAAGTTTTGAACATCTCTAATGATGTAGAATCCATAACTTTTTTGGTCAAGGAGTACCAGTGTTTAATCACTTCAGTGGGACATTTTTCTCCTTTTATCTATTTGACACTTCCCTCTCCAAATTCTAACTGCCCCTGTGAAAATGTTTATCATTTTTGATCATAAACTTGTGTTAGACAATATAAAGAATATTGTCAGGTAGTCAAAGCTGAGAAAACACCTCTGATAGACGTTTCTGACATTTTATAACTCTTGCGTTGTCTTATTGAAGTTGAAAATACTTGTTTGGATCCCATGGTTTCCTGAAGTGGTCTCACATCAAACAGCAGGAGAAAATCTTAATAAATGAAAAAAAAAAAAAAAGACACTGAAAGCAAGTATACACAAAGCTGTGTGCATTTAGTGTTTAATTTGCATACAGGTAGTACAGGCAGAGAAAGGCAATTTACCTTCCAAAATTGTTCAGTTTTAGCAGTTACTAGATACATTATAAATGTGATCAGTAAGGAGGTCTGCTGGGCTTTGGCAAGTTTCTCAAGTTTTGCCAGTTGCTGAAAATGTTCTCTTCTCTATGAAGGAGATGCAACGTAAAGGTAAAAATAAAAATAGGGGGCTCCTGAGATGCAAATCTTCTTATGGTGATACAGAAACAGCACAGAAAACAGAAAGTTCGAAAATGTAGGAAATTATTTCTCCCTAATATTCAAGAAATGACATTCAACACTCTTCTATGCATTGCACATAACTATCTTAGTTGAAGGTGGTTTAGCACACTGTGGTACTAGAAATAGCACATTTTGTAATAGCTCCAGTGAGATATAAGGAACTTCTTGAAGGTCTATCAGACTATGGCAGTGTAAACTGAAGACTTCTCTAGTCTCTTGATATCTTACATTTTAAAATATTTACAGTTAAAAAAAAAAAAAAAAGTGGGATTCTTTATTTTGGCTCATTGGAAGATGCACTTTCTGCTTTGCCCTTAGAACAGGAGTTTCCAATGGCAATTTCTGTGGTATGTGCAGTGCTCTTGGTCAGTGAGCCATTCCCAAATCGTGCACAGTGCAGCACAGGGACGAGAGCTGGCACTGCCAGAAGGAGCCTGCCATCGCTGCTGCTGGTTCCACAGCCTCTGGTACCCCTGAACCCCAAGCACTGAAAAGGAAAATAAAAATTACTTTCCAAAGCCATATGCTTCTCTGATGACTTTGCAAATGAAACTATTCAGCGTGAAGAGAAGTGGGGTTGGCCTTTTTTTTATTTTTCCCTTTGCTGCAGATAATGGGAAGAGTTGAAATTGAAAAATGATTCTAAAGGACATTTTTAAGTTTTTAAGGAAAAAGGATGAGTTAGACACATCACCAAATCCCACCAGTAGCTGTCTAGGTTTTACAGCCCTGCACAGGAGGGTGCTGAGTCATTCCAATATTATACACAGAGTAGTCCCCTGTAAGGGTAGCTGGAGAACATTGGTTTTAATCCAGACTATAAAATGCACTGGAGAATCTCTCAGGAGCAGAGGGAGTGGAGGAATGTAGTTTAAAACCCTGAGAGCAGACAGGGTCAAACGAAAGTGTAGGTGCATATTATTTTGTTATTTAAATTTTAACAATAATGGCCAGACCGAGGAAGGGTAAGTTTGTATTATACTCCACATATTGGACATCACACAAAGTGTTTACCCCGAGGGTAAATCCTGTGTTAATTCATCACCGAAAACAAGTTTGCAAACAAAGAACTAGCAGAACCTGTCAGGCTCGGGGAGTCTGGCAAAATTTATATTTTGATTATAAACTAGGCGTAACTTCTAAATATTTATTTTCTCCAAAATTAAAGAAGGAAAAGAAGATACATTTTATGTTATTTTTAGAACCAGGCAAATCTTGGCTGCTCTGTTATCTTGTACTGGTGGGTGGCAAACTCTGCGTATACATATTCTGGAAAGCAATTTTGAGGTTCCACAGTAAAAACCACAAATGCTGGGTGTATGGAAGATGTTGCTGTTTACAGCAAGTAACCACTTTCACTGGTTTCTGTCCACTTTTTGAGGTTAAGCATCTAGATTCCAGTTAGATATTAATGCCAATTCAATTTTCAGGTTAAACACCAGGGCACTGATGTACTGTAGATTCCCCTCAGTTCTGTTTATGTAAATTGCCTCAGGTACATAACTTAATTCTGAAATGCACTTTCAGAAAACTTTCAAATCTGACCCATTTCAAATCCTTATAGATGGAGCCGACTATCATAATTACATCAATATTAGCTTCTGAAGCTTACCTATAACAGCATGAAGACTGATTTGTATTTTGCAGAAATTAGATGTTCACAGACAAATGCATTTCTACTAGAAATCGTAGAGCCGAACGAGCATAAGCCAACTAAATAACAGCACTTCCTGATGTCTGATTTTTATTTGTGCATAATAAGTTCCTAAAAGCAGAAATATGCTAAAATGTGATAAAATATCAAACACCCTGCTGCCCCCATCTTGGATACACAGGTTCTAACTATCAACGTTGCTCCTTATTTTAGCTTATCCTATTTTTTCCCAGCAGAAACTTTCAGCAGTTAGAGATTTTGTACGCATTTAAAATAGAAATGAATCCTGAGAAAAGGATACCTATTATTGTTACCTATGCTGAGCACTGAAAAGCAACACTTGTGGTTTTTTTTAGCTGTTTTTGGTTTTGTTTTCTTTTCGGGGTATCTGACTTTGTAATTAGAAGAAATGTAAAAGAACTAAGAATCACTCTTACCTACCAAATTAATGGATAGCTTGTATGATTTAAAGAAAATAATCTGTATTGAATCAGTGTTTATGTTTGCAATTTGTTCTGTGAAAAGAACAGCATGGCATTTTGCAGTAGCTGGCATATACAGTAGTGGGTATGTTTTATATCTGTATCGATCCTTTATAGTGTCTCATAAAAGAAGTCTGTAAATTATTCATATCTAAAACAAATTAGATGCTGGAAAAAAAAAGCTCTACCGAAATCCATTTTAAGGGCAGCAGAACTCTAAAGTCAGCTGGCTTAGCTGCAGTGATTTCTAACAATCATTCGATTGCTAATAATACCTTAATCACCATGTAAAAAATACCCTCAGACACTACATATAAAAGCACTGGTGAAAAGTAAGTTTAGGTAACAGGCCTCAGAAGGCACTTCAGTGGGATATCTGTTTGCCCCAGAAATGCTGGCCTGTTCCTATTGCTCCAGGGCAGGAAACAAAGCCATGTGAATATTAAATGACCAATCCTAGATGTTTGATACTAGCACACTTCAGCACATGGTATAGCATCTTACCACATAGATATTCCCCTGAACTGGGTCTATGCTATAAAGCAACTTCCTGACATGCTCCAGGTTTGCAGTTTTCAAGAGGAATGGGGTCAGGCCTTCGGTGAACACCCTGAAACAATCCTGCCAAAGCCACAATTCTTCTTGGACTCCTTAGTGTATCAGTGCAGAAACTAAAATGAGTTTGTAACTCATTTAACTGAATAATGGATGTAACTGAATAACTGGATGAATATGTAAACATCTTGTTTATGGAAAACATATACCTACAAGTAATATTCCCTGGATACACTGGTTATGACTAGAGTAGTGGGGAGGAAAAGTAACTGAGAGCTCGAGGACGGGCGTAAGCAACTGTTACAGTCTCACACTTTTGACTAAGAGATTACCACACACATGCTTATAAATAACTAGTATAGTTTTTCATTTCTTTTTCTTTATTTTTTTTTTGTTTCATGAGTTCTTCTCAGCCTGTCATGCAAGGCACCAAGCAGCCAACAGGCACAGCGCTGCTGTCTTAGGCTGAGGCCTTCCCGAGTGGCACATGAGCTAGCTAACTAGTAGAACTGCTGTAGCACAAGAACGCTGCCAGCAAGTTGTCCAAATATTTACTTACCTTAACAGGCAGATTTTACAGCTGACGCTGAACTGCATGCTGCCATGGCTACAATGCTTCCAGTAGCTGAGCTAGTTCATTTGAATGTAGCTCTTGTTTCTCTTCAAAACACCACAGATAGCCTATGGCTTGAGCTACCAATATATATACACATACAGATACTTCTGTTTACCTTCCATAGTGTATAAAATATTGGAGGATTTGGCTATGCATATCAAACTTTGCATATAAAACACAATTGCTCCATGACAACTGTGGAGGGATCACATGCTGAAGCATATAAAGCCAGCTGGATTTAAAGGTGCTTTTCAAGATGCCTTAACTCCATTAACTTCTCAGGAAACACTCCAGGCATTCCAAGGTTTTCAGTTGTGGGAGTCTTTCAGAGGTTAGAGTCTGCAAGTAAAACCTGTGGGTTTGGTTTTGTTTTGTTTTGTTTTGTTTTTAATGCACATTCTTGTCATGAATTTCTCCAGGTCTAGCATAACCCTTCCTACATTTAACACATTACAAATCAGGCTGCTACAAGTAAAGGTGTGCTGTTGAATCAGTACATTGATTAGATACTGGAAAATGGAGTTCAGTTTAGACTGTTTGACTTCAGATTGCTACTCTGTACCAAATCCAGATATATTTACTCAGCCTCCGTTTCAGTGAAGCATGTCTGAAAAGACCTGTAAAGAGGAGACTAATAAAACCTATCTCCATGAATACAATAGAAACCCAACTGTTTTCTGTTTTCCCATAAACTCTAAAGGACTAAGTTATTTTTAAAGCTGTGTTCCAAAATTGTTAATCTTTGTATGACAGAGGTGCAGACAAGTTTCAGATGATGAAATTCATTTTGATTGGTTTAGCTTTTTTAAAACTTTGGTTGGTAATTTATATATATCATGTAGACTTTCTTTAGCTGATCTAAAGACAGAAATTAACATACTAACCAAAAACAAACAAACAACAACAACAAAAAAAACAGTTTTGATAAATCACTTCTCTTCTTTATAGCTGTAGAAGACTAGACCACTTAGTTCTCATGTATAAACAACTAAAATTAAATGAGATGAATCTGACCCTATTAGACCATATGGAGTTCTCTGAAGAACATGTTAAAGGTAGTTTATTTTCTGTGTCCTGAAAGAGGCAATGAGGTACAGCTTGAAGTTAAAATAGTCTGACCCTGAAATTAGTGAACAGTAACAAACAAATTTTCACTTCATATTTAGTGAGATTTTTCCTTCCTAATCTGTAGCACTCACTCAATTTTTGGTACATTTTGGGAGGAGACCTATGATCTGGATTGCTGTCAATGGTGTTTTTTGAAGAACCAATGCAAAGCCTTTCTCTTGAGTGTTATTCAAGTGGTGAAGCCCACACGTATACACCACTTAATGTTTTGGTTGCTCTGATGACCAAGTCAAGAAGCTTTTAGACAGTAGTTTTTGGAGGAGTATTAAGTGAAATTCCAAAAAAGCCACCTTATTTGGGCATCTAACAAGGAACATTCATAGACATAAGGATTTTTTTTTTTTTTCCTGAAGCCTTTCTTTCTACTTTATAGAGCATCTTATTTCTTCCAACTTCATTGCTACCATTATAAAAGTTCAAATATTCTTCAACAATTTTAGGCAGTGAACTGACATGCTGCATTAGTAACATGCCATCATTCCATTAAGCCAGTTTTGAGTCTAATATGTGGTGTAGGGAAAGCAATGCTATTGGAAAATTATTACATGCTCTTCTTTTGAACCTTAGAGGTGAGAACATTGAGGGGTATGATGAATCCTATAGGACGTATAAGGCCCAAATACCCACACTTATGCCCTTGGGTAGTCTTGGTAAATTGCTCAAGTAACTGTAGTTGGCTTTGTGGTTTTAACTGGTTTAGCATTTCTCCCTTCTTGTCTAAAATTACAGAAGGGACAAATTGTGTATTCTTTGCTAACTGCAACTTTCCATTGCAGAAGCACTGGAATTCAGGTTGGCTTGCCTATAAATACTGACTTTCAAAAAATGTTTGTGGTGTGTTCACACAAAGGACACTTTTCAGCTTCAGTTATCCCACTTCATACAGCATGCCTGGAGCACACACCTTGCAATACTGCTGCACACCTATCCATAATGCATTAGGATTAAGACTAATTCTTAGGTGCATAATGCTTTAATGAACAACTGCCAGAACTGTTTAAAATGAAATGTCTTAGCTTCTATTAATATTAGGGAGAAATTATTACATAGCACTGTAGAATTATATGCACTAAGAATCCCATCCACCACATAGCATCCACCTGATAGAAACACCTGAAATGCACTGTTAGCACATTTCTGTAGAGACAAGGGTTCAAGAAGGCATTGCCAACCCAGTTGGGTTCCTACCATAATTAAAATATTATCATTTAATGGCAAAATATTTTTGTTCTTGTTCCAAGAACACACCACTGCAATCCAGTTGTTAAACCAAATGTTTTCTTTTAGCTTTCCTCAAAACCGTAGCAGCCAAACTACACACGACTTCAGTGGATTCTGTTCAAGCGTCCTTGTATAAGCTGTATGGCTTTCTTGTAAGTGTAGCAAAGAAGAGAAGCTGCACTACATAGTAAAAATCAGTGTAGTATGTCTATCTGCAACTTTGATTTGGGTGGCAATATCACAGAAAAGTGCAGAAGAGATATATTTTGGAAAAACAGGTTAAAACACATGGCAAGCGATAGAAACAGACAGATTCCTAACTCAAAATAAAATAAAATAAAATAAAATAAAATAAAATAAAATAAAATAAAATAAAATAAAATTAGGTCTTCAGAAATAATTCCATCAGCTGCAGTTACAGAATCTGGTTTTGGAAGGCATGAGATGTTTAGATGATGGAAAACTTAAATAAGGAAATCATCCTAATCCTAAGTATTGCTTTGTTATATCATTTGGCTAAATTAGATCATCTGTACCAACAGCTGCTTTCTGTGCACTCCCTAATGAGCACAAATAACAATATTAATCTGTCTTCTTTTGTTTTGTTTTGTTTATTTAATGGGATCCAATGTCAAAACCATTATTTTTTTAAATCTTGCTAGAATCATAGGAAAAACATTCAGTGGGAGGAAAATAATTAAGGAGAAAATAGGTATATGAGATCAAAGATTTCCTTCCCCCCACCCCCCCAAAAAAAAAAAAAAAAGATTAAAAGCAGGTCTTGATTTCATCATGTAAGTCTAAGATACATTGTTAACAAGAATTTGCTTTCATTTAATGTTTTTATAGTACAAATATCTTGAAAATACAACTCCCCTTAACCTTATGTACTTCTATGTAGCAAACAAACACATTTAAAAACTTGGTGAAGGAGTGGTAGCTGGCTAAATAAATACATAGAAACTCCAGTGTTTTGTCATGTAACAAACTATAATAACACTTCAAAGTTTTGGACAGATTTCCTTATATTATTGGTTTAGGGTGTAACTGTGTGGAAAATTGTAAATGTTGTCTTTTGAAATTTACTTTACAACCCTTTGTAATCTTCAGCTATATTTATAGCCTTAAGTGGGAAGAAATCAAAATTAAAGAGGCCTGCTTGTGCGTCCTTTGTAATCAAATGCTTTTCCCATTTCTCCTTAAAATAAAAGCACAGCCTGCATGTTTGGCTGCCTTAGGAGACCACCCGAAGAGTTTACAAGTCATGACCTAGGGCAAACTATCACTGTGGAAGAGCGTTAGCTTCAGGAACCTGCAGAAAGGAGTCATGGATAAACTGGGCCATTTTTGTGGGGAGAGTGGGGCTACTTTGTTTTGAATAGGAAGATTTAACCAGAAAGAAGAGGGAAATGGGGAGTTTTTCCAGCCTAGGGATAAAACATGAGCAATCAGTTGATCCTAAGGCACTGGGATTGACACTTTTCGTGGCTCACCAGTGCACCAGAGCAAGCCACCCTCACAGCCCGCTCCCAGCCAGAGCTTGCAGGCCTCCTTGCAAGGCCATGGTGGCCCCACGCCTGACTGTCCCCGGCTCCTGGTCCCCCTGCTGGCTCTGCCGTGACCCCTGGGGCTCAAAGCAAAGAAGCAAGATGCTCAAAGCAAAGTTTTATAAAGAGAATGAGCTTTTATTAGACCAACTGCTCCCATTGGCAAAAGTAGCTAGGCTTCAGGGCACACAAAACCTTCAAGTTTGTGCAGCTGTAGAAAGGTGTCACAGGTACATCAATGACAAGAACTCCGTTCTGCTGAAAACTCTTGGGCTAAGACTTGAAAGCTGTTGCTACCGAGGGAATATCCCTAGGGAGCAAAATGGTTTTTGGGGTAGTATAGAGGAGCCTTCCCAAAAGAGGTTCCGGCTCTGGTCTTTTGGTATAGTGAAAACCATCATCACCTCATTTGCTGTAATAGAAACAAAAGTAGAAGTGCACAGACAAGACACAGATCTACCTCCCACAGCAGCTTTGGAAATGTCCCAGAAGTACTTGTAAGAGCAGCTGGGTATGCTGCAAAAGAAACAGAATAGGAAAGTTTTCCAGAATTTCAAGTTTATTGCTGGCTACCCTAGGCTCTGTTGATCAGATCACAGCTGCATTTCGTTTAAATTTTATTCCTTTATATTTTGACTGAACTCTCATTGTTGCCTGCTCGTCTGTTTTTTCCTAAACAGCACACAGCATCATGGAGTATGGAGTCCAGCTCCTGCCTGAAAGACTTAAACAGGTCATATAATCCCATTTATAAATTTTTCAAGCTTTCATCTTAAAAGAGTTTTTTTTTTCTTTTCTTCCTTCCATCCATACTCTTCTAGTGAAGCTATTACAGTACTTAATGTCCCTAACAATTTGAAACTTTTCTAATTTCCACAATAAATTTTCATGGCAATATATTCAGGTGACTGTATCCTGATTTTGAGTTCTTCTTTAAGCAGCTTTCCTTTTGATGTTTTTTGTATCTTCCTTTATTCCCAGTGTGTTTGGAGAGCAATGATACACCTTTTCTCAGATTTTCCTTAAATAAAAAAACAAGGTAATAAGCTAAATAAGTTATATCTTTTTAATCTCTTCTATCTAGATTGTCATTTATTTTATATAATTTCAGAAAAGGTCATAACAAATTCTTACATAATATCTTGCACACTTGCCTGTCTGTAGGAAAAGCTAATTTTATTCATAGTTTAATCTCCATGGTAGTACATAATTCAGCTTCAACAGAGGAATTTTTTTTTGCCACCTATGTTTCTTTTCTAAACCGTGAACTATTAGCAGCTGGTAAAAATTCCTGTTAGTAATTCCAAAGTGTACAACCTTGCACTTTGTACATTTTAACCTCATCCTCTTGCTGTAACTGAAGTTCAATGACCTTTATGATATTCCAAGCCTTTTCTAGTTTGACATTGCCTCCAAACTTTGTCATCAGAAAATGTCATAAGCACACACTTACGCTGTGCCAAAATTAGCTATGACACTATCCACTATTTTTAGTCCCCATATTAATCCTAGAGAACTCTGCTGGTAACTTGCCTCCAAACATACACTTCCCTTTTTAATGCAACAGGTTGAATCTTTGCGGTTTTGCCCTACTAACGAAGATAGTACAAACTATCCAAAACAATGGAATTTGTGTTTTTCTTTGCAATTTTGATCTGATTCCAGTTCATTTCCCACCTCTAAATTCTTATTTTCTCTTATAGAGTAGGCTTTTTCCCATTCTAGGCTAATTTTTCATAGGCTAATATATCAAATGGTTTAACAAGGTCCATCAAAGTTAGGCCTACTTTTTTTTTATTTTAACTAGAAAAATAAAGAGCTGTTTTGTATTTGTTTGAAAGAAGGCAGCTAGTTAGTTCTCATGCAGTCTGCTTCCCATAACAGGATTTTTCTTAGTCTTCGCTTTTTTTTTTTTTTTTTTAAATATACATTTTCATTGGTATGTTAATTATTCCTTCCTATGCTGTGTTTTAAAGCCCTGTATACTATCAAGGTCTGTTTAATACTCTTGTAGTTTACTGGGTTACTTCCTCTTCTCTTCCCATACTATATTTGCTCATCTTTAGTAATATTATACAATACTTGCCTTGTTTGCTTTATTAACCAGCCTTCTGCTTTTCAGTTCACTATTTAAGACACTGCAACACTAGTAGACACTGTAACAGATTTTTTTTAATTGTTATTCCAAAAATAAGCTCTGAAAGTGGTACTATGCTATTAAGAGAAGAACTGAGCTGCCTAAAGAAACAACTATATAAGCAAATTATGCCAGCTAATACATGAGGAAAGATTACCTCACTCATAGGTGCACATGGCAGGAGAGAGGGAGGAGCAGAGCGATGAGTGATGGGTCTCAGTAAATGTCACTTTTTTGTTGTTTGCATTATCTTATCTTTCTCAGACATGTTTTCGAATTAACACATGCTGGTTTGTCTTGTTTCTACATGAAAACACAGAAGATGATTAAACTGCACAGAAAACAGGAATGGTAATGGGTTAGCTGGTTCAGCTTCAACTAAACCCAAGTACTGAATTGCTCTAACATCTTGCTATCTACAAACAGGGGAGGTCTTGCTTTGTCTTCCACCTTTTTCCTTCTTCCCATTGATGCTGTCTTCTCTCCTTCCACCCAGCTGCTCACAGCCAAGCTCTATTAGTCCCTTTCTTGTCCTTGTCCTAGTGCTCATTGGACTCTTTGTGAGCAGGTACTGATCACTAACATGGCACAAATCCATCAAGAACACTTTCTTCTCTGCCATACTTCTCAAAGTAGCATGTATGCAGTCTGAGATCCAAGAGATTCACCTTCTTTTTATTAAATTAGTTCCTTTTTTTTTTTTTTTTTTTAAAAAAAGGTGAATTAATTTCAAAATTAAATTAGAAAAGCTGGAGAAGACATGTACTTTGAGTTATAAAAACAGTCATTTACATTTTGGTTAAAGGCAGACTCTCTGCCTTTAATGGTAATGACATAAATGGTTTAAAAATGACTGAAACTCCTCTACCTTATTTAAAGCACACTGTTTCTTTCCGAAAGGAACTTAGGAAAGAAGTGTTCTTTTAAAATTAGTTATGGTAGAAAGTTTACTCTCTGTGAGTGGTAATAAGGACATAAATAGGACTCATTTGGCTGCTTGCCTAATGGTCAGCAAACCCACTGGGGCTGTATCTAAACTAGGGAATAAAAAGAGGAGGCTTGCTGTAACTGTATCTCAATTAAGTTAATCGCTGAATGCCCTGAATGCTTGTTTTCTTTGCTGTTGGAGGTCACCGTGATTTACCATAACAATTACTAATCAGCTTAGTTTGAGTCATTTGTCTCTTTCATATGCTATGTTCTTAAAAGATGTCACTTTTTTCAGTCGTTTATATTATCTTGACCTTCTCCGATACATTTCCTAATTAACACGGGAGGGTTTTTTTCCCATTACCTACCCCAAAACAAGACAGGAAAGATGCATCAGCTGCACGGTGTTTTACTGAACAGCTTTCTGGAGACTGTTGTCAGAATTTGCAAAGAGCACAAGCAAAAACAAAGATCAGGACATTCCCATAAGGAATGGTACAAATCCTACCATGTAGCAGATATTTGGGCTTGAATTTTTCTGTGTTGGCATAGCACCGGAGAACTGAAATCTCTAGGGCATCTTAAACTGTCTCCTGCATATCTAGTATTTTATGTGCAATATAAAACTTGGGCTTTAGATCTTCACAATATCCAAGCTAATTTTGAAAATACCATTCCAGAGTGAAACAATAAGTTCGTTGTTTGTCCTATGCTGGAGAAAGGGATTGTGAAGGAGAACAGCAAAAATTTCAAGAAGGAAACTGAACTCCTGCTCGTTGAGAAAGGAACTGGATTTTCCCTTGCTATATCCTCTGTAAATGAAGTCATTTAGCATTCCCCGTAATGACTTCAGGGGAATCTGATTTCTGCTTAGTAAAGGAGGCACTTCAAGGTAAAATTGCTGTGAAGCAACCATTTATCTGGAAATATGGAAGGCCTTAATGTCCCGCTAGGCTCTGACTCTCCCATGACTGTCGTGACATGACTGTCAAAGCCTTGGCCCCAGGTACTTTGGAGCAGTTTCTCCTGAAGCCAGAAGGCCCACAAAGAAAGCTCTTCTTGTCTGATGCCTTCCTTTACAGCGGTATTCAAGGAGATACAGTGACTTATTCTACATCTTTGAAAACAATGTCTCTCGGATGATGTTTTTTGGTTAAATTCCTCCTGAAATGTGAAGAGATGGTCAATGTCTGCTATTTCAGGGACATGCCTATTAAGGCAGGAGAAGGCCTCTCTTTCCAGGGGCATCAGTTAGGCCGATCAAAAAGGCCACAAGCCTGTGGGTTTCCATATTGCCAAAGAATTCATTTTGCTTCAATGTTTTTTTTTTTTTTTTTTTTTTAACCACAGTGAATCAAGGGCTTCAAATATAAGGTCTGAAGTGAGAGATTACAGATTCTGAAGGGAGGGCTGTCTTGTCTAGATATACCACAAGGGATGCTGTAAATGTTAGGTCTACTATAGAGTCTTTCAAGCTAATGGCCTGAAAATTGTGGCCTTAGATGGAAAGGGCGAGGCCGAAGAGGGGAGCAAAGGAAATTATCCAAACCTGCTGAATTTTGTACTAAAAAGTACCAAGTGTGGAGAAGTGTGTGTGAGCTACTTTGGATCAGGACTGCTGACCATCACTGTGTCTCCTTCAGTCAGAAGACACGTCGCTCTGCTGCCTCAGAAGAAGATCATCCCGCTTTTAGTTCTCAGCGCTGCGACTCCTCTCCTGTGTGAAGCTGTGGAAAACCACCTGCTGGATCTCGGCTACATTTTTCTGAGTAAACAGCATGAAAAGCTCGTATTGTTTGAAGTGCCAGGGAAGGTGGGAAAGTCTGTGAGAAGTTTGTTTGTGTTCTCCATGTCAAACAAATTGTTCTGTAGGAAAGAACTGGCAGCCAACATTGTGCCTCGAGCCCTCTCATGACACGGTGTCTGTAGGGAAGAAATGACTGGTTTTATAGTTTGGCTGAACACAAAAGTTCAGCTTCTATATCTACACCTCCCTATACACTTAAACAGTCACAGAGATGTTTAAAAGACGAGCATGTAAGTTACTTATCATGGCTTTCTCTTCACTTTTCTTCTGTTTATGTCAGGTGAGCCCGTCCCTGCTTAGTTACATCTCTGGGAAATTTTCCAAGAAATCGACAAAATTCTCTGAGAATATTGTGTTCTCTGAGCTAAAAAAGCTGCATTAAACTGTACTTCTACAATTTCCAATTACACAGGAAGATTATGGAGGACATTGTCATATGTCAGATCACAATAAAGCTTTATAGGCTGCTGTGTAAATATACACAGACTGGTTCTTGATGTGGTTTCCCACAATAGTTGCACTAGGCTTTCATCTGGTGTAATTTTCGCTGAGTGCTGTAATGACAGGTTCCACAGAGCTCGCCTCATTCATTTTTAGCTCTGCGAAACCAAACTAGAAAAAAAAAAAAATGAGAAGGGAACAGCCAGTAGCTAAAAATGGACTCTGAAAAAAAAAAAAACAACTTTCGCTACTAAATCCTCTCTCTGCACACTAGGGACTGGTCACTATAGCTCTGCTATAAAACCGTATGCATAGACAAATGCTTAGGATGCAAATAGATGGAGACTGCTCCAGCCACACGAGGCAAGGTGAACGTGAGTGGCAGCAAGAAATGAAGTAGTTTTGTGATACGGGTCAGCTGAAGCAGATCAAAGCTACCAGACACAAAGGCTCCCGATCACATGGAGCCACCCCCACAGCAGGTAGCCAGCTGTTCATACACAGCTTTGAAACCACGCTCTGGATGAAGTCAAGTAGCAGCTTTACCGAGCTAAGGAACTCCAAGCAATGTGAGCTGAAACAGTCTAACGTGTTTGCTATGAAAATACTATTGCTAAATTAAAAAGAATGTAGTAAAACAGTAAAGGTGCTCTAAAGGATAAGTAAAAACTTAACAAGCAGGATTAAAATGATTCATTTAGAAGGAACTTCATTTCCATCTCTGTCTGAATGTATTTTTGGCTAATTAGAGGAGTTTGAGATAATACATAACACAAACAAGAAATAACTTTATTGCCTGTCACGACCCTTCCAGTGATAACTGCAGGATTTTCTGTGAATTTTGCACTTTTGAATTTTGCTCTTTTCTGTGTAAAATTTCCACCCTGTTCCGGTAAAAAGATCACGATCTTCACTCTAGTGCATTGCTAAGCTCCTACAGAGGGAAATTTAAAGCTGCCTTACCTCAGTGTAATCAATATAGTTATTTAGACACATTATTGAGGTCAGAGCTCAATGTAGAAGCACTTGTTTATTTCCCTAAATCATCAGTGAATATGTTAACACTGGAAGTGTCGCAATGATGTTTATGGAGTACTGACACTTGTCTCGAAAATTTAGTTGGGAAGAACAATTTTCCTGAAAAGACAACTATATATGAAAGCCTACAATTCAAGTAGTTTTCTCTTGATCATCTGCTTTGATTTCCAGACTAACAGAAGATTGAGATGGAAGGCTTTTTATAAAGGAAAATTTGGATATGAATACAGTGATGATTCTGCCAGAGGTACACCTCACTTTACAAATTCAAAGCTTTCTTTGTCTTCTACCTTATTTAACTTCTTCCGTTATGCTTCTTTGTCCTTCCTATCCAAATGTTCTCTTTTTTCCAGTTACTCTGAGCTTAATTTTTTCCTTCTCTCATAACATCTTGAAAGATGATTCTGCAGCACTCTTTTCTAGAGAACAAAAGCATACTGTTGAAATGTTCTTTTTCTTGCATGGTTGTATTTTTTTCCTATCATTACAATCCAACTCTGAGTAATAGTGTTAATGTGAAAAATTATTCATCACAATAATAAATCTCCTAAAATTTCTCTAATTACTATTAAACATTCTGCTGCAAACTACTTGAGTCCTTTGCAAATTAACATGTAAATTAGTATATTTTAAATGCTGAGCATGTATTTTAAAGGCCATACACAAATATAATCTATGTAAGGATTTAGAAATGCCAAGCAAAATGCAGTCACATCTGTCAGGACCAACTGAAACACAATGAAATACAGGAGTTAACGCTGCCACAAACCAGGTCAGCCTGCTCCTTGGACACTTACCAGACTGTGCTGTTTGCTCCCAGTCCACTGGGCCTGGTCTGTGTTAGGTTTCTGCAGTCTGAAGAGACTCCGGGTCTTTCACTTGTGTTTGTATTGTGAGGTGCAAAGTAATGCTCCCTTTGAAACTGAACATACAGTTCAGCAAACTGACTCCTGTGCCTATTGTTGACTCTTCAGACTTCTTTGTTGTTTAAACAAACTTTCAAGAAGAATTTGTTTTGCATAGACAATTCTGGGTCGTGTTTTTGTTCTTTGGCCATACACAGACGTGAGAGCAAAGCTTAAGTGAGCTACAAAAAGAACTAAAATATGATCTGTCATTACTTGTGAGGTACCAAATTTATTTGTGAGAAGACACTATCTAAATGCAGTGTGCTTTTCTCGTTCCTATAGCTAGAAGTCTATCTGTTCATTGTGACTGCACTCCCTCCAGCAATTGCTCTACCTACTTTGGGTCAAAGTGCTCATCCAGTAGATTAGTTCTTCCTACTTTTTAAGCTCTCAACCCCTCTGTCATAAGACTTTTTGTGTTTTTCACCACCTTCTGCAACCAGGTGATATGTGGTTTAAATGCCCCGTCCTTTCCTCCCTTTGCAGACTTGAAAGGGTGTATCATCATACAAGCCTCTCCTTGTCCAAAAGATAATAGCCAAAATGTTATGATCTTATGCCAACTTCCCTTGGAATTTTGCTTCAAAATGCAGGTAACAAAATGACACGTGGCTTGGAGTTAATGTTTGAAGTCCAAGATAAGCACAGCTCATAAACAGAGAGCCTACTCCAGTCCTTGTAACTGCTACATGAGTACAAACGTGCTCCAAATAGACACTGTACATTCATAGTGATGTGTAACAGTCACCCAGATTATCAGATTGGATTCTTTACTAAAGGAAGCCGAGCTTCGTATTTCAGGCTGTGTACATGCCCAGTGGCTCTAGGTGGACAGTGAAACTGAAACTGAAGTTATCAGGCTCAAGCCTTCGTTATTGTGTCCTTTCTTCTTGGTATGAACCTAAGTTATTGCGTTTTGTGCAAATTGGCAGAACATTTTTGTTTGTTTGTTTTTGGTAAAAATCTGTAAAAAATGATTTGGTAAAATAACCTGAAGGCAATGAACTGAAAAACATGCTGCTGGCTAGGTTCTGAATAGTAAAAAGAACAAAAAAATGAACACGAAAAGCATCTCGCAGTAGTTGCTGCCTGAATATTCATCAGGAAGCCAGAACTCTGTTCTGAGCGGAGCCAGTGCATAATTTTGCAGCACAGCTCTAACCATTCGATACTGGGGAGAAAGCCTGACAGAATCACAAGTGGCAGGAAGGTTACAACCACAAAGAAGGGTTCATAATAAGGACACAGCTTACAGTAACGATTCATTCTTACCGAGGTACGTTACAGGCTGACATTTCAGGAAAACTTTCCCACCAGCTATCTACCGTATCTCTTAGTTTCTTTGCCTCCTTCTCTCTCCCCATTCTCCACACGGCAATGAAAGGAGCTCTTTTTATCCTTCTCCCACCTCGCTGTGTTCTGATCTGAAGGTCTCCAAGGCATCATTCCTGGGGCTATGTTTTTCAGGATTGCTTCCCCCCGTTCAAAACTGCAGCTTTGCTGAACAGACAGGTACCCGCCCGGAAACATAATCTGCTGTCACCGAATGAAATGTCAGATTCTGGATGCAATCCCATCTGGTTTGCTCACTGAATAGCTTGCCCAAGAGATTGCTGAATCTATTTCAGAGAGTAACAACAACTCTAGACCTTTTTCCAGGGTTCACCCTTGTGATCTTGTTTAGCTCTATGGTGAGGGACCTTTAGTGATTCAGAAGATTATTCCAATGTGATCTCAAAGCTGAAAAGGATTAAAAGGTCTCTGTTTCGGAGACCTGTATAAAACTCTCCCTCCCATTTTTTACCTTGTTTATAGTGGTAAGAGAGAACTTGTAAGGAGACAGAGAGGAGTCTGGGTCACTAGATAAATGGTTTTGACCAAAATTGACTGCGCCCTCAGGAGGAACTGCTAAACTGCTTGTGCTTATATTGTTGTTTTTCTCCAATTTCAGATCTGCTGGTATGTCTGTCAGCATAGCAGCATATTGCTCTTGAACATCAAAAGGAGTAAAAGGATATAGACGATTACTCCAGCATTTAGAGATTGATCCTTAGCTGCTGGGCTGAAAGCCTCTTAAAAAAGGCTAAAACCTTCAGCTCCTTTTGATTTGATTAAGTGCACTAATCATCTAGTCCAACTTCAGTCAGGGAGAAATCTGGGTGCAAATGCTTCACAGGCTGGTCTCTGCCTTCCTCTGACCACAAGCTGAAATGAGAACCTGTCCTGGGCACTCAGGTGCAAAAAGTGGGTGTGAAGCAACACCAAAACAGCCTGCAATGGTTCTGCCATAGCCTGTGTTGGTAAAACACCCTGTTGCAGACTGAGGCAGTTATGTTGGTAAAATATGAGCTCCAAGTTCCCTCGTCTTGAAAAAAGACTTCCAGTTAAAGCTGCTTCAGACTTGCACATCTGGCAAATATATATATATAACCTTTATGAAAATGTCTGCAGTTTGATAAATATTTTAGAGTACAGGAGAGTTTTGCTTGTTCTTCACTTGAGTCTCTGGGATTAAATGCCTTATGAACAGTATTAGAAATGTGTTTTGAGTCTCTGTTAGCTTGGGCCTTTGGGTGTTCTCCACTGAAATATATTTTATAATTCACTACTGGTAAATGTCATCACAGTTGGATAACTTTATTTCATGCACTTGACATAATAATATTTAGGATATAAAAAAAAATCTCCAATTTCAAAGCATTTTTCTCAAATTAAGGAGTTACAAAGCAGTAAAAAGAATCATTATTCATGTATTATATGACAGGAAACTAAAACACAGAAAGATAAGCTCAAAACCTTCAGAGTCAAGTAGTAATTTGCAGACCTATTTGAAGTGCTCTGTTTTTCGAGGATGGTTAGCAGCTATGTGGCTTTATAGGTTCTAGATGTTCCTCCAAAATGCACATCAAAATGCCTGATATTGGACAAAAAATAATAAGTGTGATGTATAAATGTCTTTTTCCCTGCAAGTATGCATTCCATGATCTTTGTCCTGTTTTCCCACAAGTTGATCGTGGTCTTCTTGAATCTTTTAATGTACTTTTTCAGTGGAGATTGTTACGAAGCTATCTTTCAAAGCTTGGTGGCTCTGTGACAGCTCACCAATCTGTTAGAATCTGTGTGTAGCTGTGAAACTTTCACACAAAATGCTTTTTCAATCTTTTAAAGTTGTAATGGGCAATCTTTGATTCTGAATCGTTTTGTTTGTTGCCAGTTCCACGTAGGAAATATTTAAGTCTGAAAGTCTGTGTATTTGCCAAAACTACTAAAGACAACTATGATACCTTTCCTTAAAATTTCTTCCAATTAATCATTTTGGGGGTTAATATCAGCTCAGTCACAGTCTTGAAATATGCCATTGTTTCCTTGGCAAACAGTCAGGCTGCTACTGTTGTTTCCAACAGGTGGGTATGGCTGTGACACAGTACTTTATTTAGCAGTCCAAAAATGTTTTCAAGTTGAGATGGAGATTTTGTTCCTAAACGTCTTATACTTAGGGGATGGATTTGCATGCGGAGAGTAATAAATTATTGAAAAGCACTCTAATGGTTCACTTTCCATTTGCAACAAATCAAATGACTGGAGAAGAAATTATATTAAAATGTTCCTGAAAAAGGGCTTTACTCATTAAGAAAATCTGTTTGTATTCTAAAGACAAGAACTATTAGTAAGCTAATGATGCAGGTAGTGAGTAGAAAAGTGGTAGAACTGTTGTAGCTGGTGAGAAAGCAACTCAGTAGCACAGAGACATAGGAAATTACTCTGCAATGTACAATTTATTTACTTTAGTTGAAAAACGTCTACTAATGGGAGGAACGTCTCTTTCAGCAGTACTGATTTGATGAAACATTCCTAGGGATATTGTGTCCTAGGCTTGTCGGTAAGTGTGGAAGTCCTCTGTGTGTCCTCTTTCCTGAGAAAACAAGCTGTTCAGGTTCACTTTGTTCCTCAGCTCATCTTTCCCCCTAGGCTCAGAGCTCAGAAGAGCTGGTCCTTTGGCTTTAGGGTAAGAACCACTGCCTACTTTCTCTTTTGTCTCTTGCTCACCCTTCTCCCACTTTTCTTCCCTAAGCACATTCCGATCTGCCTGCCTGATAACCTTCTTTTGCTCCATTTTTAATCATAGAGATCTCACCAGGTCTAGCTTATTTGCAGGATTACCACAAGTTTTTTTTTTTCTTTCTTTCTTTCTTTTTTGTTTGTTTGTTTGTTTTCCCGCATAACATCACATTCAGAGATGTGGGGAAAAAAAAGTCAAATTAACTAGCACCGCTTGAAAATGTGAAAATGTCAGCACTCACAACACCGTACAAGGAAAATCACCTCCAAAGACAGTTATCTTTAGAAGTCCATACTTAGCTCTCCTGCAATGTTCTTTCTTTATGTTGTTAACAGCAAAGAACAAAACAAAACAAATAATCCCCAAACCAGAAAATCGCCAAGCAGGACAGCAACAGCCTGAAGTATTTCTTATTCGTTGAATGACCTCTAGTGGTCATTCTCTAGAGGCGTTCAGTATTTTTTTTTTTTTTCCAAAATACGGAGCACGAGTATCAACTTTTCAAACCTGTGCACTATGCACTTTTGCTCTACACCTGGAAGGCTTCCTTGTCGTACTGTTAGAATTGCATTTCACCTTTTCACTGTACAAAGCGAGCACTTATTGCCTCGGTGGGATCTTGAAGGCAGGGTTCTAGTAGCTGTGACTGCCCCTTGCTAGCCACTACCTCCCACAATCTACCTCTCTTGAACTTTGGGAGAGACGGCCTTCTGTAGGACAGCACAGAGCTGCTGTCTGTCCTCTCACCTTGTGTGCCATCTGTGCAGCTTCTCCTAACATCGCTGCATTACCTGGTGCCAGCAGTGGCCGTCATCTCTCACTGCTGGCCAAAACAGATCAAGGCTGACCCCTTCATCCTGAACGCTGATGGCACACGGACTGGGTTTATCTGTCGAAAGAGCAAACTCAGCAGAGGGCATGCTGGCAACATAACTGGGCAGAGAGCTCTAATCCTCTGTATTGTGGGCCATGAAAAGAAATCTCGGTTGAATGTTCAGCAGCACATCGGAAAACAAACGGCATTCTCATCACCAAGGATTTTTATGAGCAATTCTGCTGATCTTTCTGTAGCTTCTTTAAAAAGCCGGGCTGGATTGTTCTTCTGCAGGACATACTCATCAATCCAAATACTAAAGAACTTATTAAAAGCTTTTGCTGAAGACAGAGAATGGGTTCCCAGAAACATCTCTTGTATTACCATCTTTCCCAGATTTGGGAGCTATACGGGACTCCTGCATTTGTGTGTTTTGTATGGAGGTGAACATATGCTGTCTGCAAACACAAACTGCATTACAGGTGAAGTATCCACACGTTAAGTTGAGTAATCTCAGGTAGCAAGTTAAAGTTGGCTTTGGCTACCATCTTTCCCACTGCACAAACATCGTGGCGGAAGGAAAATAGCACCTCCAACAGGAGACCACTCAATAAGAAGCAATGTGGTTAGGAGCCATTAGAGGTTGCTTCATTGCCCCATTTTCAGTGTTGAAAAATGCTTGAGAAAAGCTTGAGAAAAACACTTTATCTGTTTAAAAGGCATTCTCACCAGAATGGTGTCAAAAGAAGAAAGGTTTCTGTGAGAAATAAAGCTTGGAAACGATCGCAACAGAACAGCAATAAGTCTTTTCAATGTAGGCAGCATCATCTACATGAAAGGTGATAACTTTCTCAAATAAAATGCAAAACTGCAGTCTGCCTGCAGGACTATTGAGTCACGCTGGAATATATGCATGTTTCTGTGAATGTCATGTCACTGGAATTTGATCAGAATGCTTACCGGGGGGGGAATTGCAATATTTAAGGATTTTTTGCCCTAATTGCTTGTTTTATTGAAAGTGGCTACAGTAGGTGGATCCACAGAATCCTTCATTAATGCTGTTTTCCTTCTTAGAAATAAGGTAATATGCATTTTGAAGGTAATACTTCTAGCTAACTCATTTCTGGTTTTGTAAATCAGTCATACACAAACAGATGACCAGTCTTTAACAGCAGAATATTTTGACTCTAGGCTGAAGTCAAGTCTAATTCAGACATTCCTTTTATATTATAATTGATGCCTGGAGGCTTCTCAAAATACTTGTCTATTTCTGGACATCTTAAAGCCTGATTTAGCTGTGTTGCTTCAAGTGACATATTGGGATAGTTTGCCTAGTGAAACACAGTATTAAAAATATCAGACATTATAATTTTGCAATATTTTGATTATTATTTTTTAAAAAAAAAAAAAAAAAAAAAAAGCTGATTATTTCTCCTGCATTTCTTTGGAATATAACCTAATTGAAAACAACTCACCATTTTCCTAATTTTGTCAGTAGCTCAAATTTCCTGAAGATTAAAACTTTAGGGTACCTACATTTCTGTTACAGTACCGCGTATCTCCGTTAGATAACATAGTACACACTGAGACTTATACTATGTGTTTGGGATTGATTGGTGTTAGAGAGTATAACTGCTGGCCATGCAGAACCTGGCTATAGATAATTATTCTCTATGGCCTTATTGCTATGTAAAATTAAAAGGTTTTCCCTATGATCTGCACTGGTCAGCATTGCCACATGTAGAATTTGCTCTGGGCTGACAGTGGTATTATGTGGGTGAAGGATGCCTTGCCTAAAATCTCACCTGTGATCAAAGCCTCTTTTTCTCAACCTTCAAATCAGAAGCCAACAGGGTTTCTGTAACTAGTCTCTGTGCTAGACTCTACTAATTACCAGATTCTAGTAATTTCATTTTAACAAATACCTTCATTTTTATATAATTTCCCGTTTTGAAATTAAGCATAACAGTGGTGGATGTTTTGTTTTTGTTCCTATAAAGAACATTAGATTCAAATTTAATATGGCAATTTTACAGAGTAGCTCTTTGGCAGCAATATTCAGCATCACAATCAAATCAAGAATACTAAATCCTGGTGGTTCTTTCTCCAAAGTCTTCTTTCCTTCAAAGTCCTTTTGTGGTCTCAAACTGGCCAAAGTTTTAGCCCATATTGTCAATTCTGCCCCTCGTTCTCTTCCCAGACAACACTTAGCAAGGACACAGGTGTACTGCACATTAGATCCATAGAGATCAGTTGCAAGAACACCTGTTACCATGAAAACTGTTTTTTGAACTCAAGCAGATTAAGAAATAATTTATCAGCAATTTATCAGAGATTGTTTATTAATTTGAATTTCACTAAG
Source organism: Anas platyrhynchos (assembly GCF_047663525.1). Classification (NCBI taxonomy): domain Eukaryota; kingdom Metazoa; phylum Chordata; class Aves; order Anseriformes; family Anatidae; genus Anas; species Anas platyrhynchos. The sequence goes on from NC_092590.1 coordinate 8,408,176, forward strand.
CGCTCCCATACAAATTTGCTTTTGAAGTCCTGGAAACACGTGGCTTGCATATCTAAATCAATCCACTGGGAAAGGTTTCGGAGAAGTGGAGCTTGAACTTACAATGTATGCAGAGCTTACACATAACCTAACAAAGAACTCAGATGCGCTGCATTTTCTCCAAATCTTGGTATAAATTATCACGTCTTTACTTCCTATATTTAAAGAATCTTTTTCTCATCTCCCTACCAGTCTAAGAAGGTTAAGATGTTAGAGCCAAAATTCATGGGCCATTCTGGACAGACTTCTACATCTATCTTCTGTATGCCAAAAAAAAAAGTCTACATTTTCAGTGAAACAGTGTTGACAAGAACTGAGGAAATATGGTCCATGCTTGTGCCATTAGCCTCAGTAAAACATGTAAATATTGGTGATGGCCTGATCTACCTAATCTACATGTGTGGCTTTACGATATAGCTCGTATCTTAACACACTATGTGCACATACATGGGTATACCTTATTTTACAACGTTAGCATAATCATAAAAGGTGATCTAAGAACTGTTCATAAATGTGTTTTTATTGCTTTCACTATTATGTCATTGCTCTGATCACAAGTGTCTGTAGCTGCAGTCACACCTCATATTTTACTACCATATGGTCCATTCATAAGTTTTCTTGCAATACGTTGCGGAAGGGATCACGCAGCTCCCTGCCTTCAGCCTGTCTGAGCAGTATTGTGCATAAAGCCTGATTAATACAACTCCATTTTATTGTCTTGCGATTTTCCAGGCTGCAAATACAGTTGCCTAAAACTTAATCTGTGCTCGAAGCCTCCCTTCAAATCTAATCTAACACAGTTTCTTTGTTTCTTTAGAAACTAGCTGGAAAAAAAAATAAAAAAATCCCCTGATAGGATGGAGCTACTTGCCAGCAAACAGCTGGGCAAGGCAAAACCCCTATGGAGAGCATTTAAAGTTCAGTGTCTTGCTCCCAGTCACTATGTGAGTATTAAAAGGGATCCAAACGTAGCTGTAAGAAGTCATTCACATCGCTAACTGAGCTGCCTGTGTTTTCTGATTTAATTCACAACTTTTACATACTTCTGTCTCCCCATTAGTGTCTCACAGACTGCAAAATGAACAGTACCAATCTGTAAGTAATACAGTTAGAACAAAATAACAGTAGAATCTGAAACAGAAGTGTGTGATTGCAAATAACATGTAGAATTACTCTTAAGCCACAGAAAAGAGTATTATGCAAAGTAAAGTTAACCAAGCCTGCCTTAAATACAACTGAATAGTCAACAGGGAGAAGCTCCCAACTCACTGTTCCACAGCACTATGCTAATTCTCTTTCCAAGCTTGGGAGAGCATTGTATGAGAGATTTTGCTAATTAAAATCCAGGCCCCGTCTCTGTCACTGTTTGCCATGGTCTGAATGTTCCTGTACAGGGAGGGATCATCTGTTGAAGGATTATTTGCAGGATAGCATGCTGTACAACCTTCCCACTCAAGTCAAGCCTAAGCAAATAACTGCAATCACCATATATCTTAGTTACGTTGTGATAATTATATCTGACCTTCAAACTACCTCAGAGTATTTTTTTTCCTTTGGATTTCAGAGAGGTCATTTACCTTGCACAAGGATTTTAAGCTTTCAATCCACATTTTTTTTTAAGTGCTTTAAACCAACACCATAGTATCTTTGGAAAGATGTCTTTCTAATACAGCAGTGGAAACACATTCAACCACAAAGAGGGCCTTTTAATTTCCTGTTTAAAATGTCAAAGAACAAAAAATCTACAGCCTGTAAATGGGCTAATGTTTGTACAGTAAATGCAATTTGTGTTAGTCAGCGCAGCATCGCTCCCACCTTGAGATTAGCACTTAAGTGCTAAAGCAGTTCCTTTCCTGAACTAATACAAATGGGGTAATATTTACACAGTGAATTTCAACTCATGTTAGCACGACATCTTCTCCACCTGAAGCGTCATGCCTAAGCAGTTCCCTTCGTGAAGGAAGAATCCAAGAACTTGGTGGTTGCCATTTCACATCAGGAGCACAGCACAGCAGTGGCCTTTTTCCTTGGGGCATCCCTGTAGGGTGGGAGGTTCAGTCGAAACAATCCTTGCCTTCCAAGTCACTCATGACCACATTGCCACCAGTGCCTACTGCTGCTGCTCGGAGTTTCCTTGACTCCATGCCAAAGCTTTGCAGCAAAGCCGTCTTTCTTCAAAGGAAAGGAAAGGAAGGTGTGGGGAGCTGGGGTTGGCCTCTTCTTGCAGATAACCAGCGATAGGACTAGAGGGAATGGCCTCAAGTTGCACCAGGGGAGGTTTAGGTTGGAAATGAGGAGACATTTCCTCTCAGAAAGAGCAGTCAGGCATTGGGACGGGCTGCCCAGGGAGGTGGTGGAGTCCCTGTCCCTGGGGGTGCTCAAGGAAAGGTTGGACGTGGTGCTTGGGGACACGGTTTAGTGGGTGACATTGGTGACGACCAGATGATCTTGAAGGGCTTTTCCAACCTTAATGACTCTGTGATTCTATGAAAGACAACAGACAGATGACACCACCTTGTGCCCGCTTTTCCTAATGGCTTTGGGGGGCTCCCACCCCCTTTGGCCACCGGAGAGGACGGGGAGCTCTGGATGCTGGCTGAGTACAGGCAAACAGCCTCTTTTTGCTGGAGTCTTCTCAGCTCCCACACGAGCAGGACTTCTTGTGCAGTCTTGTAAGCAAGCATGACTGTACCAAAAGGATTTATTTGGTTTTCAGTCACCCTGGGCTTGGCCAGCCTGCGATATGCTGGATTTTGCCTGGTGCTGCAGCCAGAAGGTCGGGTGCTGCCTTCCCCATCCCTCACATCCCCACAGCTCAGCCCCCTGCAGACAACTCTCCGCACCTCGGAGCCCCCCCAAACCCATTTTTTGGCATGTTCACAGATAATTTAACACGTAGAAAACAGAGAGCTCCCTTCAGCCTGCTCACAGGAGTAGAAAACGCTTTCATTTTTATTTTTTGGCCATTCAGTTACAACGAGGACGGACCTGCGGGCTCTGCGGGGTTGGTTTATTTTTCTTTCGGGGTTGGTTTATTTTAATTCCTGAGGAAAAGATGACGGCGGGGCTACTCAGGGAGCAGCCCGGTGCCCGCCAGGGGCAGCCGAGAGCGGGGCTGCCGGTGACCGGCGGAAATGGCGGCGTCGCCCCCGTCGCCATCTCCCGCCCGCGGGCGCGTCATGGCGCCGCGCAAGCGTGTGGCCGGGCTCGCCTTCCCCATGCGCCTCCCTCCTCCTCCTCCTCCTTTTTCCCCTTCTTCTCCTCCTCCTCCTCCTCCTCTCGCTGCCTGCCGGCTCCTCCCTGCGCCACCCTCGGCCGGGCGGCGGCGACAGCGGCGGCTTGGACCGCCCGGAGCATCCGAAGGGACCGCGCCGCCTCACCCTCCCTCCGTCCTCTCGCCGCCCCCGCGGCCATGGAGCTGCCCGAGAGCCAGTGCAAGAAAGTGAAGCTGAGCAACAGGGTGCCGAGCTGGGTGAGAGGGCGGGCGCAGGGGGAGAAAAGGGAGGAAAGAAGGAGAAGAAGGAGCGGGAGAGCCGCTGGGGGTGATGTGGCAGCGGGGATGAGGGGCTGCCCCTGCACCGCGCCTCACCCGGGGCGGTGAGGGATGGGGATGGGGATGGGGAGGGGACGGTGGAGCCGGGACCCCAAACGGGGAGAGGAGACCCTTAATGGGGGGCAAGACCCTTAATGGGGGCAAGGAGAAGGGGGCTGCAGTTGTCGCTGCGGAGGAAGGAGGGCTCGGGAGGGCGATGTACAATGCGGGCTTTCATGAAGCCCCAGACTGAGGTCCTTTGTGCGGCGGGAGCTGTGTGGAAAAGCGTCGAGACAGGGCTTGGAAAAAAACCCCACAGCCAGAGCCTGCATTCTTGTGTGTGGGGATGCGGGCAGATCGGCTTACAGCCGACACCAAAATGAAGCTATTTAGGAGACACGGTGCAGGCCTTTACCGAGAACACTTAATACTTCTGGTGATGCAAGGCAGTAAGGAAAAAAAAAAAAGAGAAATAGATATATGATTATTTTCAAGCCATGCTGAGCTGAAGCAGACGAGATAAGGTCCGGAAGATGTTTGATACATAAGGAACAGTGCAGAACCATCTTTGAAGCCTTGCTGTAAGCCGTGCAGGCCACAGCTTTCTTACAAAAAGGCTAAGGAACGAGTCACAGCTGCCCCCTAAAAAATGGGGAAGCTGTTACCATACTAAAAGTCTTTCAGTAGAGACTGTGCCGTGCCAGCCCTCTTCCCGAGCCAGCGAGTTCAAACTTGCTTACAAAAGAGTATTTGGTAAATTATGTTCCCTCATTTTCTGTGAGGAAAAGGTGACATCAGGTGTCATGAAGAAGGTAGTGAAGTAAATCATTGCTGGGTGTAGGCGATGAAGTATCTCCAAAAGAAGTATCGTTTAATTTGTCAGAGGCAAAATCGTGATGGATTTGCCCAAACCAGGGAAGGGACACGTTTAAAAAAAAGTTGATTAACTGTTTGCTGAGCTCATTTGATGGTAGCCAGCCCTGCAGGATACGTGGCAAGCGGAGGAAGGCTTCCACCTCTTCCTTTTTCTTCAGAAGACCTCAGTTGAAGTGCTCTTTTTAATCCAGTAAATTTACTGGAAAAAAAATATCCTGCTGATTCACACGCTCCACAGAAAAATGTTCAAATGTTCTGGCATTTCTGACTCCGCATCTGTTCGTCTGAGAGCAGAGTCAAAGCGACCTATTACACCCCGATGGAGTCGGCAGCCGTGAGGGGAGCCAGCAGAGCTGTATCTCCCGAAATTTGGGCATCTGGTACTGTTCAAAATGCCCCTCTCTGTGGAACCCTCTGCGTGTTCGTCTGCTTGCCAAGCCCGCCTCTGAGCACAGCATACCCCGAATTACAGAGCAACACACAAGAGCACAATGGCAGCGTTTGTGGCTGGCTTGGCTGCAGGACTTGTGGAGCACATTCCCGAGCGTCGCTCTGGCTGCTGAGGTGCTAGGAATTACCTGTGAAACGAGGCAACAAGGACTTGCTCTGATTTTCCTTTCTGCCCGCATTGCTGGCTGTCAGTACTTCATTTTGGTCTCTTCCCTCTGCTAATGCCTCGGCTCCAGCGGTGGTGAGCAAGCGGCTTGTGGTATTGCTGCAGCAGTTTGCAAGTAAAGATAAAACTCCTCATAGTATGGTTATCACGGAGCTGCCTGTGTACCCAGTGCTTTAGAACAGTCTCTTCTTTCTGTCACTGATTTTTGAAACCGTCCCAGCCTTAGAACAGCTGGCAAAGAAAGCCTAGCGTAAATCAGGTCTGTGGAAGTGGCAGGAGAGCATGTGTTAGGCCAGTTGGGCACTGCTCTGTGCAAAAGTGCTCAGATAACCTTCCTGTATCAGCATCACTGTGGCAATCCGTGTTCTGGAGAGCAGTTATGAGGATAAAAGTAAGATTTTTTTTTGCTGTAAATCTAAGTGGGAGAAAACATAACGCTGGAAGCCATGGCAAAAAAAAAAAAATGGATTGATGACTTAAAGTTTCTTAATAACTATAAAAGTCTTGTCGTTTGGGTATCACATAAGGCTGGTCCTTTGTTTCTAAGCACAACTGTCCAACCCAAAGCACAAATTTCCAAGCCAGAATTGGAGGTGGTAATTACCAGAAGGCGTTATTGGCAGATCTTTTGGCCAACAGGTCCTGAAACCTCATCTAGGTAGGCGGACGGACAGACTTTCAGCTGTAGTGCAGTTGTTCTAGTTTTTATAGCAGTAGAATTGTATGTTAGAACTGTTTCCACTTTGTTTCTCCTTGCTTGTGTGTCGAGGTAGACAAAATAAATGGGAAGCGTTCAGTCTGCTTAAGTTGCTGCCTCTATATTAAAGCGAGTGGGTTGGAGGGAAGAAGGAAGATACCATTTGTCTGAGTGCTGGATAAATGCTATAAATGCCATAAAAATGCATTGTTATCAGGGAATCCCTGACTTGTAAGGGCGTACAGGTACAAATGCCCTAGAAAATATCGGGGATGATTGGGAAATGGAAAGGTGTTAGAGATAAGACTGCATTAATGGAGGTGGTGCTGAATGCCTCGCTATTGTTAGCGTATGGGAATTTTTAGCCTGGGGAATTCAGTGTCTTCTTAGAACAGAAGACTACAGAAATAGTGTGAGCTTCTTGGATACGTATGGTTTATATAGGAACTGTGCTTGTTCTTTACCCTGTTCTGATGTTTCCAGCCTCAAAGCCGATGGTCCGAAGTGGGTGTCGTAGCCCAGGGAGTCCCTGCGTGGCTTTGCTTCCTGCGCCAGAGGTCCTGCTTTGGGCAACGTTAACTTTGCTGCTGGGTGGCTGCTGGAGCATCGTTTCATAACTGCTCTGAAGTAATGAAAAATGAATGCAGTTAATGTCAGCATAGTGGTCTGTCCGTTAACTCTGAAACAATTAAGCAATGATCTCTCCTTTCTACTGTATTTTGGTCTTGGTGTTGCAATTTGGGCTTGGTCTTCTACATCTGCGTGGCTGATCAGAGTCCTTGTATCAAAGGGGTTTGGCATCGATAGCTGAAACTGGGCAAAACATCAAGAATAGGATCAGAAAAAAAAAAAATACAGTTCCTGCCTATCTTAGCAAGGCTTTGCATAGAGAAGTTGGCAGCGTTAATGCTTCCTTTTGATCCCCATCTTCTTTTTCTGCTCTGTTTCCGTAGTTCTTAGATGTCAGTGTTTATTTCCCTGGTCAACTGCCTGTAATGCTGAAAGGCTCCCCTTGTGCCGGAGACAGTGAGCTGCAGAGTCATCCTTCCTTGCTCGCTCGTCCTTACAGCTCTTCAGTGCACATCCGTGAAAGGCTTTTTATGTCAATACTCCTTTTTTTTATCCTTAGTACAAAGATACGAGCCTATTACGGCGCTTCAGATTTCATGCGAGAAACAAACCAGCATAGAGAGGGAGGAGAAAGGAAGGATGTCAGCCTTCCCAGCTGATGTTAGTTACAATGCAGCGCAGGGGACTGAAGCATTACTTTTCTTTACCGTGGTGGGCAGGGAAAATATTAAAATGCAGTTTTTAAAAGTAGTACAGAGACACTTAATGTGCAACACGGGGAGAAAGGAACAGATTTGTGGGCAAATCAGAGAGGAAATTCGAATGGATGTGGAAAAAAAAAAAAAAACAAAACAGATAAGTGGACCTCTGAGATTGATAACCTTTTTTCATTACCCTCTTTACAGAAAAACTCTGGTGTGTACTTTCAGTAGAGATTATTATAAGGGAAGTAATTAGGCTAAGAGGTCTAAAATAGCTTTTTTTTTAAAAAAAAAAAAAAAAAGAAAAAAAAAAAGTACTTGCTCATCAAATTGAGTTTTGCTGTTACTCATTGTCTTACATTTCGTTTCCTGTAGCAGTGGTTATCGAGTTCTCCAAGGTGAGCAGTGCTTTGCTCTAGTATCAGATGAAATGAGTGCTCTTTATTTCTGCTCTCGTTTTGGATGGCCATTACGTGGCATCAGCTGATACTCACCAACTTTTATGTACCGGAAATTTGAAGACTGGTTAAATAACTTCAGAGTACAACTGATGTCAGCCGCTGGTTTCTACTCCTACGTACCCCTCTGTGCCACAGCAGTGTCTGCAGTAAGTGTGTGTGTGTCAGGGACAGCAATAAAACTTCGGGTGTTGAGGATCGAGTGTGCAGTTTGCTTGGTGGTGGTGGTTGGTAGATGATCTGGTAGGAAAGTGAGCACGATGAAGAAACACTGCTATTATTTTTTTCCAGTAACAGAAAATGACTTGTTACATGGTTAATTCTAAAAGCTCTTTGCTTTTGGAGCATAAGGAGCATTTGGCTACAGCCTTGCCCAGCAGTGGGACCAGGCTGTTTCATTTCTGTGCATGAGCACGCGTGCTGAGTGGTGCTGCTGGGCATGGGAGTGTCTCTGAATGCATGCAATCTGTTTGGGCACTTCGAGATTAGTTTTTAGATGTCAGCTTCTTAAGTATTTCCTAATACATGTCCCACTGCTTATTGTCCCACCACTGAGCTTGCTGGCTGCGCTGTTGCACTCGTGTGCCTTCAGCTCCAGCAATCTGCTGGCCTCCTCGCTGATGCTGTGTGATGTCTCTCCCATCTAATTCCTTACTTAATGCCTTTCTGTGTTTACTTCTTAAACTCGTCTCTTTCTCATCATTTAACGAACTAACTCTGCCTGCTTCTTCAGGGCTTTGTGTGTTTTGTAAGGCTAGTGAAATGCCTGGCTCAGTTTCACTGCTGCTTTGCTGCTTCTGGAAAAGGAAGGAAACTGATGCCATTTACTGAGTACGGGCTGGAAGAAGTCTTGCTGGGTGAGGCACTTGACCTGTAAAGTATTTGTGTATGATAACAGAGGTAATCCTGTGCGTCAAAAGCAAGGCGGGTGCTGTTTGTTTGTTTTAAATGTAAATTTTTCTGTAGGATGCTTTCTTGGAAATTTTCTAGCTTTGGAAATCGTTCAAGTACAGGCAGAGCTCTTGGGTTAGGCAATCTGAGATACCTGGTGTCTGGGGGACACGTGGCTTGTTAGGAGTGTACTGCAGCTCTACTGAGACAGTGGCAGGGGAGCGGTGTTTGGAGACCATGGTGTGTTACAGGTGAATTAATGAGAGAGAAGGTTGCTATTAATGTCTTAGTTCATTACACACAGTGTCTTTCCTTTCAATTGAAGGGCAAGTCCCTAAATTCTTTTCCATGTCTTTAATTCCACAATTTTCGTTTGTTCACCACAATCTCCAGTTATAGGTAGCATGTTAATTGTTTCTACTGCAAGAAGCCTCTTTGATTTTTGGTTTTAGTTAGCTTTATTGCACTGACTTTATCTGCAAGCAGCATTGCAGGAGATAAGTTATTTGAAGATAACGCAATTGGTGAGTAAGTGCAGCCATAACCTGTGCAGGTGGTGGTTTCTTACAGCTTGATTTTCAGTTTTCCTTTAATTTTACGTGCTGGGCTGTCACCAATGAGATAGATCTGTTTTATTTAAAAATGTGAACATCTGTTCCTAGCTTGAGTTTCTTTCCATATCAGCTACAAGCCCAGCTGTGTACAGAAGCAGGGCCAGAATTGCTCATATTCATACATTCCTATCGAGTTATGGGTAAACTAGATTTTGAGATGCTGTTCTACAGAAGAATGATGCAACAGCGTTTCTTGAAATCATAAGCAGATAACACTTCTCTGTTAACCCTACTTTTATCTGTCATACAGCTCTCTGCTAGTACTTGATAGATGAATATCCTCCCTCCTTTTTTTGATTAAGTGCTTTCCTTTCCAGCCATCACTAATACAATAATGAAGGAGAAGATAATGCAAATACCTTGCAACTTGTTTGTGAGAGAAGTCAAAGCAGCATTACATAAGCAAACGATTCCACCCCCTCTTCATTTTTTTTTTTTTTTTGAAGATTTCTTTTCAGTTTGTTCGCTTGTTCGTACTTGGTCTGGTTATCTAAGGTCTTGATCTTTCACGAGCAAAGTTCATACAATCAGATACCAACGAAACTCAAGGGAATGTTGGGGCTGATCTTCCTGTTCCTTTGGCTTAGATTATGAAATGTGCTTGACAGCAATGTCATCTTATGTAAGATGATACGACAGCTTATTATGGTGAATAAATAGCTTTAAGAAAGTCTTAACTGGATTTTTTAAAACAGAATTTTATCGGGAAAACCACATCTTTGTAAGCATTTTCTTTAAAAAGTCACTTTAGGAATATTTTCTGTAAGGACTCGGAATATATCGTAACTGTCTTAATTTTGGAGACTGAAGATAGATAAAGGCAGAGTGGTTCAGAGGTGTGACTGCTGAACTGAAAGGTGGATCACATGCGTAGTTTGCAATGGAAGGGTGTCTTTTTATGAGTTAAAAGTGAGCCAATGTTTGGCTGCTTACGACTGAAACCTTCATTTCTGTGAGAGGAATCCACTTGCTCTCCTTAGATTTAAATGACCTGAATAGGAGTCAGGTCTAGCAGTTCCTCTCTCTCTCTTTGGCTGATTTTCTTCAGCTGGTTGTATATGAAAACAGTTGACTAGCCTGATAACCCAAGTTTCAGAGGAGGGGCACAAGGTATGTGGGTGTTTAACTTCCTTTGTGTCCTTTGACACTGCAGTAAATGGATTGGGCATTGGTTTTGCTTTCCATTCACAGGTCTCCAAGTCCTCCTTTGTGCCTGTGAATAAGGTTTGATATACTTTGCCACCTTATCTTATCAGAAGTTAAAGACCTAATCATCTGCTATTTCCACAGGGAATGCAGAGGGCAACCAACGTTACCTACCAAGCTCATCATGTCAGCAGAAATAAGAGAGGCCAGGTGGTTGGAACAAGAAGTGGTTTTCGAGGATGCACAGTCTGGTTAACAGGTACGGTTTGGGATTTCTCAGGATCCTTGTGTCTTGTTTTAGTTTGTCTTCTGAAAAGCTGCTTAGCTGTAGCTCTTTTTTTTTTTTTTTTCCCCAAAGTTGAATGTTCATGGCATCTGAGCCCTTGATGCAGTTTAATTATTATTTTTTAGGCTGACTATCAAGAAATTGCTCTGGGACAATAACTTGAGATTGCATTTTGTTCAGTGCTCTAGGAACGCTAAATTAATTGCTGTCCACTGATTAATTCTTAGAGTGCGTTGGAGTGTGTTTTTTTTAACCACGTTCTTGCTGTTCTTATTGTCCATTTCAACTGCTAATATATAAAACCTTTTTTATACGGTCTGCTTTTCTGAATCTTTTCTGTAAAGATCCCGTCTTTGTAATGTTCACGGCTTTGGGTTGAAATAACAATTTGTTGTAATCGTATGCCTTTGGACAGCAATTGCATGTTGTGACAAAGCATAGCAGGGCTTATTCTGAAGTCAGCGTGGTCTTTTCTCACTGAATTGTTTTGATCATAAAAAGAGAGTGTTAAGTAAATCCTGGAAGGTAGCTTTGTTTCATAAGTGTGACTTTTGTTTGTTTGTTCTCTGCTTCAAAGTTCTCTGAAGCATTAACACACTAACTTCGGAGTTCTTTAGTTATCCCAGAGAAAAAATGCAACCAAATTTCTTCTTTAATTAGTTTCTGCTGAAAAAGCTGAAACTGTGGTACATTTCCTTCAAGGTTCTCTCCTGTTGTCAGCAATTATGGTATAGTGGTGTAGGAAAGGTGTATTCAGAGATCAATTTTCAATTTTAAAGTAAGATTTATTTGAGAGTGGAACTATAATGCAATGCATGTCTTCTGCTGTGAAGTTAGAGGGTCATAGTGGGAAAAAAACTGAGAAATGTATCAAAAATACGGGAAAGTGTTACTTTCATGTGTAAAATAATGTAATACATGTTTTTTGAGTAAGTTATTTTAAAGGCTTACCAGCTCAAAGCTGATTTTTATAGATCATTGTTTAATGACCTTAACTTTTACATTCCGTTCCATGTTGGAAACCAGATGTTGCATGGAACACTGAACATTTCAGTGAATAGCAAGCTAGATGCAGGAACAAAATTACAAACCACAAACATGAGCTATGAGAAGGAAATGGTGAGTAGCTGCAATCTTAGTTTGGATGGCCACGCTTGTCTTCTAGGATGGGGGCTGCAAGTTGAGGGAGATGATTCTCCCCACATACTCTGCCCTTGTGCGACCCCTCCTGGAATACTGTATCCTGCTCTAAAAGGGCATGGTCTTGTTAGAGTGGCTCCAGAGGAGGGCCACAAAGTGATCAGAGGGCTGGAACACGCCTGTGAAGAAAGGCTGCGAGCACTGGGGTTGGTTAGCCTGGAGAGGAGAGGGCTCTAGGGAAATATTAGTGTAGCATTTCAGCTTAAAGGAGGCTTATAAGAAAGAAGGGGAGAGGCTTTTTACTAGGGCTTGTAGTGATAGGACAAGGGGTAATGATTTTAAAATAAAAAGGGGTAGAATCAGGTTAGATACAAGAGAAAACATCTTGACTGTGAGGGTGGTGATGCACTGGCACAGGCTGCCCTCAGAAGCTGGGGGTGCCCCATCCCTGGAGGTGCTCAGGGCCAGGCTGGATGGGGCCTTGAGCAACTTGCTGTAGTGGGGAGGTGTCCCTGCGCATGGCAGGGGGGTTGGAACTGGCTGGTTTGTAAGGTCCCTTCCAGCCCAAATCATTCCGACTCTAATTGCTGCCAAAAGAACATTGTTTTCTTCCCAGCCTTGCCCTACTTTCACCCCGCCCAGTCTGACCTTGAGCTGATTCAACTTGCTCAATCATCAGTGAACTTAACACGGCGCAATAAATAAGTACATAAATAAAAAAGATTAGCAAACTGAGTTGGTTAATGAGCGCCGGAGGTGGTAGAATAATAGAGGTAGGATGGTGAGAGTGAAGAGAGGCAAGAGAGCAGGACCTCCCCTTCTGGCAAGCTGTTTCTGGCCTAAGTCGCGACATCCAGCTTCATCATTTTTAGCTGTTGCTCTTTTCAAGCCAGACAAGTAAGCATTGACAATGGAAGCTTGAGTTGTCTGAGTGTAGATAATTTTTATAGATGATAAAACATTATTCACACCTTTGCAGTCTTTTTCGGAGACTGGAGTATGAGCTAAGCCATAAAGAAATCAGAGGTGGACAGGAGGCTCTCGTATTGGGCTTGACCTGGGATACACATTCTCATTTTCGATAGACTGCTCTGCATCTTGTGGGTATTAAATTGAGCAAAGGATGAACCAGTATCGTGACTCTTCATCTTTAAATTGCCCTAAACTATTACAGCTCTCAAGATTTGCTTTGCATTTTCTTACTAAGTGCTTGTTTAGTCTGATTGTCACCCTTTATTCTAAAGGTCTTTGAAGTAATACTAAACTGACTGTTGCTTTGAGTGATTTTTTTCTTTCTCTGAACACTAAAATAAATCTTAACCATCACTAATAAAAATAAAAGCAGCTTTATTCACTTAGTAGTGTTACTATTAGTATTTCTTTTTTTGTTTACCATTATCCTTACCATTTTTCTTACACAGAGGATTAAAGTTGTCTTATCAAGATTTGAGCTTGTGTCCCATTTAAGAATTGATTGCCCTGTATTAAGCTTAAGCACTCACTTCATATAAACTCCTAGATTCTAGTCTGGAAAATTACTTAAACACATCCCCAGCTTAAAGCAAGCTGTAGACTTAGTGCAAGCAAGAACATTCTTCATTGTTTGAAGGTTTGTTACGTAAGTTTCTGAACTGAAGGTTCATATTCAAATTGCCTTTGTTTGTTTTTGATGCATTCTGCTTAGTGGAGCATGACTGCTGTGTATGAGTCCTGAGAGACACACAGTTCTGCTCTGTGTGTGGTGATCTAATTCAGTGCTGTTACTCTGCAAGGAGTCAGAACAGTGTGGTTTGGTCTGAGCCCAGTCTGTTGACTGAAATTCACTTGACCATGAGAGCTTCCTCATCTAATGCAATTGTAACATCTCCTTAACTCTGTTTTGGGTTTCTGAATGTAGCTGGCTCAGGTGGAAACAACTGCCAGCCACAGCAGCACTGGGCAATAGGTACCACCTCTGTGAACAGCAATAGCTCTCAAGGCCACACTCTTCATCTTTTTCAAGTAGCACACTTAATTTTGTGCCTCGTTCTCCCTGTATCTGTTGTCTGTGTAACAGGCACTTAGCTTGTATTGAGGGTAAGCATCTCTGAAAGGCAGAACCAGGCATTGCACTTGTTGCTTTTTTTTTTTCTAGTGGTAGTAGTACATGTGCTACAGTTCACTCCAACTTGTTTTTATTCTTACAATACCTATTTTAATTCAATTTAATTCAATTTAATTCATTTTTTTTTAATTCAATTAGGTCTGTCAGGTGCTGGGAAGACTACAGTTAGCATGGCTCTGGAGGAGTATTTAGTATGCCATGGCATTCCATGCTACACATTGGACGGTGACAATATTCGCCAAGGCCTTAATAAGAATCTGGGCTTCACACCCGAAGATAGAGAAGAAAATGTCCGTCGGATTGCTGAGGTTGCTAAACTGTTTGCAGATGCTGGCTTGGTGTGCATCACTAGTTTCATCTCTCCATATACTCAGGTAAATGTGAAAACCCTCTTGATAGTGTGAGGGAAAATAAAAAATGTGAAATGTCACTCAGAATTTGAGTTACAAGAACCTGTCACTGAACTTAGCCAGGATAAAATGCTTGCTATTTTTTTTTTTTTTTTGACATTCATATTTTCTGGAGATGATTATTCAAACTCCAGAAACACTAAACTTAAGTATAGAAAGAAGTTGAGATTACTTCTGAAACCAGGACCATGTGAAGAACTGTGAAAAAAATGATTTAGCTGGTGGGGCATCAGTTGTTCAAATTGTTTCTTTTTTTCAGACTTGGAGAATTTGCTTATGTTTTACTATCAGTTTCTTTAAAATGAACTTCAGAAGCAGAAAAGCAATACCAATGTTATGTGGATTCAATCTTAGTATTTTTTTTTCCTGTTTCCTTTCAGGATCGTAATAATGCCAGGCGAATTCATGAAGGGGCAAGTTTGCCTTTTTTTGAAGTCTTTGTAGATGCTCCGTTGCATGTCTGTGAACAGAGAGATGTTAAGGGGCTCTATAAGAAAGCCAGAGCTGGAGAAATTAAAGGTGAACCTAAATGTAGTTGTGTCCTTTCTGCATAGGTGAAATGTTGTAACTGGACTACACGTAAGTGTGTGAGCTCGAGTTTGTGAGTGTGTCACTTTTCCAAATGGCTGAACTGTGGATAGGACCGAGCAGAAAATTGGGATCAAATTCTGCCTGGGGCAGCTGACCATTATAAATGCATAGGACAGTAATGGGGCAAAAATGCCTGTCTTCATGTGGGAACTGTGTAATCTGCTGATCTGCTCAAGGCTTCTCGATTGCAAGCTCTTAGAATTGAGGAACAGTCTTACCTGCTTTGCATGCCTAAAAAGAGCCTGATACTTCTCTTAAGTCTTTAAAGAACTGTATTAATATGAATTACCCACTTTGCCTTCCAAAATGTAGTGTCACCATCTTTCTGTAAAGAGACTAACTTGTTTATTTTGAAATCAAGGTTCAGTGCTAGTGCCCATGGGTATAATTTTCTGTCCCCAGACTTAGTTAAGACTCTGAAGTACAGCCTGCAATTACTTCAGACAAACAAACGAACAAAAGCAACCTCGCCCTACAAAACAATTAAAAGCTTGATCACTTGTTGAAAATACTGTTTAAAGAGCTCTTAGCTCTGTATTATTTTAGGTAGAAGAGATTGATAACATTTTTCACCTCTATTAAGAAGCAAAGTAATTTTTAAAGGTTTCACTTTCATGGGTTGAGTTTGCTCATGCTCTAATGATGACATCGCTATTAATCAAGACTGACACAAAATTCAAGAAACCTAAGGCACTCCAGATGACTTGGTTGAAGCTCAGTGCTTCTACCAAATATGCAGTGAAGAATGGGCAATAAATGCAGCTGAAGTCAGGTTTGCTCAGAATCATAGCAAGATGTCTTGCGTGGGAAAGGTGCGAGGATATTGTACTGTACAGAATCCTTGTTTGTGCAACACAGAAATTTGTTAATTTTACAAAGCGCACAAGGGAATTTTGTAACTTCAGAAGTGGTAGTGAGGTATTCAGTGCCTACAAGGGAATCTAGCAGTGACTGTTTCTTACGAACTACTTGATATGAAGGCTTGAAATTAAATGGACATGCCTGTTAATTACAACTTCTGTTGTCTTCCTTTTCTCTAAGAATGGTAATGTGACAGTTTTTTTTTTCTCCTATTCCCATTCCTTAGTCATTAGGTACTCTTAAAGTATACAGGTTTTGGAACAGACACTGGCCTTTCTTTTTCACATTAGGTACTGCAGCAATTGGTATTTTTCACAGATGTGGAACAAAGCTACTAATTTAGAGAATATTTAAGTCTGAAGTGCAAAACTCGAATTGCAGTGTTTGCATTTACAAGTATGGAGAATGCAGGTGTCCAGTTAATAGAGCCCAGCCGATGTCTCTGCTGGAGATGAGATCTGTAGCACCGCATGCTTTGACACTGAGCTTAACTTTCCTTGCTTCTTGTTCGGGCATGGTTGGTTAGAATCTCCTCTGTTTCAACGCAGATTGCTAGCCAGCTAGGCCAGAACAGGTGTCACCAGGTGTCACCACACTTACAAAGTCTGTGAAAATAGTCCTTATAACCATAAGGGTCACACGTGTATACCTAAGTAGCTATCTTACAATGGGTATGTGAGCTAAAGTAACGTAGTAGATGATGCAGTTCCCTACTCTTCAAGGTATTGCTGGCATGAGTGTAAGTTTGAATATGTACTCATTCAAAATCAGGCTTTGTGTTCACATGCAAAAAAAAAATAAAAAAAAATCATGGCTACTAATGAAGGACAGCTACTGGATGTGTATCTACTATCTCTGTGTTGAAGTGCATAGCTCTTTTGTCAGTGCTACCTTTTTTATTCACAGAGTAAATCAAATACCAATAAACATATACAATGTACATGCTGCAGAATGCTGAAGTTAGATGCAGTCATGTGGTAGGATTAGCAAATAGCCCAATGAAGAAAAAGGGAGGTGATTCCCCTAAGCAATCATCTGTTAAGGAAAGTAACCCTTTGTGCTCATGCCTTGTTAATGTCCTGAAAACTGTTCCGTGAACAACCTTAAAATGCAGTCATCTTTTGGAAGAAGTCATTTAAGATTTTTGTCTTCTGTTCTCTAGGCTTTACTGGAATTGACTCTGAGTATGAAAAACCAGAAGCCCCAGAGCTTGTGCTGAAAACTGATTCTTGTGACGTGAATGATTGCATACAACAAGTTGTGGAACTTCTTCAGGAGAGGGTGAGCAGCAATGCAGCTGTGTCTTAGTAGCTTTTACAAAGCATTGATGCATGAAATCTGAATGTATGTACTGGGAAACTCAATTTTTGAGTTAAAGACTTAGTGTTTTTAAATTCTAGCTTTTAAAATTGTCCTGCTTTCAACCTAAATATTGCAACAACGTTGGTCTCCAAGTGAATTATCTTTGGACAAGTAAAAAAATTCATTTATATTCACTGTCATAACTGATAACTTTAAGGGAGAGAAGTTGTCTAAGTTGTTACAGAACCAGCAGTGACTGTCAACTTTTAAATTGCTTTCTAGCTTTTGTAAATCTCATTTTTTTTACTTGGTCTCTAAAGCATATTTATTAGTACGTACTGCAAACATGAAGAGACAGGGATGCAGTACCACAGTAATCTGAGCTGACGGGCTGCTGTGATTGTCTGGCCTTCCTTCACATTATTTTTTTTTTTTATAGTGGTAAAAGTGATCTTGCAGTTGGGTAGCAACTGCTTCAGGAAGCTGATCTTCCTGATAAGGCTGAGTTAATGGTTTATGGCTTCTGAAAAAGCAGGTCTGTTTCCTCCCTCACGCAATCTACACCATCCCTTCTGAAGCTCTAGTGTTACTCCTGTTGTCTGGGAAGTGGATTCAGTTCATTACCCAACCTGAAAAACAAACACAAGCCCCAAAAGTGGTGGCAGTCGTCATGAGAAGGCTTTATAGTCTTGAAACTGTACCCCAGTCTTTTTTTATTGTCTTTAGGTGGTGGTGTTTGTTTAATCACCTACACTAGTTCATTGCAGAGTTGCATGAGACGTGATGACTCAACGATCCAGAGGAGGTAGTAGGATGTGGTCAGGAAGAAGGAGGCCAGTGGCATTTCGAGAATGGACAAAGTAACTACTGTCTTCAGTTCTCAGCTTCGATCTGTCAGCAGTTCATATCCTAACTGAGATGTTCCTTATATATGTCCTGAACTGCTGATATTCTCATCCTAATGTTTTTAAGCTGTATTAAGCAGCAGTGTTACCTAATACGCTAATAAGCTGGCTTCTACAGACAGTGTCAAAGTCTTCAAATTGAAAACAGAGCTTAAGGATGGTGACGGGTGAATTTTATTTCTGGTGTGGGATGGAATTTTATATGCCGTTCTGCCTTCCCTGATAGAGTATGGTAATCACTCGGAGAAGGATCAACATGTCAGGGTAACGAGTTCTGCCCTCTGGCTTTGATTTGCCTCTTTTCCTTAGTCTTCACCTCGATAGGAAGGAGTTTGCTAATGTCTGTGCGGAAGGAGTTTGTCTCCTTACGTTCTTACCTGTAGTCAGTGAGTAGCAGGATGACATTTCAGGCCATTATTTTAATTTAGAAGCTCTGACAGACAGTTCCTCATGCTCTTTGTAAGGTGGATGTACGGGGAACTGGAGGTGTATACAGTAGCTCGAGTAAAGCTCCGCCAAGTAGTGAAGCTGGTACAAGCAAAAAGACCTCCATCATATAGCCAGCGCTGAGTTCACTGTGGCTTTCTGTTGCCAGTACACCTTCAGAGAGATTTATTTTTTTCTAAATTTTCAAGAAAACTCTATTAACAGTTCACTGCTTGATCAAGGTTGCTCAGGAGACCTGACACAGGAGAAAAACCACAGCAGAGTGCTAGACTTGTACCCTAATACTCATCTGAATGTTTTTTTGGAGGAAAAAAGGAGAGAGCTTTATAAGACCTATCTATGGGAGGTGGCAACTCCTTATTGTGGGAAGCCCTGAGCCTCCTGTTCAGAAGACCAGTTCAGATTTCACAATTCTAGAAAGCTGTGTGCCAACAAGCAACTCTGGCATTAATACATTTGGTACACAATGCTGAATGCTGGCTTCTGGCCCAGGCAGCTTTGCTCTGTCCTTTGATTAAAGCACATCTTAACATTTTTTTCTTTGTAGAGAATAGTACAATGACTGGCAAGATGTCTTGGTGGTTGCTTACTTTAGGGAGACAATGAAACCAAGGCATGGCTGAACAGGCCATATATAACCCAGTGATATCTTAAATATAATTCTGGTAGGTTTCCCTTAGCTGGAAAAACCTGCGGTTTTGTTCCTTACTAATCGCACTGGATTATTGAGAAAAGAACTGTAAGACAGCAGCATTACAAATATATATTTTTTTAATAGCTGTGAAATATACTGTAAGGAAGTCCTCTTGATGTTGGTAATCCTTGAGTTTCAAGGGCTCTTCTTCTATTAGTTCAGAAAATAATGGTAGTAAAAGACAGCACAGCTGAAAAAATGTGTGTATGTTGAGATAGATGCAGACAGATGGGGATATACATAGATATATATTAAGAATATGAAGCATTTATTATTTCATGAGAAATGGAAACTTGGTTCTGTCGTGGTTTAACCCGGCCGGCAGCTAAACACCACGCAGCCGTTCGCTCACCCTCCGCCCTCCCTCTCTGGGACGGGGGAGAGAAATGGAAATTGAAGCCCGTGAGTTGAGATAAAGACAGTTTAATAAGACAGGAAAATAATAATAATAATAATACAATGATGATAATAGTACCACTACTACTAATGTGTACAAACAAGTGATGCACAATGCAATTGCTCACCACTCGCTGACCGATGCCCAGCCTAACCCCGAGCAGTCCGGCCTCCTCCCCAGGCTAGCCACCCCTATATATTGTTTAGCATGACCCCAGATGGTATGGAATACCCCTTTGGCTAGTTTGGGTCACCTGTCCTGGGTCTGTCCCCTCCCAGCTCTTGCTGCACCCCCAGCCTGCCCGTTGGCAGGACAGAGCAAGAAGCTGAGATGTCCTTGGCTTGGTGTAAGCACTGCTCTGCAACAATTAAAACATTGGGGTGTCATCAGCACTCTTCTCATCCTAAGCCAAAACACAGCATTCTACCAGCTATTAGGAAGAAAATCAACTCTGTTCTAACTGAAATCAGGACAGTTCCTAAAACTTCTTCATAATATTTTGCAAAGAACTCGCAAACAAATGTATCAGGTATTCTCCAGAAATATGTTCAGTGCTTTATGGAAGAGAAGGGAGGAAACTGCACGGAGGAGTAATAAGCAGCTGTTGAGTCTGGAAAGCTCTTGTGTGGTGTAACTCAGTTTTGAGGGGCACCTGGATAGTTTTTTTTTTTTTTTTTTTTTTTTTTGCATGTGAATGCAATAAATAAAACACTTCAAAGTTCTTTTCAGGGACCTAGCGTGTGAGGTACTGTATCTGCTAAAGCTGCTGAGCCTGAGTCGCATGAGAAGTTCCTTTCAATACTGAATGAATGAGTCCTTGCTCAATCCATAGTCAGAAAGGCATGTGTGGTTTTGGGCTTGATAAGTTTGGCTCTTAGTCTGCTGATACCATCCAATATGCTGTCAAGCAAGCCTACTGCAGATATTTGGCTATGGAGATTTCATTGTTTTAGCTGTTTTTTCCTGTCAACAAATGTAGCTGATCTCGCTAATGACACAAAGCTCATATTCCTCAGTAATGAAATCGGTTCAATATTTAACCAGGGAAATGCTTTCTCAAGAAGTTACTTCTCAGAAATGCCACCTTTATTGTTAAGGAAGTGCCAAAGGCATATAAGGAAAGAGTTGCATTTCTAGTACCTACCTTTCATTGTACTGAGGAAAAGTGGCTTTTAACTACTTTTGTACAGAAGTCCCATTCTTAGGGGCATAATATTACAGCAGCTCTGCAAATAACACAAAAGAAACCCACAAATGTTGGGAATTAGATTATATACTTAGATCAATCCATTGTGAGTGCATGTATAAACCTTCCCTCTCTTATTCCATCTACCACCAAATTACAGCCAAAGGTTGAGTTCCTATCTAAGCCTGGGAACATTTTCTTCTGAGGTTCAACATCATACTTGCATTTAGGGAGGTGGTCCTCCTGGTCTTTGAAAGCATTGATTTTGTAACTATATTCACACAGTTCCTTACAAGTGTATTCAAAATCTGTATTTTGGAGCAGCGAGAATTTCAAGCAAAATAGAAATTGAGGGTGGCAGTTCCTGGCAAGCTCCTGGCAAGTATGTAGAAATGGATTCTGCTGTTCTGTATAATCTGCATATATATTTTTTTCCCTCAATTATACTGCACAGTTACCATCACTGTAACCATAGTGATTCTTTATGGATCTAGGTCCTCAGTGTTACCTAGTTCCTTCCTGGCTTATCAAAACTGTGATTAACAATACTGTGTGATCACCTTGGTTATAAGCTCGAATTGCAGCAGGCCCCAAACCCGTCTTTCAATGTTTTTTTGAGAAGCCTACCAACATGGGAGATAAGTATTTTTAATATCTGTACCATTGATGCAGTACAAGCATTGCAGGTCTTTGACCTTCTTTTTCATTGGCTATAAATTACTCCCTCAGTAGGGTATAATCAACTGTCAAATGCACTCATCTGCTGGCTGGGTATTGAATCATTGTTTTACATGCAACCTTGTTTTCTGGCTCCTTCTTTCAAAATGGCTTCAGCAGAAAATTTGTAGGAATGCAGCTGTTTACTTATTTGTTTGAGCACAGTGTCCAAACCCAATGCTTACACCGAAGGGTGATTGAGTGGGACCAACTGGGATTTGTAAGACCAAGCGTAGACAACGAGGATTTTATTTGCAACATCACAAACTATTTAGAAGTGTTTTTGCAGCTGCCTGTGCAGCAAAGAAGGCCGATGGCATACCATACCGTATCAGCAAAAGCAGGTTGAGGGAAGTGATTAGAACAAGCGGCCCTGAGAATTTGTGGATGCTCCATCCTTGGAGCTACTTCAAACTTGATTAGCCAAGTCTCTGAGCAGCGGACAGCAACTGGTTCAGTTCTGAGCAGGAAACTGGACTAGATGACCTCCAGAGGTCCCCCTGTGATTCTGTGATAAGGCTCATCGTTACGTCGTGGGAGAAGCTGGGGAAAAAGCAAGTGCTGCATAAAGGCCGTGCAAGACTGTACTAGTAGTTTTATACTTACAGTAAGTATGTAAGCCAGAATGAGCAGAAAACTTCATAAGCTTTTAAGTATAACCAAAAAAAAAAAAAAAACCACCACCAAAAAAAACCACCAAAACCTCAGCATTAAATTTCAGTAATTCCCACATCAGTATACCACTGATTTCTTCTCATTGCTTAGAGAATTAAGGAGGACTTGTGTGTTTTAAGTTAGGGATTTCCTGCTTTTGAGGTTATGTGTGCTGGAGTTATGATAGTTGTCTTTTGAAAATATACTGCTGAATGGTATTACAGAAATGGATATCACCAGCTCAGATTGTTTTTTGTTTGGTGGTTTGTTTTTTTTTAGAAAGCGTGTATATTTTTGTGTTTTTTAAAGAACAAACCGCAGTTACAATGAATGGTGTAATAAGGTACAGCGATGGTGTCATTTTTGTTGCTGCTGCATGTCTTTTGCTTTCTTCTCTGTTTTTTAACTTCTGCAGTTTGGGAAAAGGGACAGGCAAGGTTTTGCTTCATGGATGTTCTGTGTTGGTCATGGAGACTCCAGCTGGGCAGTAATCACAGACCCACCATTTAGGTTGGAAAAGACCTGTAAAATCACCAAGCCCAACCATCCACCTAACGCAACAAGTCTACCACTGCACCGTGTGCCTAAGTGCCACGTCCACACATCTTTTAAATACCTCCAGGGATGGAGGCTTCACCACTGCCCTGGGCAGCTTGTTCCAATGCCCACCCAT
This sequence comes from Anas platyrhynchos, assembly GCF_047663525.1. NCBI lineage: Eukaryota > Metazoa > Chordata > Aves > Anseriformes > Anatidae > Anas > Anas platyrhynchos. The sequence continues at coordinate 8,430,683 of NC_092590.1, forward strand.
GCTTTCCATGAAGAAACTCTCCCTGACATCTATCTAAACCTCTGCTGAGGCAACTTGAGACCGTTTTCTCATGTCCATCACTTTTCACCTGAGAAAAGAGACTGACACCTCCTCTCAGGTAGCTGTAGAGAGCACTAAGGTCTCTCTTCAGCCTCCTTTTCTCAAGACTAACCAGTGCCAGTTCCTGCAGCCGCTCCTCTTAAGTCATGTTCTAGTCTCTCCACCAGCTTCGTTGCTCTTCAATGAATGGGTTCAAACTTCCTGCTCCTCCAAACAAGGTCTGTATTTATAGCTGACCGACAGTGGATGACACAGGTGAACCCTTCCCTTCTTTATTTATGGATGGGTAGGTCATAGATAGGCCTGAAACTTTTGGTTAGTCCTACTTCAAGAATTTTTATTTCTTTTAACTCCTCCCAAGATGATACGGATTTGTTTTGGTTTATACAGCCTTCTGGAGAAATAAGCACGTAGCTTGGAAAGAAACTTATCAAGCTCTCTCAAAAAATATATATTAATTGCACTTACTTCCAGAATTGTTTTTTTAACTGTACTGTTTTCATTGCATTTTGAAAATTGTACTGTTTCTGTCAACATCCACACTCACAAACCAACTTAGAGGGAAAAAGAGCCTCAGACCCTATAATGTTTTGCTGGTGAGCTGAAAGTAGTTCTGTAGTTGATTGTAGTATCATGTTGAATGTAGTTTTCATAATCTGTTATTTTTTTTTTTAATTATTTTTTTAATTTTTACCAAATACGGGATCTTCTAGAAATACATTCACTGGAGAATTTCTCACTGCAGAGTACAATTAAACAGATGCTTTAATCCAGTGGGATTTATACTCAAGCTGAGAATGATTCATGTATTTTTTCTTTTTGAGGGTAGAGTTAGGATGTTTCAGTTTCATCCCAAATGAAGCAATAAGTAGTGCAAGATTTTAGGAGGATCTATTTCCTTTAGATCACACTTGCTTTATGCTAACATCTCATTTTTCATACTGTACGAGTAGAGTGCTTAGAAGAAAATCTTTGAACGTTGGTAGTACCATGGGCCATAGTAATTTGTTCTGCATATGCATGAAAGCTGTAATCATTGTTTTATTATAGTTTTGAGAGCCAGGTGTTAGGTATCTTTGTCTGTTCCTTCTGGTCCTATACCAAAGCAGGAAAAATCAACTGTGTTTTGTGCTTTAAGTTATATGCCAGTCATTGTTTTCTTTTTGTTTGCATCATGGAAGATTCAGGCTTAAAGCCAACAGAACCGGAGTGCAGTGACATAAACAAGCTCTAATTAAGTTAGAGAAGGAGGTCATATCTCAGAGAAATAAGCTGCCAATTAGCCTGAATGGTAATCCTGTCGCCACTGAACGACCAAATGCTGAAAACTGACAGTTCTACTGAAACTGAAGACGGGATGAGGATGGAAGATGAGGAATAAGGTTAAATGGCATGTAGAAAGAGGGTGCTTAAGGGATTTCTGATGTAGAATTTTATTTCTGCAACAGCTATTCACGTAGTAGTGCGTTTACACCCAATCCATTAGTTATGTTACTTGAAACAAACCATCTTTCCTGTAAGAATGAGGGTGCTCAGTATGCTGTAATCTTGATGTGTCACCTGAGAAAATGGTCTCTAAAAGTATGAAATGTAAAAAAAAAAAAATAATAGATTGTTAACTTAAAAGCAGTCAGAAATGTTGTTTAATACATTTTAAAGAAAAGATCTTGAATTCAACTGGTTATAGATAAAGATTAATACACTGAAAACAATGTGTTTATCAGGTTACTGAAAGGTGATAGAACAGACCTGATGGGAAGAGAAGAAGCAGAAAATCTTACCTCCCTTTGTTTAAGGTCATAACTGTCATTGCACTTTCCATTTTTTCCTTGCTCTTAATGTATGGCCAAACCTACTTAACCTACTTCCCTGCAAGCTGTAGCTATCAAACCATCAGTGATTACAGTCAAGCAAACACTGCTGTTTGCTTTTTCCAAATATAAACTGTTTTGTGGCCTCACGCATCAATTAATATGAACTTACATTACTGAATAATCGGTCTTATAAATCAGATGGTGCCTGTGAATGGTTACCTACTGGAAACTTGCCTGAGGGCCCCTTCTTTGCAGGCTGTTCAGGATGCTTGCATCAGCAAGGAACTGGCATCACAGTCTAAGATAGCACGCGTTCCAATAAAGCATCTAGTTTATATTTTATTATTATTTTTTTTTACAGTTACTTGTTCAAATGTAATGACAAATGGTAAGCATAGAGGAATATTGTGTAACTTGTCTGTTGGTAGAATGAATCTTTGATTAACTTTGCCATGTTAAAGTGGTCACTAGATGGCCTGCTAGCCTAGCATTTCCCTAACATTCATTCAGTTTGAATTCCTCTTGCTGCTATTTAAAATCTAGGAACCTGTTTTAAGTACCATTTTTGTGTCTGCTAGGGAGTCTAGATTTACTAATCCTACAAATTATCTAGATATTTAACTCATTAAAAAATGTAATGTGCCATAATCATATTTATGTTGCACTTTATTAAAATAAAATAATCTACGAAACAACAACAACAAAAATGAGCCGATCTCAAGCCATACAATCTCTCTGCTTGCTCTAATAGGGGCTTAAATGGCCCCAGATTAAATGTCTTGTTAAGCTGTTTTTGGCTGTTTCTTGCACTTGGGTAGAAATAACAATGCTGGTGTGGCCATGGCTGTGGTTGTCACTGTTTTCTACCTGATTCTTTAGGTAATAGTGGTGGGGATTCAGCTGCTTTTCTAGCAGGGCTGGATTGCCTGCTCTGGTTTTATGGCCTGTGGTCCTTCAGCATTGCTGGGGGTTCCTTCAGGCTGTCTGCATCCCCGCAGTGAGGTAGAGGGGTTGTTTACAGAAAATGCACTGTCAGACCTTTGTTGTTCCCATTGTTTTGCCCATCAGTGGGGCACCAAAAGCAGGATAATATTTGAACAAAAAAAAAAAACAACAAACAACAACAACAAAAACCTTTTAATAGCCACATTTATGTAAAGCTTTTGATGGTTTGTAATGCTAGAACTTTACGGCATGGTAAGAAACTAGGGTCCAGAGCAGGATCTTATGGGAAGCAGCATAATGTGGACCCAGTCACTATACTTTGCTTGTGAAGTCTGCGATTCGTAGCAGCAGGCAGTGCTTTTCTTTGGTTCTGGGCTTACTGCTACGGGGAGGTTGCTGCAGCATTGCTGGGCTGTAATTCTGCTTCTGTAATACAGGGCATGTTTTGCCTAAGTTGCTATCTAAAATAATCACTTCCCAGTTGAAGTCTGATATGTAATGGTTCAACTTTTCCATACACAATACCACCTCTGAGTGCTAGTTTGTTTATTTTTCTTTTATTTGTCTTTGGAGACACCAACAGTGTAAGGGCTAGCTAGACTCACCACCTCTTTACATTCCTGCCGTTGTTTTGTCTCCCAGTTCCTTTCATCATCCTGCTTCTTTGACTTTCCAGTGAGGTGGTGCCTAACGCCTGATAAGTGCTTGGATAAATGCTTTAATGCTCCTGGGCAAACTTTGCCTTTCCTATAGGCACACCCCTTTACTATGGATTGCAAATATTGGAAGAATAAAAAATAACTCCTTGTGCTCTTGTTACAGGTTTATGTATACTTTGCTCTGTGGGTGAGCTTCCTCCTCCCACTCCACTTCCAACAGATTTGCTTTACAGAATTAACTTAAAACCCCGTTTTAAAAAAGAAATATCTGCCATTTTTCACTAATGTTTTCCTACTGGGTATCACTGGAACATTGGACTGGGTTTTGATGCTTGACTCAACCCTCTGTCAGGAGACTCTTCAAAGTTTTATCACGGATGACCTTCCCTTCTCTTCCCCTCTCCTCAGAAGTGTGCATTTATCCTTACGAGGGGTTTAAGATCTAGAGTATAGTGAAATGAGAAAGTCTTGAGAAGGTTTTATTTAAAACCCATGGAGGAAGCTCCCCTCCCTTTCTTTTTCCAATATAAAAGTGATATTCTGTGGTATTTAGGTTATAATTAGGACACTGGAGTTATTTTACTAGCTGTAGGTGACACATCCAATTTATACTTCTGTATTAATGACTTTCAGTTTACTTCCCTATTACCATTGCTAACACATCTTGTATAATCAGTTACTTAATTCTGTAAGTTTGTTCAGTCTCTACAACATTTCTTTTTACTTCTTTAGCATCTATAAAAGCACACACTCAACCTTTCTGCTGTAGCGAATATAGGCATTAATCAGTCATAACAACTGCCCTTAATTCAGTAGTTAAATATTTACAAGGTAAGTGTTATAATTGTATGAGGTACTTAGTTTAAAAAAAATCTTCTTGCCAGAATGTTTCACTGTTACTACTCAAGCCAGCAGCGTTGCTAGCCATATATCATAATCTTGGATCATTGTTGTTTTTTAAACGAATAAAAATTGCTTAATGCACATATTCTTGGCACAGAGCAGTACAGCGTAGAATTTTACTTCTTGACCTTGTGTTTAGTGTCCAAGAAGCACTTGGACCGAACGCTAAATTCTGATTTTTCCTTTTGTACAGGACATTGTACCAGTGGATGCCTCCTACGAGGTGAAAGAGCTGTATGTGCCAGAAAACAAGCTGCAGTTGGCCAAAACTGATGCGGAGTCTCTGTTAACCTTGGAAATAAATAAGGTATTGTGTGTTCAGTTATCTCAGTACTGAAGTTGAAAAAACAGTCTGCTGCTCGGCAGAACTGTGTATAGTCAAAATACCTGTACTGATTACAGATTGTAACTTGATAGGCTTTTCTCTCCTTTTCTTGAGAAACACCACAGCATTTGTGTTTTCTTCCTTTGCTTTTTAGAAATAACAGTTGAAACTTCATAAGTAATGCCTGGTATTTCAAATAGTGTTACTTAGTTAATCCTAAGCATGGTGATTAAATTTACTGTGACTTTTTTCCACCCTTGTCCATAGACTAAATCATGCCTTGCATACCTTCAAAACAAGAGATAGTTGTTTCTAGAAGAATTTTCAGCTTACTTTCATAAACACATATTTTTTTAAATTGTAATGACCTAGAAATATGGTGGAAATCAGTTGCTGCTGCTTCATCTCCTTGTTGGTAACCTTCAGGTTAAAGTAGTAGCCTTATATATAAGGCTTATACAGATGCAAACTTTTCGAGGTAAGTGATCAGGTACTTACGCAGGTAGGTGTCCAGATCTAATTTATTAGTTTTTGTTTCGTTTTGTTTTCTGGTTAGAATGGGTTCATGCTACTTTTCTGGCTTCCAGCAGAGAATACTTGGAAAAGCATGGATCAACTTAATTGACACTGTTCTTACTTCGGTTAAATGCATTATTTTCCAGTTTGGAATTCAATTAGACAAAGCTGCTTCTGGCTGTTTATCTGTTCTTTCTGGTAATCTTTTTTTCTGAAGAATTAGGTCTAAACACAGATACAGTGCATGAGTTTTTTCACTGACTTTAACAGTATTATTATGAGCCAGCAGCGTGCCTGGCAGCTGACGACATTTGGGTTGTCCAGTCTGTGGAAAAGGAGGCTGAGAGGTGACCTCACTCTGTGTCATTCTAGATTCTTTTCACGTGTATCTGTAAAACTATATATTGCTTTGCTCTGGAATAAATTTGTAGGGTCACCATTATTAAGTTTCTGTAGCGTTGCACTCTAAATTGCTTCCCATCTAGCAAAACAAATTCTTTCTCCCTCTACTCCTAACGAGGGGTTTATTAAATATCAAGCAAGTATATAACGTCAGCTAGGGAAGAAAATCTGTGTTACGCTTGTCTCAACATAAATTAAACAATGTGATAAAATTAGTCATGCTTTTTACAAGAGAAACTTGCACAAGTGAAGTCAGTGGACTTTGTCCTTTGTCAAAGACTCTTGACCAAGTCTTAGTAATGCACGTGCAGAAATAATAAAGGCCACACACTGAGTCATAGTGTGACTGTTTAAATGGTATGGAAGGAAGTTCCCTGTAAGATGATGCATCTTAAACTGAAATAAGTACTAGTCCCGAGAGAATTTCACTTCTGGATTTTCTCACTACTTTCTGCAATAAAAATTTCCTTTCTAATCTGTTTTAAGATTTAACCTGTTAGTATTCACACGCCCCCTCCCCTCCTTATTCTGATATTTTTGTGGTAGCTGTATGTGGTGTAGGTTTTTGTTGCATTTATTTTTTAATAAGGCAAGATAACCAAGAGCTTAAAATAACTGCAGTTCTCCTTTTTTATTTAAGTCGAACATTTTCAAACATTTACAAATGAAGCACTTTTTTGTGTAACAAAATGATATTTGATGTTAAGCGCAAGACTGAAAAATAGCCAAAGTCACAAACAGTGTGGTTTTTTTTTTTTTCTTCTGGAGACTTAGAACTTTTTGTGATTAAGACTGTAACACCAAGAAATCTTCCATTTACACTGTGTTTTATGGACAAATCACGTTCTAAGATAATTACCATTAAATGTGAGCCATCGAGCAACAACTTTTATCTGCTCTGTTTCTTTGCAAGGTGGATATGCAATGGGTGCAAGTGCTGGCAGAAGGCTGGGCAACGCCCCTGAACGGTTTTATGAGAGAGAGAGAATACCTACAGTGCCTTCACTTTGATTGTCTCCTTGATGGTAAGATATTTCTCTTAGTAAAACCGAGGAAATTAATCATATTTCTAATCATATTAGAGGAAATTAATCATATTTCTGGAACACTGTTGATGCTTTGCTGTCCAGTGATGGTGTTGTGACACTTTTTCATGTTTCTGCACAGTCTGAGCTAAGAGAATAGGGTACTAAAATTGTTACTTTTAATGTATTTATTCTTTTTATTCCTATCACCATATTAGTTTGAAAAATCAGTGCCTTTCCTTTTTTGCCTTCACAAATTATAATTTATATTGTGGAAATGTTTTCACTTTTGAGAACATTTAAACCTGAAAGCCAAATTTCTGATTTGTTTGGAAGGAATTTATTTTAGAAGTTGAAATTGCAATTGAATTTGTTTAGCTCTGTGAGGAACAGCAAGAGATCTGTTCTTAAGTAGTGATGAAGAAAAGGACAACAAAGTAACTTGCATGCTCAAGTTGCAAGTATGAAATCAGAATGTGAGAAGGGTTTGTTTACGTACAATTGTCACATGCAATTGAATGACTCTACTGTAACAATTACCCTATGATGATTTAAACAAATATATTTTATTTTGTATTAGTAATGGGCTAAGAATGAACATTAGTTAAGGTAGCTGACAAGTGATATCATCAGGTTTTAAAATTTGAGTTTGATTCTCTGTCATTTATTTGATTTATTCTTCTTAGAAGACTGTTTTATTCAAACCTTTAGGGTTTTATTGCATGCTATATGAAAAAAGTGATAGAAGGAAACAGGAAGACAGGAATCTTTACTGTGTTACTCTTCTCTTACTGGAGACCAAATAGCAGGAAAAAAATGTCACGTGTCTTTCACTTCTATCGTCTTTCACTTCTTCTGTTGTCTCCAAACTTTTCCAGTTCCTCTTTTCAGAAGTCTCTGAGGTACTATTGTACCTACATAAGGGCATCCAGTTATTTTGGAGCATCTCAAGTTTGCAACAGCTTTTTGGGCTACTAGTTTGGTTTTCATTCCATTTGCCTTTCTGAGTGTCAAGCCAGATGCGTTGTACCCTGCGGTTGCTATGCATTTAACTGCTAAAATAGCTTGTAGCTCCTGCCCTGTAATCTTCTGTAAATCAGATTTTTCTATGAGGCTTTTAAAGCCTTTTATAGGTATTTCAGATACAGCGATACTAGAAATTCGTAAATTTCTCTTGCAGGTGTTTTTGATACCTCTTGTGGTGCTACAAATAAACTATAAGCTATGAAAAATAAATAACAATAAGAGGGAGACAAAATACCTGCAATGCATTTGTCCTTTGGGCCTTAAAAGGCCCAAAAGCTTAACTTACCCGAAATAGTCTCAAGCTGATGCTATTTTCTTCTGAGCTTAAATAAATAAAAATAAACAGCAACAGAACATCTCACTTAACTGTGTTGCCCCCGTTTCCAGTTAGTTCATTGGATGAAGATGGGTGTTAGAGATACTTATTGTTGCAGTCTCACAAAATTTTAATAATTAACCACTTAGAGGTCTCTTCCCAGTTGGAAGTGTTTATTTTCTTGCTGCTAAAGCAAGAGGTTTTTACTAATCATCAAAGTTGGAGTGGCAAATTGCCATCCCTGTGACTGTTGCAAAGCTCAATTTTATGATCCAGTTGTTTTGAAAATAACTCTGGATGGTGAGACTCAGCTGAGGAGAGGATATGCAGCACACTTTTTAACCTTTGAATTACAAAGGAAGGGAGATAGAATTACTTACCTTTTTTCTCTTATCCTTTACACCCAGCTTCATTGTTTTTAACTTCCTATCATGCTTAGAGTATGATTGAGAAGGTTTTAAAATATGTATTGCTTAAATTATGGGCAAACCAGCCTTATTTAGAGCCTGTCTCCACTGAAGCCAACAGCAAAACTCAAATTACCTTCAATGGGCCCATGACTTTTCTCCTGGAGAGCACCCAAGAGTTTTGCACTCTGTTGTTAAATCTGTTTTTATTATAATTCAAGCAATTGTATGATAGTTGCAGTATTTACGCCACTGGTTTCTTAAATCTTACCCTTATAGTCAGGAAAAACAAGACTCCTAGCATCTAGCAGTGAAGTAAATGTTTAAAAATGAGGACCACGTAACCTTTAAGTTCAGATACATTGGGTTATTTTCAGAAGTTAGTAGCTGGTAAGCATTCAGCTGAACAAACTATGCAAAATGTCTGCCTGATTCAACTTTTTTTTCTGAAATAGATACACACTTGAGTCTGTTGTATGATAAACTTACAGCCTGGGCTGTAACTTTTTAAGAGGTTAGATTTCCAAAATGTAATTGATGACCACTGCTGTGGATAATGGCTTTTTTGTTTCTGCAGGGGGAGTCATTAACCTGTCAGTGCCTATAGTGCTAACAGCTACGCAGGAAGACAAAGAGAGGCTGGATGGGTGTACAGCAATCGCACTCGTGTACGAGGGTCGCCGCGTGGCCATTCTGCGTAACCCGGAGTTCTATGAGCACAGGAAGGAGGAACGCTGTGCCAGGCAGTGGGGAACGACGTGCAAGGAACATCCCTATATTAAGGTGTGTGTTTAAAAGTTGAAAAGCTAGTCCTGTTACCTGCCCTGTCTGCGGACATCTCAAGTTGATGTATGTGACTGGTGTATTTTGACACCAAAACTTCTTGGAGAAATACCTAAAACATCTGAGTGGAAAAAAAGGTGCTTTTTTGTGTAGTGCAGCTGTTGAGTAGTCTATACTCAGTGTGAAAATCTGATGTCCATAAGTACCCATGAAGTGAATTTAGGATGCAGAATCTGTGCTACAGAGGAGCCTAGTGCCTAGGAAATTTATCTCCTGTGGACCCGGATGGGTCATCAAAACTCCTTAATAGGTGGACACATGCATCGTGGAAGCAAGAAAACTTCTTTTCTGCCTGTATGTGGAGCACGTGAGAATTGCCTGATTTAAATGCCCTTGAAACAAGCACCCTTCCTGGAGAGTTTGTAATTTAACTCTCCGGGGAGTTACTTCCCATCCGTTGTGCTCAGAATGTTTTATTGTCTTGACCTTATCTGTATGTCATACTGAAGTATTTTAATTGTATCATTAATTCTTGTGTTGTTGAGTTTAGTTTTGAAAGATGCTATAATTGTTAGATTATAGTTCCGTGGAGCCCATAAATATGTTTCTTTTCCCATTTCTGTCTCTCTAATATCTCTTTGTTTACATATACGACTTAAAATCAGATAAAAGGAAATAAACCTCAAATTATGAGCTTGCAATTAAAAGGGAAAGCCTTTGATGTTTTCTAAAAGCAGCTGTATGACTGATAGTTATACCTGTCTGAAAACTGTTTTTTTGAATTCTTAAAAATTTTTTATTAATGTGTAATGACATCTTTCACTGAGTGAAGCTTTACAACTCCAACCATACAGTTAAGAGTATATCTGGAAAAGGACATACCCTGCTAGATAGAAGTAAGAGTATTCTGGAAGATGTCCTCTGTGTTCTGTGCTGATGAACATAAGACTACCCTTTTACTGAAAACTTAAAGTAACACAAATGTAAGAAATGCTAAGAAAATCTCATGCAGAAAAGATTTAAATGACTTCTTATCATACATGTATATTGGCAATATCAGAATGACATGGCTGATACTAATGTAGAAGATGAGAAACCATCTTCTTATGTCTGTACTGGTGTGTATAGTGGTATCACGACAGCATATCCATGAATTTGTGCTTTATAGTATCATGAGAGCACATAAATCTTGTGGCTTTTCTGAATTCATCAGAAATCCTTGGGTGCCTGAGAGCTAACGTAGTGCTGATTTTCTCGTCTTCATGTTTTTCTCATGCTTTTCCCTCACACCTTGATAAGATGTCAAAATCTGGCATTTTCTTGGGGAATGGTTTGGTGACTGCAGCATCATTTAACTCCAACAGCAGACCCTCTATCTCAAAGTAAAAAACCAACAACCCAAATAACCAAAAAAAAAAAAAAAGAAAAGAACAAAAATCACACTTAATTGTAACGTCTTGACTTGTGGGTTTGGTACACACAAACTTTTCTGTTGTATCAAGGAAGTTTGTCATCTCTAAATGACATCAGGCTGAAAAATGACTGGAAATGTATATGAAACTTGAAGACAAGAACAAAAAAGCCTTTCAAAAGCAATGTGTTGTCAAAAATCACTCAGATTGTTGATTTCTATGGCCATTGATAGACTATGTTAGGCAGCTTGCTGTAAGTATTATTTTGATAAAGGGTGAGGTGGTGTTGGACGATACTAAAAGAATTGTAGTGAGCGTACAATACATGTTGCCTTGATAAAGTGCTGAAGTGAAAAAAATCCAAAAGCTGTCTTACTTTAAAGATCTGATTTTATTCATAAATCAGATGAGTAAATTAGAACTGTTTTATTTGATATGTTATTGCTGACCAGAACCATGTGAACTGCTGCATGATACTGGAAGTGCATTAGCTTTGACCAAAAACTGTAAAGCATCCAACTTCCTTCTACTCAATATATTAACTTTTCCAGCCATTTTTTTTTTTTGTTATATAATAATGTTGGTTAAGAACATGGTTTTCTTGCTTTTCTATATATTGGAGGAGATGGGGGAAAACAGTAAGTTTTGTTCTTTCTAAAAGAAAGGCATAAGTCTGCCATGGGTTAGTGCCTCTCTTCTGCATCATGGTGTATCATGTTTGGACTATGTTCCAGTGATTTATTTTTATTTTTATTTTTATTTTTATTTTTATTTTTATTTTTATTTTTATTTTTATTTTTATTTTTATTTTTATTTTTATTTTTATTTTTATTTTTATTTTTATTTTTATTTTTATTTTTATTTTTATTTTTATTTTTATTTTTATTTTTTTTAAATATTGGTGCTTGATTTCAGACTGTTAAATGCAATTAACTTGGAACTCTCTCTTTTGTAAATACTGTGCTCCCTTTGTAGTGGTCTCAATGCTCAGAACAAGTCGATAAGCAATCCCAGCATGGATTTTTCATTTCTTTTCCTAGATGGTTATGGAGCAAGGGAACTGGCTGGTAGGTGGAGACCTACAGGTCCTTGATCGTATCTATTGGAATGATGGACTCGATCAATACCGTCTCACTCCAGCTGAGCTAAGACAGAAGTTCAAGGAAATGAATGCTGGTGAGTAATCTCTTGTTGTTTTGTTTCTTCCTATAAAGATTTATCCAAACGCCTGCTGCCTCAATACTGCAGGGACAAGCCTTGTTTCAAGGATAGAGAATCTCAGTGCTCTTTTAAGTGGTATTCTTTGCCTTTTACTAGAACTAATTTTTGTAGCCTCAGGTACTATCTTGCCGAAATGCACAAGAGAAGATGGTAACCCCTGAGGTTCTGATTTTATCTTTCCATGCACAATAGACATGTTATTAATGCAGGAAAAGATAATGTTAAAATGTGGTAGAAAGCGATTTAAATATCAACAGATTCAGCTTGATCTATAGAGGTATGGCTGAGTGCTGAGCTTTCATGCTCTTAAAAATACAAAAACCTGTTTTCTGGATTTCACAGGCTGTGTGAGGTTGGAAGTGACTTCTGGAGGTCATCTAATCCAGTCCCACTGCTGAAGCAGGGCCACCTAGAGCTGCTTACTCAGGACCATGTTCAGGCAGCTTTTAGTATCTCTAAGGAAAGATATTCCACAACCTCACTGGGCAACCTGTGCCAGATTGAATTCTGTTTGACTTTAGCTTTCCTAGCTTCATCCCTCAATGCTCAGAAAATGTCTGTGTTCTTTCCAGGTTGTGTGTCCTTGCTTCTATCCTCCCTATGCTTTTTTTTTTTTTTTTGGTGGTGTTTTGTTTGAGTTTGGCCAGGAGCACCTTGTTCATCCACACAGGCATCTGGGTGTTTTTGCTAGACTTCCTCCTCATTTGCACTTGAGTTCAGAGGAGGTGATCCTTGGATATTAAGCAATTTCATTGGTTGCTTATGGGAGACCTCTCAGTTTAGGCAGTTTTGCTGTCTTATAGGGTGCCTTTATTCATCTTAATTTGCAGAAGGGAGAAAACCTGTTGCATCTTTTTTTTTTTTTTTTGAAGGGTTTTGTAATACATTAGGATGGCAATTAATTTTGTTCTTACTGAGCCTAAACTCTTCTAATCCATTTAGGTAAAGGAGACTTAATAAGGTGCATTAAATTCCCTTATATTTGTTTTGTTGCAAATATCCATTTACATGTATTCTCCTGATACATTGAGCCTTAAAGACAGGTAGCGTAGTTTTGGTTTTCTACTGCAGTTTAGCTGGATAATAAGTGCTTATGCAACTGAAAAATCTGAAGAGGAGATCATTGCTATTGGAGAAACTAAAGCAACTCTGTTCAAGTTTCAAAAGTGGAGGAAGCTGATTAATGTTTTTTTAGTACTTTTTTAATTAAAATTTGCTTATTGAGTCTAACCATGTAAAATAATGACCTGTGACTACTGCTATTGCACTTAATAGAATTGAGAGCAAAGATTGTACTATCTGAAGATTTTTCTCTTGTTGTACAACTCCTGATAAAATAACTTGCCTTCCTTATCTTTTGTCTTTTTATTTCCTCTAGATGCTGTCTTTGCATTCCAGTTACGCAACCCAGTGCACAACGGGCATGCGCTTCTAATGCAGGACACTCACAAGCAGCTTTTGGAACGTGGCTACAGGCGCCCCGTGTTGCTCTTGCATCCGCTTGGAGGCTGGACAAAGGAGGACGATGTTCCTCTCATGTGGCGCATGAAGCAGCATGCTGCGGTGCTGGAGGAGGGGATCTTGAATCCAGAAACAACGGTGGTGGCTATATTTCCTTCCCCCATGATGTATGCTGGACCAACTGAGGTAAGTACGTCAGGAGTTTAAATCAACAGCAGCAAAACCAGAACCTTTTGCTGGTGTGCCTAACCCCTCTGGTAGTGCACTAAAATATTTTGGTTTGTGCTGTGCCTGACATTCATGGGTGGTGCTTTTTTAGTGGACAGAGAAGACTAAACTTACTGGGAAATCAAACTGTAAAAGATCCCTCTGTTATCAACCAGAATGTTCTGTATTGAAGGATTTTGTTTGGAAAGGGCAGAAGACAATGTTGTTCTCATGCTCGTTTTCCTTAGAGTTAGAAGGGCATGACAATGAATTCATCTTTCCTTCTTTTTAGGACCTGTTTCAGAATCAATTCCAAGATCAATTACTGCATCTTAGGGTTGTCCTGAATATTCAGATACTTTAGTTGATTACTGTTAAGTGAAGAGTGTGTATATTGGAGGGCTATACACAAATTAGGAAAAAAAAATGCTTTGTTTATTTTTTGGCAAACATAATTTAGAAAGAATTATTTCAAGGCTTTTATATGAAATAATTCTTTGGCAACACTTTATTTAAAAGCTAGAACTTGGGTTGGAACCCCAAGAGTTTGTGGAAGTTCAAATTCCGACTAGGCTCAAGTGGTTAATTCTGTTGTAGCTTTGTGATTGATAGGAGAATACACTGGTGGAAATAAATTAGACGGAAGGCACTTCCTTTCTAGTGGCTGTTTGACTGATCAAGCAGAGCTTGCAGTGCCTTTCAGTCCAGAGGAGGAACTGTAGTCCAGATCCAGTTGAGCTATGTGAGTGAGTTACTGCAGGGAATGTTGCAATGTTCCCCGTAGACCTTTTCTGAGAATTCATAGAAGTCTTTTACTTCACTCTCATACGCAGGAATGTATGAGAAGGAATGAAATCCACAGTCCTTATTCTGGATAGAATAAGAATTTTCTCCAAACCTATGCAGCATTACCAGTGACCTCAGAATACTGCCTGTCAATAATTTGTGTAGCCAAGAAATAAGAGATTCTTCCTTTAATCATTTTCTGTAGGTTGTTTAAGACATTGGTACCAGATTTATTGCTGTAGTGCAAATGATTTGCAGAGCAACAAGCTCAGTATGGCTATCAACAGGATGGACACCTTTCAAATTGTGAGATTTCAAATGACATGCTTCATAAGCACCAATTTAGTGTTTTTCTGTTTTTAGCATTCCCAGTAATTACCTTGAAAGAAAAGGAACAGTTCTACAAGGAAAATCATGTATCAGAGTGCAGTGAATTTAAATTCTTACTAAACCGTTACAGGTAATTTAGTGTTGTTGAGACTGCTTTAGGATAGCAGGACCTTAATCCTCAGTTTATTCTGTTCCAAACACTAGTAAAGTAAGTAGTTTTTTAAGCATCCTACTATGCAAATGAAACAGGAGCGTGGTATGCCTTAGCTGTAAGTTTGGTGATTCACATAGTTGATTCTTTGTTCTGGTGTGGCTCCGCAGTGAAAAGAATATCTGTTTGATTGGGGGGGAAACAGGGTAGTTACACAGTGCACACATTTTAAAGGTCATATTTTTAACTGTTTTCTTTTAACCTTTTCCCTTGTCTGTGTTCTAGGTTCAGTGGCACTGCAGATCACGGATGGTTGCAGGAGCTAACTTCTACATTGTAGGGCGAGATCCAGCAGGAATGCCGCACCCTGACACTGGGAAAGATCTGTATGAACCAACCCACGGTGCTAAAGTGTTGACAATGGCCCCAGGCCTGCGAGCACTGGAAATTGTACCCTTCAGAGTTGCAGCTTATAATAAGAAAAAGAAATGCATGGACTATTATGACTCTGAGCGGTAAGTCATGTTTTAGTTCTAAAACATTTTGAGCAGCAGCTACCTTTTCTTCCCCTGCACCCTCCAGTAAAAGAGTAGTTTTTAACTAGTTTTATATAGCTAAAATATACCAGTCTTCAGAGTCATTTTTAGACCACTGATACAACTTGACTTCAGCCATGATTTGGGTGCAGTTCCACAGCACAACTTACCTGATGCAACTTGAGTTGCCGCTGGAAGCTCCCATTTTCCTCCCAGGTACTGGATTTTGTGTAATTCTGGAACAAGCTGGCACAAGTAGCTAGGTCTGCAGGAAAATATTATTACTCGTTTTAATGGAAGGATTAGTTTTCTGCTGGTTTATCTTCCTAAATATGCTTGCTTGGTGTCAGGTAAGCATCAGATGTGATGCAGGAGAATCAATGGGAGAGTGCAGCAGGGAGAAAGAAGGTAGTGGACAATGTAGTGGCAACTAGCTGCTTGCTTAACAATTATGCAAAATGGTGCCCTAAGTCCGTTGTATGACCCAGGAGTTTTTAACTGTCTTTTGTTTTTATGATTTAGTTACAGGACAGGTAATTTTGTCTTCTGACTATCCCAAGATTATTTGCATGTGGCATAACAGAGTCCAAAACTTACTGCATATGTTGCTGTGGTGTCAATGAGTGGAACTGGAAAGGAGATTTGTCATTTTAGTTTAAACCTCTTTATTCAGATTATTGAAACTACTTTTAAGGCAAACTGCAGTTGAAGTTAGTACTGAAATACTAACTGAAATAAATAACTGAAAATTTTCAGCTGCTTATGCTACAATTATACAGAGTATAAGTCTCCAAAGATGTCACTGGCTTGTGGCAATCAACCAACATATTTTATTCAGCATCTTGTGTTTCTCACAATTAATTATACTTTAGTAGATACTGTGCTGGCTCAGCCTTAGTCGCAAGTTATGTGAATACTTTATATTTCAGCAGTAAATTCCAAGCACCTGAACTGGCCTGCTTTTATTTTTGAAAGCTGTAAAGTGTTATCTTCTCTTGCACAACTAAATCTAATTTTACGGTAAGTTCTTGCATTGTTTGGAAATAAGAAGCAGCAAGACAAAGGCAAATTTGCTGAAACCTGACAAGAATTAAAATAGCTTCGCTGTGTGTTACTCTACAATGTCCATATGTGTTTGGAAATTTGATGATTTACTACACTGCAGATGTTTTGAAATAGAATCTAATCAGGGAGGCTTAGTTAGCAATTGCAGTTTGCTGATGTTGTTCTTCCTTCCTCCTTCCTCCCATTTAGGCAGCATTCCAGTATAAGGCTTCCCTCAGTGCTCTGAAGCATCTCTTTGGATAGTATTGCAACCGTGTGTCTTTTTTTTTTTTTTTTTTCAACCAAGTGTAGCTCTGGGTAGCAGCATCAGACCAGACCTACAAAGTGACGCAGATGGCACTTTTATTAGAAGGAATACAATTAGAGGGAAGGATACTCCTAACATATGACATGAAAGTCTTCCTACACTTACTGCCTCGTAGGTGGCTAGCTGTTGAATACTTCACTACCTTTGTGCCATTCGTTATTTGAGATGTGCCTAGAAACCCTTATTGCTGTGCACAATAACTAAATCCTGATGTAAATTTTGCTAGTTTTGTCCCAGCTTGTATGCATTATACCATAACAGTCAAAGGGTTGTTGTAGTAGATACTATGGGTATTTGTCCTGTTTGTTTATTGTCCAAGTGATTAAATAGGTTGGTTTGAAAGATCACAGAACTGAAGGGGTTGGAAGGGACCTCGAAAGATCATCGGGTCCAACCCCCCTGCTAAAGCAGAGTCCCTAGAGCAGGCAGCCCAGGTAGGCGTCCAGATGGGCCTTGAATATCTCCAGAGAAGGAGACTTCACAGCCTCCCTGGGCAGCCTGTCCCAGTGCTTTGTCACCTTCACCATGAAGAAGTTCTTCGTCATGTTGGTGTGGAACCCTCCTGTGCTCAATTTTGTGGCCATTACCCCTTGTCCTGTCCCCACAAACCACTGAAAAGAGGTTGGCCAAATCCCTCTGTCCCCCACACCTCAGGTATTTATACACATTGATGAGATCCCCTCTCAGTCTTCTTTTCTCCAGGCTGAACAGCCCCAGGTCTCTCAGCCTTTCCTCATAGGGAAGATGCTCCAGGCCCCGTATCGTCTTTGTGGCCCTCAGCTGGACACTTTCCAGGAGATCCCTGTCTTTTTTGTACTGGGGAGCCCAGAACTGGACACAGTTCTCCAGGTGAGGCCTGCCCAGGGCCAAGATAAATACAACAAGACCAAAGTGAAAGAGTTCTGCTGGTGCAGGATAGATTTGATTTAGATCAAGGGGAGTAAAAGTGTACCTCTGTCATTAGCCAGAGTAAATGATTAATAACTAAAACAAACAAACAAAAACACAACAATACCTCTGATAAGAGGTTTGCCTTTAGTTTGAGGCTTTTTTTTCTGTCACTGTCTTGGAAAAAAGCTCATAGAGCTGTTACCATGCAGCTTTACCTTGCTGCTGTCAGCATGCAGACCATTTGTCCTGTCCTTCTCTGAATGCTGTTTGTAAGCTGCAGGCTGGACTGGAGTGTGGCAGCAAACCTCTAGATGGCAATGCAGATGCATGCAGGCTCGAAGAGAAAACCATTCTTGCTCCTGCTCACCAGAGGCAGAACACTGTGGTAGGCTCCAGACAGAGTTAGAGCTTGGGTGGGTGCAGCTGGCTGCATTTCAAGATAGTCTGTAATGCCAAAAACATAGACTCCTGGACCATGTGGTGTTTGGCTCTGTAAGGAAAATGGCAGGGAACAGTGGGTTGTCTGGAAACATGAGTGTCAGTGGTGCTGGAGCACCCTTGGGTATGAAACAGTCATGTTCGTGTAAGTCTTTCCTGAGCTCACCACTTACGTGGTGAAAACCACAATGTGAAAATGTGGGGAAGAGGGCTGTATGCATAGAGGCATTGCTCTGGCTTGTTTGAGGAATGGGTAACTTGACTTCTGTCGCATCTAATTCAATTCCTTGAGGCTTGGATAGTTGACAGGCAATAGGCAGTTCAAGAACTTACATCACCGACAGAGGCATGGAAGTTTACATGAGGCATTTACTATGTGGGTTTCCCCCAGACTGAGCTGTAGGTGAGCTGCATGTCTTAGCTGCTGCCCCCACGACCTTCCAATTTTACAACAGGTATGTGTCACGATGCAGACTTCTGAAGACCACCACAGATTTTAAATCCTAGCTTTGGGTCTGGGAGACTTAATCTTCTGAGTTCACAGTTCTTGTCCTGCGAGCAAGCTCAGGCCTGCCCCAGAGGAGTTGTTCACCAGGAATTCGGTCATCCACAGGGCCACATCACCAAGCAATGGCCAAAGGGAGCTTTTTGGAATGATGTGTGACCTGTGTGTTGGTAACTGCAGGCAAAAGGCTGAAGTCTGTCAGTTCTTTGTCATTGTTCTCTTCACTGTGCCATTTCCACCGTGTTGGTGACTCAAGGGAGCAGATGTCAGAAGGAAGCTGGGTCCTGAGATGGAGACTGCTGTGAGAACAGAACTCGTTCTGGTTCCTGGCTTTTCTGAGATCCAAATTTGGTAACTTCTTGTGCCTTGGTAGTCTAAATTCAACCACTCCTGAAACAGAACTGAATGTGGATCAGTAGCTGAAGGTGGTAGCAGACATGTTTTGGAAATGTTTACAGAGAGAACTGTAGTTACAATGGAGACCTTCCAATGAACATCTGATCTGAGAGCCACTATCAGAAGTGTAAAAACAAGAACCCCATAAACAACTACCTACTGCTGAAATCTGTTCAGAAGAAGTTGGTATGTTTCTTCAGCCAAAAAAGCCTCTCTGTTACCACAAACAAGTGTAGTTTGGGATTGGTGGCTTAGTAGTTGTTTGGGTGAGCAACGATTCCTAATTCTTTGCTGAAGACCGGTCCTAAAAATGCAGCCACAGACTGCTGCTGAGGAAAAAAAATAATTAAGAAAGGAAATTAGTCTGACAATTCAACACAAAACCCAACAAAACACCCAACACACGTACAGCCAAAAAATAATTAAAAAGAAAAAAAGAAAAACCTCCCTGCAGTGTTTGGAAAAAATGGCTTTTTTTTTTTTTTTTCCATCCTTGAAGAAAACCCATGAGAGCACTTCAGCTAAAAGGAACCCATAAGTAAGGTTACCATAGCAGGCTGTTCATGTGCTTCGTGAAATGTGAATGAAGCATGGGTATCTGAAGAGTAGTGATGATTTTGACTTTAAAAGTCCTGGGAATAAACTATGAAATGTGGTTGTCATAGCTGCTTGCATACTATCAAGTCATACTTACAGGTAGCTGTTTCAGCCAAGTACTTACTGTTCCGAACTTGTTTGGTGTGATACCTGATTTTAAAGTGGCAGCAAGAGGTTGAAATGGGCATGCTTGATTATGCATCTTAATTTAGTTCCCTGAAATATTGCTTCACAGTTAACATTAGTATATCATTTAGGATACATTAAAGCACCACAGCAGCTCAAAATACCTAAGCCCTTCTGCCAATCAGCAAGCCAAGTAGAGGATTTGCTTTCCTTATGATGTTATTAAGCACATAGGTTATGTTTCACTTTCCCACAGAGTTTTTTCATAACTGGTTTGGTGTTGAACCTAGTTCGCTCAGCATGGCAGGGTGTTCGCCAGACATTCATGCAGATTGACATGACAAAGCTAACGCTGTAGGGAACAGTGCCCTGTTGAAGTGCTGGTGTAGGTCACAACTTGACACTGCTAAGGCAAATTTCAATCCAGTCGAAATCCTCCCGAGAAGCATTATAAGGTTGGGTTTCACCTCCTGGCAGATTATGTTCAGGGAATAAGAAGGTGGAAAAGGAGAAGTGTTAAAAGACTGAACCTGAGATAAAGAGGTCTGTGAATTGTCTTAGGAAGTAATTGGATCTGAAGGTTTGCCAGCTGAGTAGAACACGTTTTGAAGTCCCAGCAGAGCGAAGTCATGTTATTGCTCTATTTCTATACGTTTGCTTCCAGAAAAACTGTTTTAATGAATCAGTGAAACTGCGAGTGCATGGGTCCTTACTGTTGTCATGAGTCTTGATTTTACGAGTAATTTCTTAAGACCCTCAGATTCCCACTAGAGACATTGCCCTCCGCAGGGAATGGGAATTTCAGGGAGGTCATTTGCACGGGGCCAGATACCCTAGGAAAAGGTTAGGGCTCCCCAGAATCAGTGTGTTTGTACTCATCTGGTGGGAATAGCTGGTACGAGGTAGTATAAAGAACACTTATAGGGAAGAGACTTCTTCCCGATAAATGATAAGCGAAAATCAGCTGTATAAAATGCACTATACTTCGATTAAACCTTTAAACCTGCAGGGAATAATTGCTGAAGAGATTTTTTTTTTTTCCCCTTCGGTTATTGTATTAAAGTACTCTATGGACACCGTGAAGATGCAGCAGAGTCAAGAACCTACAGGACTGTGGGCATCTACATGCAGTTGTTTCCTACGTGCAAACTGGTGATAGCTTGCTTGTTTTGTTGTAAGAACTACGGACTTGAAGTCAGCCTTGAGCACTGCTCTTAGTGATTAAGTTCATAATGAAACTTTGAGAAGCTTTTAATTGTGTAGGCACCAAATATTACATCAATACTAGTCAAACTTGATTGATAGTAAGAAGTGAAATCATTTTTACAGGCATTTACTTGTTTAAAATGTGGCTCAAAGAAGGCTACTTCCAGCAGCTACTGAATAGAAATTTGAACGGCACTTAAATCCCGTGCTCAAAAAAAAAAAAGGCTGAGTTGATTTTCACTGAGATTCATTCCAAATTTTACTTGAGAATGGGATTTGGATGGCTGTTGCATTTAATTCCATAACAGCTTTAATGGTCAAACGTTTCCCCACGCACACTCTCTGTTCTGCTCAAGTCCATTTTATGTTGAGTAGCTCTCAGTTTCCTCAAAGCTCACTGGACAGAATTACTGGACTCTTCTTTTTGTCTTTTGTTAAGAAGTAAGTTACTCATAGTCAGGTTTTGTTTCAAAATGCTTGTGTTTCATACCACACTACAGCATTTCTACGTAGTAGACATAGCACTTTCATATACCCAGGAGATTTTATTTTTGCCATTAGTGAAGGCAGTATTTAGGTGTTATTTATTTCAATAACACTTAAATACCGGGGAAATTAAGCTGGAAACTTGAACAGAAAATTGAAAAGGAAAAAAAAAAAAGGCAAAAGTATTGGACCATTTAAATGGAGGGTGTATATTGCCAAAGCTCCATATTGAGTCATCTTAGAGATTACTAATTGATGTAGTTTTTAAAAGTGAATCCTATTTAACAGAAGTTTGGGAAGGCATCTCTTAATACTTCTGTACTTTAGAAATGTTTGAAAATGACTATTTAAGCAATATTTTGCTATACTGAATGTAGTATGTTTCTTAAATGACCCTTATTAATGTTTTTCTGTCCTTTTTCTAAGGCTTCTCTAGATTTTCGTAGTGGATTTTTCTTTTTTG
Organism: Anas platyrhynchos; assembly: GCF_047663525.1. Classification (NCBI taxonomy): domain Eukaryota; kingdom Metazoa; phylum Chordata; class Aves; order Anseriformes; family Anatidae; genus Anas; species Anas platyrhynchos. The sequence continues at coordinate 8,452,448 of NC_092590.1, forward strand.
GGTGGTTCTCTATCCCGTCCTTACAGCTGCTTCTTGCACAGCCACAACTAGGGATAAGAGGAACATGAAGGAAATGGGGTCCTTATTGAAGCAAACTTCTATGGTGCACGTAAATTCATTGCCTTGGTCCCGTTATTTCACATGTAGGGCATGGAGGAATTTGAGTCTTTCTGCAATCTTAACAGGCAGGGAGGGAATAAAACAGACAATGTATTTTTGGTGTTTGAACTTTGGTGTTGTTGGAGAAACTTTATAGCACTTGCTTTACTTTTAACTTCCCAGTCATCTAAAGGTTTAATTTTTTATTTTTTATTTTTGCTAGAAGATTAACCAGGCTCCTCATTTCACCACACAGGTTTTGTAGAAACAGTTCTTAAAGAACTCAAGTTACCATCGAGCAGTGTTAGTGAGCACTGGGCATCTCCGCACCAAGCAACAAAATGTAGAGGTGTTCTTAATGCTGGTGACATTATTCTTTCTTTGGTGGGCTTGCATCAGCTTAAAGTTTTTATTTTTGCGTAATTTATATTTTGCAAAATTGAAGCACAGTAGGGTTTTTTGCCTTGTTGTTGCACTTCAAGAACCTAATTCAGAGATCGCTCTCTGAATTAAGAGCAATAAGAAAAGAGCACGTATGGCACTGCTGCTGTGTAGATGCATACAATCCAAATCAAAAAGTTATGGGGTTAGTGGTTTTGTGAAAGGGAACTGTGGAATGCTTTCTGCATCTTGCTAACTTCCATACCCTACTGAGCATAGCTCAGCACTTAGAGCCAAGTTCTGCCCTCTGATGCACACACTTGGCTCTTGTTTCTGTCTCAGGCATGTGCATCTGAGATCAATACTTGGCTTTTATTTCAAACAGACAAGTAAAGAATGAGTAATGGATACATGTTGCAAATTGAACAAATGGCGTAAGTAAAATTGCCATATTTAATTTAAGAATAAATGATTTTTCTTTGGAACACTCGGTAGGATTGTGGCACTCTTGTCTTGGTTTTACTGTCTCACTGTTGTGAGGAGTAGGAGTTGAACTTGACTGGAACTTTTGCTGCTTATCACCACTTACCTGAGAAGTTGATTTTAATTTAGATTGTCCTGTTAATGGTGATCAGTAATCAGTGATCAGTTTACTTTTTGTTCTGCAAATTGTCCTTCATTATGAGATCTTCTGCCGTGTTGTTCTTCCATTCCCTAGTGCACTGAAATGATCTTCTTTAACCAGTACTGCAACTGGTGGACTGCTGGGCTGCTGCTGGGGCAGAGAGGATGAGGCTGCAGAATAGGATGGCTGCTGTTGTTGACAGAGAACTGAGACAGGAGGTGGAGGAGAGAGTTGTCTCTCAGCAGAGTTCCTCACAGAGAGAGAAAGCCAGGCTAGATGAAGGCACAGACTCGATCCAACTCCCAGAAGATGAGTTGGACCGAGCTGCTAAACCTCAGGAGTCACCTAAGCTCTGTGTTGTAGAGGGTGTGTAAAGATGTACTGGCACTGATGGGCAAATGTCTGGAAATAAGTTAATATCAGATCATATTTCCAAGAAGAACTTTCATTAAGTTATCAAAAAAGCAGAAGAATTGTGAGCAACTTTGCATTCTTTTTAACTATTTCTTTTTTTCTTTTTTTTTTTTCCTCTCCCTACCTGTTCTTCTCCCTCTCTCCCCTTACTCCCACCCCTATCCTCTCAGCCACGAAGACTTCGATTTTATATCAGGGACCCGCATGCGCAAGCTGGCTCGAGAAGGACAAAACCCACCGGAAGGCTTCATGGCTCCTAAGGCTTGGACTGTGCTGACAGAATACTACAAATCCTTGGAGAAGGCTTAGGCCTCTTATGAACCGCAGATCAACATTTGACGCCTGATTTATTTACAAGAAGGGGACCACACAGTCACCGTTCGTGTTGCTTTGTTGTGGTGTCGGTCAGGAAGTTCTTCTCTGAAAACAGACTCTTTCTCCCTAACTTAGCATCATTCTTTGCCTGTCCTTATGGGTTCTATTATGTCCTGGCACCTAACTAGCTGCTGGTTTTGATGTCTTTTATTACAGTTAATATTCTTGCAGTAGGATTCTTAATTCTTGTCTTTTTTTTTTATTTTATATATATATATATATTTTACTGCCTCTGTCCTATGAGTTCTGCAACTGTTAAATAGATGCAGCTTTTTTCATGTTATTTAAACTGCTGGATATTTTCTGTTTTCAGTAGTTTGTAGGAGAAAGTGTAATAATTAGACCCTTAACTATGGATAGGTGCTCAAGAAATGGAAAAAATAACAGCTTTAAAATTACTGTTAAAGGTTACTCTATTATTCTCCAGAAGCTTTTAACATTAATTTTTCAGTACTTGTAATTAAAAAGCAGAGTTCTTTATGCAGCATAATTAAACTTTTTTGCTTTCTTTGTTAATTTTTGGACTTCATTGAGTTATCCAATAGTTCCCTTCTGCTGTGGACCTGTAAAGACAACCAAGTAATGAGTAAAAAAGAAAAACACTTTACTCTTTTAATTGATAACTAATCCATATTTTTTTTTGTGCTTCTTGCCTTATGTGTCTATAGGGAATGTTTTATCCTATTTGATTTCACTTGCCAGTGTTTGGTTCCAGCTACAGTCATTCAGGATGAACTTAAAGAAAAAAAAAAAACAAAAAAAAAACAACAAGAAGTATGGCACACTGACCTCAAATTCATGTTTAAGAATTATCACAAGAAAAACTGAAGTCGTTAGATCATTGCAGTTCCTGTGGTAGAAATGCTTAGTCCTGAAGGTGAAGTATCTGTTTTTCAACATCTCCAATGGCAACATAAGGGCAATCTCATTGTTTTCCATGACAGACAAGGCATATTTGCTTCTACTAGGATTCCTCAAAAATCCTGAAGGTGGTTAATTCAGTATGTGAAGCATTAACTGCTGAAGAAAAACATGAAAAATAGAAAGTAAAATACTTCCCTGAGTACACAGTAATACTGATCTGTTGGGATCTTTTCAAGTATTTGCAGGTAATCAGTGGAACAGTCATAACTGTTCTTAGCCTGTTCACTAGGAACTTCACGTATCCTTCTCACAGAAACTTATTTTTCTGTTGGTAAGAGGTGTACAAAGGACAGAACAAAATGGTTTTCAGAATGAGGAAACTGGCCTGCTACATGCCTGGATGAGGCATGTTCATCTAGATTTTTTTTTTTGGATGGTGGGAGGTTGTAATGAAGGGACCTGTGTAATGAATGGGATGAATAGTGCTTGCAGTCTTTGGTTACTTGTTCACAGTAATATTTAAGACAAATGCTTTGAGAATGACTTCCTTCTCTTTTCCTCCTCTGTCTGTTTGAAGAGACACAGAGAGTAACTTTTAGTGGGATTTATACCTCTGTAAGAGGCAAGAAAGTAAGATGGAGTTGTGAAAAGACAGAGGCGTGTTCACCAGTGAACCGTGACAAGTGAAACTGTTTTGGTAGTGTAAAACTTACTCCTCTGGAATCGCTGAACAGATTTTCTTCAAATTTGGCTTTGTTTTTAGGTTGCATCAATTTACAGGACATGCAGAATCCAGAAGCAGAAGTCATTTCCTATCTGTGCAGGTGTACATGCAAAATTGCAAGCGTAACTATGAAGGTGGACAAGAATTATCAGCTGGTCAAAAGTGAATTGCTGTTGAAAGTTGGAGTTGACTCTTTGCTGTCAGGTTTGATTCTGAAAGTAATTAGGGTGAAAGATACAAAAAATATTTTGGCAGAATGGCAAACAGGGGTGGAAGTGTGCAGAAGTAAATGTTTTATAAGTGCTGCTTGTGCTATATGAAGTCTGGACAATATGTGGAGTGGTAAGCACGAATGTTGAGTCATTCCATAAAGTTAATTTAGAAGCAGGAATGTCTACAAACAAATTAATACAGTGATAAAAAGCAGATCGAGTTTTCATGCTTAACTCTTTTGATGCTGAGGCTCTGTTGTTATAGTGCTTCTAGAAAGCATTCCTTGCAATGCTGGGTATTAAAGAAGCCTTCAGGTTTATTCTAACTTATTATTTATTCTAAAGCAACAGCTACAGCATTCCCAGGGGAATTTCCTGATAAAGAACAAGAGCATCTGGTCAATTTGTGGGCAGAATGTGCTCTGTACAACAGCAGTTTTCCCGTATCATGAATGTTTTCATTGTAGAATGCTAATTTTTCCTCTTCAGTTAGTGTCTTCTGTAAGAAAGTTGTATTTTATATGAAAAAGCTACTCCAGAAATGATTCCAAAATGTTCCCCTTCCCTCCCACTTTCTGCCTCTGCATTGGTATACATTACAAGTGGTTCTTTACCTGCTGCTCTCACACAGGATAATTTATGGGTATTATCCATTGCTTTTTGTAGGGTCCCAGGGTGATTGCTGACTTCTAACTGATCATTCTGATGTATTGGGCGTGTGAGATACGAAAGCAATAACACCCATCCATATGGCCGATGCAAGGACAGTCTGGACCCAGTTTTCCAAAATAGATGGATTAATGAGGTAGTTGGAGATTACCAAACCCTAATCCTTGGAGTTAAATAAATGCTAGAAAATTACTACCTTTCCTAGGTGAACTGATGAATTCCAGATGTTTTTGATTCCTGCAGTACATACGAGCAACTTGAGAAACAGGCAAAAATTTTTTTATTTTTTTTTGTGTGTAAAGAGCCACACAGCTGAGAATTCTGTTTTCTTATGTGAGATCTCAAATGCCTGTGTTCGACTAACGGGAATACTTGGGATGACTTCTCAAGTAAGGATCTGAGGGTCACAATGGAAAAATACTGGATATGTGCTAAGGGTGCTGTCTTTTACCTGATTTTGTTCCTTTCAGTAGGGGAGCTAAACACGAACAACTCAGTAATGCATTAGACACACAAAATGGAACATGTAGAATAGGTCACAATTTTTTTTAGACACAGTTTGGAGATAAGCAAGCTTCTACATCTGGAATAATTCAGTAGAAGTCTGCAGGGGGAGGATGTGAGTGGATGTCTTGGCGTGGTGGTGGTGGAAATAGAACAGGGCTACCGTGGGCTGTGTAGACGGTACTGTAAGGGGCTTGAGTTTGGACCTCCTTTGCATTTTGTATTTCCTTAATTTCAAGAAGTTCCACATGTGGGTCACACAGAGGGTTAAACTTACTGCCTTTCCCTGCTACAAAAGCAATAAAAATTACTTCGGGCATCCTGACAAAATACTAACAGAGTAGTCCAGATGCTTTCTCTTCCTGATGGATTAAAGGTGCTAATCAGTATCTTATAATCAGTGTGTTACTCCCTTTCCCAGTCAAAGCTGGCAGCTTCAAAGGCAAGTATATGTGTGTGTCTGTTACTGCATTGACACACATGGCACCCCTCCTCATCTCCAGTCATGAACCTTTAAGCCTTTGTGCTGTGCACTGTAGGAACACAGAAAGAAGCCCTCATCTCTGTTACAAATTAGCTTTCCTATGAGTCAGAAGAGAATTTTACTGCCTCTATGGCACCATCTCCGACAGCAGGGAAAAGAAAAGCCTTTCCTTCTCTTATGTAGGAGAATTCACAAGAAAAAATGAGATGGAAAGTGATCTTTTGTGCAACTTTGCAGGGATGTCTGTCTGTTCATCTACAGGAATGGGATTTACAGTGGTGCCTGAACAAGAGTCAGAGGTGTGGAGGAAAGGTATTCCAGTCCTCAAACCTGATGCAGAATTTTTCACCACTAACCATAAAAAAACAAGACCTTCAGGCTGGAGTGAGTTGGCTGAATTGGCATTACAATGAATGCAACTGATAGCTCAGAATTAGTGTTTTCTTTTTTTCTGGTTTATGAATTGGTCTCAGAAACTTAAAACTCAAAACCCTTAATTAAGCTGCTGTGAAAGAGTGCTGCTAGTTCCGTTTTTTTCATATTTAATGCTGCAAGCTGGACCTGATAAGCTAGGTTGCCAAGGGTAGCTTTAAAGCTTTCCACATCCAGTTTATTGGATATGGGAGTTCCCTGCCAACAGCGAAGCAGGTGTTGGGTAAACATGTGATTCAAAGGAAGTCAGTGCTAAGGTTTCTGCTCAGTTGCATTGTTTTACCTTGAAGAAAGCCTGAGGGCTGGCGTAGCAGGGCCTCTCTTAAATTTGCTGTCTCCTTTCATGAAAAACGTTTTGATTATGAATATAGCTCGATTTTTAGTGGTCTTTTGAAGTGTCCATTGAGGGGTTTTCTTTGCGTCTCCTGCAAGCTCTGTGCCTGCTCTTGTGATATTGGAGAATTTTTTACCTGTATCCCTTTTCATTGTTTAGTTTTTATTAAAATCTCTTTTTTCTTTATGGGAGGGTGTATATGTGCATGAGCCAGAGTCATGCCTTCAGCATTTCCAGAACTGTTTGCCCTAGAAACCTCATCTTGATATCATTTTGAAGTTGAAGGGGGAAGGCAACTACACTGAAAGCTAGAAAACAGTGCTTTAAAACCACATCTGGAATTCTCAGACAATAAATGGCTCCAACTTAAAACAGAATGCAGAGATTTTAATATGTCATAAAACCCGAGGAGCCTTGGATTCAGTATAAGGACTGTCACCCAACCTTCATGTTAAAATCCACTACACAACACTTTGAAGTATGACTGTAGACAGAATGCTACCTGTCTGTGTATAAAAGGAGGAAAAAAAAATATCTTTTTTTCAGCATAAACTTCAGTGGAATGGAAATAGTGCCTGAATCTTTCTTTTATCCTCTGCAAACAGAGCTGTTTCTTCTATGGAGTCCTATGCTTAGCAGTCTAAATTTCACCTCATGAGAAGAATAAGCATTTTGGCCATATCCACATGTCTTCATCTCATAACAGCAGTTATGATGTCAAGTAAAAGGCTTGCAGTCTAGGCTGTGAGTTTTCAGGTTTTCCTGAGCACCTGCAGGTCTCCAGGCTTTCCACCCAGATGGCGTTTGTCCAAATTTCTATGGACTAGATCAATTATTTCTGTAATGATTGATAGTTAAGTTTGTTGCAACAATTATGATGAGACAGAGAGAGAAACCAGTATCCACATGTTAACACTCTCCGGACAGCGTTGTTGCATTTGATTTATTACCAAACATGGCATTTCAGGAGGACAAATCCACTCCTCTAACTTGGAAATGTTACTCTTATTTCAGGAGTGCTACTCAGAGAAAGAGAAAAAATTTAGGCTCTCATACTATTAACTTGATTTCATTGACAGCTTTCTCAAAGGCTTAAGTGGAAGCAGAAGAGACTCCTTGATCCTTAAACATTGGGCTCAAAAGGGCTGCCTGCTGGAATGGAAAACTACAGTCTGATAGTCTGTGGAAGGTTGGTTGTAGGATTGATAATGTGTCATCAAGGTCTGCTTTGTTTCTAGTTGATGAACACAATATTCTACCACCTATGAAAAGCAGTATTTTGATCATTTATTTTTTTTTTTCTGGATAATAAAGACAGTCATGAGACAAGACCATGTTTATACATAACTTCCCAGTAGGAAAAAGTTTACGACTATTATAGTTTATATTTAAACTATGATACAGTCTAAAAGAACCAGTGTTATAATTATGTGAGCAAAAATTTCCTATCATGCTATGTGACAGCAGAGCAATAAACGTGCCATCAGTGTCAACATCAAAAGTACAATGCAAAATGCTAAATATTATTGACACTTCTTCATTAGGGACAGTTATAAATAACTCCTTTGTCCATTATTTCTTCAAGGAAAAATACTGCTTCTTCCTGAGAACTGTAAATCTGTTTGCCTTACTTGGTAGTTAGAGACACTTGGGATGACGGTGGCTCTTCATAATTTTTACTGTTTTGCTGTATTTTTGAAGGCATGCTTCTGAGCTCCATAGCAAAATGGCTTTACAAAGAATATTACAGGTTTATAGTTTTTCTTTGTAAACATTGTTGGCTGTTTTACTTACGGCACTTCAGATGTTTTTCCATCTGTGAAATTAAAAAAAAAAAACAAAAGTCTTATAAAGGTCAACTTATGTAGAGTTTGGGTACACAGTTTTTATCAATTATTAAAACTACTCTAGCTGGCTTCCTGTTCATACAAACTTTTGGTTCAGGGTCGTCCTTAGTGGTGTGACAATTTCTTGTGAAACACTTGATATGCTGGAGAAAAGTGGAATTTGGGAAAGATGATGAGTTGGTTGACAATCCCACGATATTATCCTTCAAGCACTGATAATAAAAGACTGTACCTTGTAACATGTAACTCTTTCAAAAAAATATTGTGCCTTTTCTATAGTCATTGTCAGGGTACAACTGGAAATTCAAAGCAGCATGTTCTGTCTAAAAGGTGAACAGAAAGAGAGAAACATTCTTTGGTCAGTTGTTTTCTGGAGATAAATATGCAGCTTCCTTTTCATGTTTTTAGTGTATTTAAAAACAAAACAAAACATATGAAACTCCTAATCTTTCTATTTCCATATTTAAAGATACCTCTGGGTGAGGACAAACTTGTTTTCTGAGGTTCAGACAGTTGCATTGTCTTCAGTTTGAGGATTTGCTGAATATTGGTGATGAAGTGCAACTAATGGCCTACTTAGACCCATCCTACACTGGACAACTTCAAACAAGAAATCTCATCTTTTCCCTTAGATTCACTTTTACATAGGTGAAAAAACCCACCCAATGTGAAACAACTCCTCATTTCAGGTTTTTCCTCATAAACACGTAACTGATGAAAGAAAATTGAGCCTCTTTATCCATTCTTGATTCACTTACGATCCTACACGTGTCTGTAGATCTTGGAACTAATATTGAGGATATAGGTACCTTTCTGCATTGATTTTATGAAATTACCTTTGGAAAAGGTTTCAAAAGGATTAAAGTTAAGCTAATGTGAACTTGAAGAAATATCTGGCTGCCTATGGAGAAATCTGATTGCATTAAGAATCTGTGGAGTAGGCACTAATTCTCTATTTAATCCATGAGTGAATGTTGGAATACACAACCTTTTATTGTGATAGGAAAGAAGTCACTGTTTTTTGAAATGTGACAATGCAGCTTTCAAAAACAAAACAAAAAACAGCACCACAACAACAAAAAACCAACAACCCACAAACTAAAACTTGACTGCTTGACTAGCCAAGTAATAGCACAGGCATAAGGTAGGAGATTTTGTCAGTGGCTTACAAAATGGTTAATACAAGTCAAAGAAGGCCTGCCCACTAAAACCCAGAGATATGTGCCTGGGAGTCTCACCACTGGGAGACTACCACTGCTGCGAAGAATTCCAGCGTGGAGGAGGAATCTATGCAGCACAAATTTTTTATCCATTTCATGGTTTCTGTGGAATTTTCAACGTCTGCTCAATCTTCGCGTGCAATTTTAATAAAATATGTGCTCATAGTACATTCCGCTCAAGTATCTTTTCTTCCATTTCTCATAAAAATATACCCTTTTTGTTTCAGGCCGAGAATCTTCTAGATTTGAACGTGAGCAGGAAAGCATCGCAGTTTGCAAGGGACCTCATGCACTTTACGCTTTCATCAGTCAGCTGTGAAAACCGTGAGAGAAGGGGCTGGAGAGTGTTGTGCGGCCATGGAGCTTCTAGTTCTGGTCAGGGCCAGTATAATACAGGCCTACAGGCTTTTTCACTATGTAAAGCACTATAGTTTATGGGTGATGTTATTTTAGTAAGAATTAGACTATGATCTTGTTGTCTTCTGAGGTTCCCTTTGTGGTAGTAGCCTGTGAGCTTTTCTGGGAAGTGCAGCTCACAAGTTTATAAAACCATTGCTCTAGTATAGCAGCTAATAAGTTGTCATTAACTTTATCTATATAAAATTGTAAAGTATAGAAGCATTCAAAGAAACAAGAATTAAAGGGAAATAATTTTGAAAAGGATTATAAATGAAGTAGGCGATAACCGAGGGGCTTGTGTATTCCTGTTCAGGCCAAACTCCATTTTACGCCCATCACCTACAGGAAAGCTGATGGTGTGTGCTGGCACTCTGGGTTTGTTTACTGCTACAAATGCAGGTGAGAACCCAGCAAAAGCAAAAACAGTTCAAAACAAACAAACAAAGCCCCCCATGCCTTAGAAGGCAAGAACCTGAAGCAAAGAAGTGAAGCAGAAGAGAAACTGAGACCCTGAAATTTGGGACTGCTTCTCTTGTGCAATGGATATGGAGTTGGAGCCAAGGCAAATGCCATTTGTTTATCTGGTGGAATGTTGATTTTAACACTGTCCCAGCCAGACCCAGTATATCTTTGCTTCCTAACTGGAGCTGTGAAGGCTGGAACAGCTGCAACTCCAGAAATGCCAGCTGATTTCACATCAGGGAGAAACAGCTCTTTTTGGTAAAGATGCAGTTGCTTGTGATTGCTCTACTTCTGTATGTTTCTATCTATGGAACTCCAAGTGGGAATGTAAGCGTCAAGGATGCTGAAAGAGTTTGTGCCGGATCTGGAGCTAGAAATGTGGAATTATCTGTAGGCGTTTTTTTCTTTTAGCCATGAGATACCTCTTTTTTAGTACAACTGTCAGGCAGTATTTCAAGGTGAAATTTTAGCTCATGGTTGTGAGGAAAGCCTCCTTGTTTGCAGCGTGACACGCTGGAGCTGCATCTGGTAGCACATCCTTTGCAGGATGTTCACAGAGCTGTTCGAACAAAACACCCATGCTGCTGATGGCACAACTTGGGAAATTACCAGAAAGTTATATTTGTTAGAGGCTCCATTAAAAACAAAACAAACAAACAACAAAAAAAAAAAAACACACACAAAAGAAAAGCCTGTTGTTCTTAGAGTAGGAACCTTACTATTCGGGATGGGGGAACGCTAAAACTTCAGCACAGGAAAAGACGACAGGAGTTAAGTGTTTTCACTGATTTTGATCTTATGCAGGGGTCATTGCTGAAGAGCTGACTGTATGGAAACTGCAAGACCAAGCTCATTCTGAGCATCACAATTTCTTGTTTTAAAACCGAATTTCAGTTATCCAAGAGCTGCTAAATCTGTTTTAAAAGAACTTTTAAGCTTTGAGAGGGCAGGAAACTTCAATCAGAAAGTGGTAAGTTTCTTTGTTTAGAAAGTGGTAAGTTTCTTTGTTTTGGAGTTTCCCTTGTCTGGTACAGTAAGTGTTTGCAATCCAGCGTGAAAACACAAAGCTGAATCCTGCAGATTGATAGTTATCATATGCAAGTATGTTTGAGCTCCGTCACAGCCTCTCTGGGGGCCAGTTGACCTTGCACTAATTAGATGTCATTCCCAATGGGATAATGACATATTTGCCCTTATTGCACATGCTCTGGGATTAATTTAATGGGTCCAGTGCAAAGTGCTCTGTAGGCTTCTGCGAGAGCAGGCTGCTATGCTTGGGCCTTCTTTCTGCAGCAGTCAGTGCTGGCAGATACCCTCTTGTGTTCTGAGGTGAATCTTGTCCCTGGCTAGGTCATTTTTGTAAGTGGACGAAAAATAAATAAATAAAAATAAAGCCTCGCACAGTTTCACTGCAGGAGTTGGACCTTGATCTTTTCCTGACACTGCTGAACAGGCTTGTATATTAGAATGACTTGATTGCAAACTATCTGAAAACTTCAGCTGTTACAAAATGAGGGATTTTTTACTCCCCTTCTGTCCTGTGTGGTAAGAATGAAGGTTGTCTTGAAATCTGTGCGGAAGGGTAAAAGACTTCACTTTGCAGAGTTCTGCTGAACAAGCAGGACCGTAATGGTCTTCCTCAGAATTAAATACCAGCCAGTCCTGCTGTTCATATGTGACACACTTATTTGCATTTGCTCTGATCTTTTGCCCAACTAAAAAAGCAGGAACTGAATAGGATTTAATTACAGGCTTATTTAAGCTTTCTTCTGTACAGACAGTTGTGGAGTGTATTTATCTGAGTTGAACTGAAACACTGTCCTTTCTGCTGCCTGTTTTCTCTTTTTAAGAAAGAGATGCCCAGCCACTGATGTTTGGTTTGTCGGTTTTCAGTTTAGTTCATTCTGATGGAAGCCTACATTTAGTGTGATGACATCAGGCTATCTATGCCATAAAGAAAATAATGAATTAAATGATTAATTTTTCTCTCACTGTAACTCAGTAGCAAAAAAAAAATAATTGCGTACTGATTTGTTTGCTTCTGAGGTACCTAGTTTACAGAGTTCTGTTTCATCTTGAGGAATTCTTGTTCACCAGAGCACAAGAGACATAAAATTAGATTATATTCTTTGTATTGTTAGATTGTTTTTTTTGTCCCTCCTCAGAGCAACTTGTCACATCTGACTTCTATCACTTTTCTTATTTTTGGATTCTCTGGATTTATACCTAGAAGATTCTAATCCTTATCACTAATAAAATTAAGTTTTATTTGTGCCTTAAGTAGTTCAATTAACATTAAAAGCTGACGTATATCTTCAGCCATCTTAAAGAATTTTTTTTTTTCAAACTGAATTTGCATTCATTTTTCATGTTGTGATGATTTTTTTTCCATTTATGGGGAATGTGTGTCAGAAATGTCAGCCTGTTTCCACAGGACAAGTTGCCTGATGGTGAGCAAAGTGGACTCAATACGATTAAATTGTGTTATTAGATGAGTTTTATCCTAATTTCTGATCAGGAGGTGAATTACTGATTCTTTCTGGCAGAATTAGTTCTGTAGTAGATGTTGTTTAGTAGAAAGCAGATCACAGGAAATACAACTTTTTGGAAACTCTGCTTGTTAAAAAAAAAAAAAAGTATCTGAAGATGAGGTGACTGTTGCGAAGGACATTTTTCTGCAACATTCAAATTCAAGAGATAATAAAGTAGTTTAGTTTTTAAATACATGTATAGATGCAGAGAGAGATGTGAAAACAGAGAAAGGATCTTAACCACAACATATGTTTCCATTGAATTTCATCTGTTTTCTTCAGTGACAAAGCCACATGATTATCTTTGTTGGGATTGCAGGCTAGCACAGATATGGAAGAGTGAGCTGGATGCCATATTGCTTAATAAGCTTATTCAGGTTGTTCTGTGCAGAGGACAGGTGCATAGCCTTAGGCAGAAATAAGTGATTTTTCTGATCTTTTGTCATTCTTCCTTTGTTGCCAGTTAGGAAAAGATTTATGCCACACAGCCAAGCTTTGCATATTGAAAGTCAGTAGTAGGAAAACCAATGAGGAAGAGCAAACAATGTCTTTTCGAGGCTTGGAATGTTTCCTTGAGATTTAGGTAGTATGCAGGATATTGTTTTAAGGGTTACTTGCTTTAATTGTAAAAGTTACCTAGCCAAATCATCGTGTCATCAATAAAGAAGAGAGAGGCACTGACTTCTCGAAGTGGTGATCCAGAAGGCAAGCTCTGCTTGGAATTGCCCTCTGAGCGAGGTTTGTATTCTCGATGACTCTATAGGAAGAAAAGGTGTTAGGTGACTGATGTGACCTCATAAATAGGTACCTGAAGTTGGAAAAACATCTATAACAAGAGCTCTATTTTGTCAACAAGTAGTAATATTTCCAATGTCAACACGTAGCATATAAATAAGCTTTTTGGAATTCAGCATCATAATCTCCCTGCTCAGAGCAGCACACTCCGTGTGTCTTTGCAATACTTCATTGGAGCATGTACAATAGCAAAGAACGGGTCGTTAATACCAACCACTGTGAAAAGTTTTCCTGTTAAGCCACAGATGAAGAGATTTTCGCTGCTATTAGATTTTATTACTGTTCAGGATTCCACAAAGGCTGTTCTAAATTTGAGCAAAGCTGTTGCTTTTTTTTCCACTTGTAATACATAGAATAGAAAAATCATGGTTTTAATTAGCTTGATATTCACAGAGAACATAGTGAGAAAGAGTCCACTGTTAACTTTCCTTTAATCATGTGGTGAAATTCAGTTTGTTGTCATTTTAAGAAATTAATTCTACTCCATATCACTGAGGAGTTCTGTGAAAATTAGCCTTCCAAACAGATCCAATTTTACTCCACATTTAGACATTTTTTTTTCAATTTAAGCCATTGGCAAGTCTTGAAGACTATGTCCCTGAAGATACAAATGTATTTTTCTGTTTCCATTTTTTAAATTGAGCTACAGCATAAATGAATGCTCAAGACTTCACAGGTCTTGCTTATCCATTTCTCTTCTGGCAGAGAACGTGCTGGCTATATTAATCAGAAAATGCTTCATACCTGAAGGAAGCAGTAAATAAAAAAAAACGAAAGGCTGCTGTGAAAGAAAATTCACAAATGTACTCAGTCTTTAAAAAGAAATAATAATAATAATAATAATAAAAAAAAAAAAACACAAAAAAACAAGAGCAACAAAAACCCTGTTCTTTTGCTATATAACAAATTAAAAAATAATCCGTTAATTGATTTGGCAGCTCACCTCAGGAAAAAGAAATCAACTTAGTTTCCTGGAATTAGCCTAGTTTTTGATACTAATATTACCCTTAAGGATAAGTCCATCCATGGCTCTTTTCCACCATATTTGGTTGATACTCTTCTGTAAACCCCACTTCCCATTCTCTTTTGATATATTTTGTTCTAATGATTCTGTGTTTAGAACTATTGTGCTCAACAGATAGGAAACCTGTTCTTGTGCATGGAAAAAAAGTGTTTGCTGAAGTAGTCTTTTCTACTTGTTGAAGTGCTTGTACTTAATGTCCTTAATTTTACTACTTTAAAGAATTAGAGCATGTTATTTGAATTTATAGTTTTTGCAGCTATCCAATCCCTTTATTCACTTTTTGTCTATATGTTAATCTCTGAAACTGGATAACCTCAGAAAACCTTAGTTATTTAGCCATGATGACAGCAGAACATTTTTGGAACCGAAGTGCATGGTGACTAGTGAGAAGTTCCCTAGTCAGAAGGGAACTTTTTGCTTAGCTGCATGGTGTTTCCCTATCTTCAAGCACAAAAGTAAACTCTAGCCTTGTACAGAAGGTTGATGTAAGGCTCGTAAGGCACTTGATCAGAAAGTCCAAATGGATGGAAATGGATGTTGCTCTACTGACGTCTTGGGAGCAGCGCAAACTTGTGCATTTGGATCTGGCTCAGAAACTTGCAGTGATACAGGTCCTTGAGAGTTCAACCGGGGAACAGGCCTTTTTGCCTGCTCTTTTGCATAAGTCTGAATTTTACCACGGAATATAGGTTATCCTACATAAAAGGCCGTCCTTCATCAGTTTTTACCATATGGTTAAAACGTATATACATATTTTTTCGGTTCCCTCCAGGCACTGTGAAGCAGCTGGTATTAATGAATAAAAATAGCCAGCAAAATCATGGCATGTGGTTGCTAGAAGGAACAATTTATAGCCAGGAGTCTTGTAGGTTACTAGAAAGAAGAAGAAAGGAACAACCCCAAAACACGTGACCTCGGAAAGCATGCATGAACTCTAAATATCATCTGTGTTTTGGTCACCTGTACTGCTCAAGGCAACAGAATATGGGAGTGATTAGAAGACACTCACTTTATTCGTACTGCTAAAAGTTACAGGGAAGGGAACTGGAGATTTGGACGGTGTGGTGCCTTTGGTTTGTTTGTTTCTTTCCTTTTTTTTTTTTTTAAACACCATTCCTGGAGTTTGTCTTCTAACCGACCACTACATCAAAGTATTTGAAACTTCATGGAGAGCTTTGGAAGCAAAGAGGACATGCGTTTGGTCTCTCAGAATAAACAAAATATAATTTAAAAGATAAGCATTGGAAGGTGGATCTTACTGTAACGCAAAGCTGAGCCGTAGTAATTTGTTTCATAGCTCTAGGTTAGATTTTTACCTTTAAAATAAATAAAGCTGATCTGCCCTCGTATACCAAGAGCGATGACAAAATGCAAGATTGCGTTTCAGAAAGTGACTCTTTAAGAGGTTTTAGTGTTTCATAACTAATAGTTACCAAGTTCAGTGTACGAGCAGCAAACTTTCTTTATACCTCCATTGAGGCCCTGCTCGTGCTTTGGTTTTGTTTTGGTTTGTTTCCATGTGGGCCATGGACTTCATCATTGACTTTCCCTAAGGGCTGTGGTTCAGGCGGTAGGAAGGCCAATACAGAATGAAAACTCTTTAGGGTAGGAAGGCTAAAAAGCTTTCTGGTGGTGTAGTAAGAAAAACATTGAAACTTAATTTGCAGGGAGACTTCTTCCTCACTCTTCATCTTCTTCTCTCTTTCTTTTTTTCCCTTTTTTTCTTCTCCTATAATTTTACACTAAATCCCAACGCTCTTCTATATCCTAACCTCATCTATTCCCACCATGGGGTGATGTTTAGCATGATTTGGGTGAAGAGTTGAGAACTATAGCCATATATATTTCACATGTACTTCTTTAAGCTCATTATCATGTTCGGGAGTGTGATAGGTTAAAGTTATTCCTCAATCTAAACAGAGAAACAGCAATGACCAGTGTCTCAAAGCTAGTCAAAGAAATCCAGATGAGATAGAGGGCTGTATTTTGTAGGGGGCACGACTGCCCGTTGGGACAAATTACCTGCAGAAGGTTTCTGTAGGTAATTCTTCTGTAAGAGAGTTTCATTTTCTTGTTTTCGCAGAAAGGCCATATGACTTTGAAAGCAGCTCTAGCCCAAACTGGGCATGATGTAGGAATGTCCAGGTGCAATATTGTAGGTGAGAAGAGGGACTGTACAAACATGTACAGGTGGACCACAGGAAGGACCCTTCTACAGAATATATCCATCTGTACTCTAATTTGTCCTGAACGAGAAGTTCCCTGATTGCACATGGCGCTCTGACACTGCAGTGACCAAGGAATGTGACTTGCACAAGGATTCTTCTGTACCCAAATTCTTCTCCCTTATAAGGCTGGGGGGAACATAAGTAGTCCAATGATGTCAAAAGAGGAACAACGTATTTCCTGAATACATCGCTCGATGGATCTGTGAACTGCAGAAAAGCCAATAGGGGTAAATGCCTGGAGGTTTTGTGGCTTCACTGCAGAAAAAGTTTTGGAACATGGAAATAATAAGCAGCAGTAGTTGGGGCACTGTGATTCTCTTGGCAGACGAGCAATTCTAGCGAGAACTCTGGTTTCACAGTTAAACTCCTAAACTATTTTAGGTCTTGTAATTTATTTCAAAAGACGGCTGCTTACTATTGTTAAGTTTAGATTTTTGTTTACCCTCCGATGTTGGTAATGGCATATTAAAAAAGTTGGAAATATGTGTATTAATAACCGGAATTATGCCTCACGCCGTTGTCTGGCAAATGGGAAATGCATAATGTGTGCAAAGCGATTCTAATACATTGCTTTAACTTTGAGTTGGAAAGAGCTGATCCCCTACAGTTTGTGCTGGCTGCCAGTGAGTAGTGTCAGTAAACATTTGCTGTGAATATCAGGTGAGCTTCACCCTGGGAGGAACAGTAACCAGGAGAGGCATATGCTGATTTCAGCAAGGAACATATGAAGATGGAAGGTGCCTTTAGTTTAGCACTCTCCAAAACCTAATTATATAAAAAAAAAAAAGATACAATTGCAAAGAAAAAAATAAATAAATTTAAGTCTATTAGCCTTTATTGTAACAGGATGTTAATACAAGCCTTTAACAAAAAATAGTTTGTAGCTTATAAAGATGGAAACAAACATCTGTGGTAGTGAGGGACTTTAAAACCTCTTAGAAAAGAAGTGTTTGCAAAATTGCTGCATTTTTGCTAAGCAAATTTAATTCCTCAGCTCCCACATGTGAGGCATTTCTAATTATACCCAGCTGGAATTTAGCATGCCAGCTGCCAGCCCTGATTGCTATGTTTTTTGTTGCTGGGGAGAGGGTTGGAACTTCTCATTTTTGGAAAATTCTTGCTCATAAATTGCAAATTATTCCTCGTTGCGGTTATAAAAAGAAAGAAGGGGCAAAAAAAAGGAAGAAAAAAAAAAACCTTCAGTGTTTTATATCAAACAGTGTGACTCTTCCTCTCTTAGTATATTATTGGTACTAATGTTTTTAAGTGGAACTGCTGCTACATGACAACTTGTAGTATACAAAGTGTTTTCTGGAGAAAACGATGATTCACTCATAGAGGTCAATGGTGCAGCCTGGCAAGCTGGTTGTGGAAAGTGGTGATGTTAACACACAGAGCAAGCTGCCCCCTGGAAATTGCTGGTTTGCAAGTTCTTAATTCACCTGCTTCATGGTAAGTTACTTTTCTTTCAGAAGAAGTACCCTGAGTTAAGTGTTCTCTTGGAGTAGCAGGCTTGTTTTAGCCACATAGACCAGCTTCTACCGAAATAACATTGTTATCTCTGGTAGCATCTTAATGTGTAAAAAGCGTACTCTTCTGTGCCCATATAGTGTTATTGCTCTTTACACCAAGAGTTTTAACAGTATAAAATAGACAAAAGTGGGGAGCAAAATAGCTCCTGTTCTTGGCATGCTCACAATACTTTTCCTGTTTGATCAAGCCAAAGAGTTCAATACATTCTTGCATTGCAAACACTGTTTACAAGGAATTTAAGTATTTCCATTGCTGCCCTGTGACTGTGCTTTGAAAAAATTGATATTTAGTCAGATTCCTTTATCAAACTCCCAAGAGAGTTCTGAAGTATGGATTTGATTGTCACCATAGGTGCTACTAACAGGCCAAAGCGTGTGCATGTGCACACACACACACGAAAGAAAAATAAAGGCCAAAAAGCACTGCACTCCAAATACACCCAAGCTTGAAGACAATTATTTCTCAGATGGTTTCAGGCCTCTTGTATGTATTTGTATTCATGCATACAAGCCCATGCATACACAGTCACAAGACTGACATTTAAAGAACGGCAGCTGATCATCAGCTGCCCAGAAACATATGTAAAATCACACAGATATTCTCATCAAATGGATATAGGTATCACACCATTCAGTCTCCTCACTCCCAGAAGTGCTACAGTTGTACATACATGCTGTTAATTCTGAAAAACATGAGCTTATTTAGTATTTTCTATGCCATCTTCAAAATGCAGAGTATTAGGATAGGTATAAAAATATAAAAGAACTCTACATGAAATGATATTAAAAATCTATATGGCAATTAAATAAGCTATTGTATAATTTTTAAGTGCATTAACTTAATATCCCTCTTTTTTATTGTTTGATATATTGTTTGAAATAATATCATTGTTGGAGCTAGTCTGACGTCCACATGGACAGCATCTTGGTCCATTAGTTTCACTAAAAAAGCACATTGTTTTGTTGATTTTTGTTGTTGTTGTTGTTGAAAAGATGTAGTCTTCTCTGATACAGGAATTTCATATAATTAAAATGTTTAAAAATACATTGCAAAAACTTTTTAAATCTTCTAATGACTAATAGAAAATTTTCTTTTTTCTTTTTTAGTTTATATGGTGAGGGCAACTGAATCCTTTCCCCAGAAGTCCTTTCTTTTAAAAGAGTTTCCTTTTAAATTCCTCCTGTGTCTTGGTATTATGTAAGCTAATAGGTCCCTTGGCTATAATAAATACTGGTTAGCTGACCTTTTTAAAAAACAGTTTAAATAGTTTGGTTCCAACCCAAAGTTATTTGTAAATGAAACAAATGCAGCTATTGCTTTTATTTATTACTCACATTGAGTCAATTCATTTTTCCTTAAAAATGAGATTATAAAGATCTGACATTAGACTGAGAAGTAAAAATAGCAGGTTCATTATTCGTCATGCAATGTTATGGTAGCATAGCCCAATAACACACACAGCAATGTTAAAGTTGTAGTTTGTATATTATACGGATGTTTGTAAGTCTCTGAATCTTCACCCAGTCATCTTTTTACAATGTAAGACCCCTGCATCAAAATCCAAGCTCTTTAGGAAGAGAACCAATAGAGTTCTAAGACCTCGGTAAAGCAAAACAGCAGGATCTCTCACCAGAAAGCCTATTTAAAATTACTAACATTGTTAACACTTTTTTTTGTTTGTTTGTTTAGTTAGGGTTAAGTGACCACTATGCCAAAAGGGACCTGGGGTGCCTGATAGAAATGGAGAAGATGAGTTGGGCGGCATGGCCTTACCTTAACATATTGGAGCAAGACAAGCAAGCCCAGAGTGGGGCCACCAGGATGGTCAGAGAAATGGAACACAAAGTATAAGGAGAGGCTGAGAGAGATGGCTTTTTACAGTCTTTAAGAGAAAGCTGAAGTGAGACCTTGTTTCTGACTTCAGCAATGTAACGAGAGGATTTGGAGAAGAAAGACAAAGACAGACTCTTCTTGGAGGTACATAGCAGTAAATAAGAAGCAACAGACACCAGTTGCAATAAGTGAAATTGTTAGTTTTAAGGACAAAAATATCCACACTTAGGGTTGTCAAATAGTGGAAAAAGTTGGCCAGAGGAAAAGAGGTGGAATCTCTGTCACTGGGGGTATTCAAAACACAACTGGACAAGGTCCTGTGTACGCTGCTTTGAATAGGGGGTTGCATCAGGTAAACTCTGGAGGTCCCTTACAACCTAAATTATTCTATGAACCTTGGAGGAGAAAAGGGAAAAACAAAAGGTTTTAATAATAATAAAAAAAAATCTGATTCTTCTGATGAAAACTGATTGCTTGTTATAATGTTAAAATTGACCCATGAAAGAAAATCTGGACACTTCTTGCAGGACATGCTTTGGAATAAAAATGCTTTCTTTTCTTTGTTCTAAAAAGCTGAGTGTATGACTTTCCACCTGCATTTGACAAGACTAAATATTTATCTTTGTATTGTATCACCTTCCTCATCTGTAGAAGAACATCTGTTCCATATGAGTTACTATCTCTTCATTAATCTAGATCTTCAAGTGGTGAAAAAAAAATGAACTTCAGGAAAAGTTAAAGAAATAATACTGTCTTCTTGATTGTTTTCTCACTGTGGTCCTTTATTTTAAGGAAGAAAGGTATCCTTGTAAACTAAGAGAAGGGAAAAGGTTTTGAGGCCAAAGATTGCTCAGTATTAGCATACCTTAGACCTCCTATTATTAAAATATATATATATATATTATATATATATATAAAAATATATATATATATATTTTTTTTTTCTTCTGTAAAGAAGAGCTTGCAAGAGAGCACTGTAAAGTTCCCGTGAAGAAAGAAAGGACGTGAGTCTACCATCTTGATTTGTGGGCAGTGGAAGGAACCTGAATTTGAGGTGGGTTTACTTTGGCTGCTGGACAGTTGACATTATGTACCTGTAGTTGAAAAAGAAGTGGATGTTCTGCTACTTGTCTCCTACTATAAATTCATTGTATTCAGGGAGGGGAAGAATAGAAGTAACTCCCTTCACCGATATTCTTATTTTTACAGGAAAGTGAGCATCAAGTGTATTTTGTATTAGAGCCCAACTGTGTTGAATAACTATACACAACGTTTTATAATTTCATATTTTTCTCTTGCCTTTTTTTATGATTCTATTGTTTCCAGATGCGTCCATTCCAAATAAGTATTTACCAACTTTCCTTGGAGCAGTCAGAAACATCTAATGAGTTGTTATATATCATCTATGTCAGACTACTACCTGTTTCCAACCAAATTCCCAGCTCTTCTTATTGCATTTCTTAAAAGCATCCAATCCAAAGCAGCCCTGCCTATTTTTGACTTCTGATGAACTCAAAGATAGCTACTCAATGTCATGCAGAATCAACCTCTTGAAGATATCCGTAGGCATTTACTAAAGTATCTTCAAAATGTCTCTTAGAGACACATTTGTGGCACAGAACAATCAAAGGTGTAAGCCTTGCCCCACCTCATGTTGTAGAACAACAAACAAAAACAGAGAGATCACATCCTAGGGTGACTACTCTGGGTGAGGATGCATTTTTTCTTTTCCACTTATTTCTGTTTCTTTGAATGTCAGAACTGATCTCTTCGCTGGGCTGACTTTGACTAACTTCTGTCATGCATATGCTCTTTTCACTGCCACTTTCTTCGCATCCCACAGACGGCTGAATGAGTTACATGCCAGAAGCTTATTGGGAACTGGAAAGAGCATGAAAGTGTCCTTTCTGGCTTTATTTCAATATCTTTGCCAGATCCCGATGTTGGGTGGAACCCGGAAAGTATTCACATAGAAAAACAATTAAGAAAATAGCGTGAACAGTATTAATTTGATTTTTTTTTAGTGTGAATTTATCTGCCTTATTTGAGTAATGTTTATTTCAGAGACCCTGAAATAATATATTTTTTTTTCTTAAACTGAGTAATGAAAATGTTCCATTTGCCTTTCTTGTAGAAGCTAAGCAAGTTGGAAATAAAAACTTCATAACTCCTTAAATTCAGTAGGATGAAGTTGGATTCAGAGTAATGAAACTGGTCCTGTGTTGTGAATATTGTTTTCTTGTTTCTTATAATGGGGTTTATGTTTTTTCTTTGTAATAAAATATGTACCAATATCTGTTCTATAACAACATATTAATCTATGGTTGAATAAATGCTTCAAATGCATGTTGATGTAGGTAAATTGATAACTTCCCAAGGGTAATCAAAAACCTCTGACTACTTTGAATAAGACTGATCAGAAAGGGGTAAATAATGCATATGGATACGTTAGAGACTGTAGAAGCACAGCATTATAATAGGTGTAGATTTCTTTATTCTAGGATTGCAGGGCTTGACCTTTTCCAGGTGTTGCTCATCCGGCTTTGCCTTTGTGACAGTTTTGTGAGTATTTCCTTCATTTCTAGCTCCTCAGCTGTTAATTTTCTTTACTTCATCTGCTGCATTTGCCTTACAAAAAAGCATCTCCTACCAATTGTCTCACCTTTCAGGCAAACCACAAAGTTCACCAATACTAATGCTTTCTGATTCATTTTGGTTATGGTGAGTATAATTCTTTCTTAACTGGAGAGCTTAAGGTTGAATTTTGCTTAAGAAGGCTTCTCTTGAAACAGGAAGAATTTGGCTGAGTAACACTTCAGTCACGGGGTAAGAACATACTAAAAACGTGAATAGATTAATCAGATCTAACACTTATTGTGGTAGTGCTTCATACAGCTGAATTTACCTTTTCAAGATTTTCTGTATTTATTATGAAAAACACAGACTTGCATCTCAGTGCACAGACTGGGAACTCTAAAACTAAAGGCAGACTTTGGTGTCAGATTTTTGTCAAAGAAGAATTTACTGTCTTGACAGCGCTCATATTATACAGATTGCAACTGCTGAAAGTGACAAAATGAACTAGAAACAATCACCCCAGGAATGGGAATATAAAATGCCATAGATCTCTTTCTTTTTCCAGAAAAGTGAGATCTTTTTCGAAAAGGTAAACCTGCTTGTTCATTTTCAGACAAGTATGTTGCAGAAGCATGAAGTCCAAGTATGATCTCATCCCTTCCTGAGAGATTGTTTTAGCATATATCTGGTGATTAATCCATTCTCTTATAATAAATAAATAAATATATTTAAAGATGTCTTTAATGGGACTTGAGGGGTCATACTTGAAAACCTGGAGACACATTAAGTGAATTCACAGAATAGTTTTATTCTCACTTGGTTTGGCTGTTGCTTCCTCATTTTGGCTGTTCTGATATATCATTACCTTTCTGCTTGAATTTTGGCCAGGTGAGCCATAGTGTAAATTGGATAATGTCTTGGAAAAACACCTGTTCAGCATTTGGTGTCCTTAAGGTAAGGCAAAACTAAACTGGTATTACACATGAAGACTGAGAGGAGAGCACTTCAGCTATCAGTTATTCTGGCATTAAGTGAGAAACCATTGAAAACACATTGGGAATGCTATTGCAAACAATTTTAGGCACCATTTTACTGAGACAGAAAACATGCTGCTGCTGTAGGAGGATTTAAATGTAGAAGTTGTGCTGATAAACTTTTCAATATAACTTAGAGCAAGAAAGCTGAAGACAGAGGGGAAGTGAAAAAAGTAAACAGTTTCCCGAATAGTGAGGTACAGATTGCTGTCAACAAGCTTTTTGGATTAGTGCTGATAAATAGTTATAAATTACATTATTAAGCTATTTTGGCAAAATGTTCTACTTGTTTCGCAGTGACTTGTGGGGACCAAACCATTTGCTTTTGTATTTTGCCAGGAAACCTATTTACCCCAAACCACTTCTATAATTATTTTTCCACCAACAGCAAGACACTGTCCTCATCAGTTGCACTAAGTATTGTATTACTTTACAAGTAATATGGGGGAATTCTAATTGAATAAAGAGAGAGAATTTACTTAATCACATCTAGTTCATAAAGTTATTGTCCAAGTTATAGTTGCACAAGACTTCAGGTAACTGATACCATATATATATATAGATAAAGTTGTAACTCCCATTTGCTGGACAATGTGTATTTAACCCTTCTGAATAGTTTGTACTGAGTGCCTGAATGGTTTTTGTCCATGTGTGTGAATGTCCTATGTATTTACCACAACTGGTCCTTAGGTGGTGGTTTATTTGTACTAATAAAAAGATGTGAAAAACAGATGTTGTTCAAGAATCAGAAGGTTCATCAGTTATCAAAAAACTGCTCAGAAAGTTGGTGACTTGCAGCCCCAGAAAGCCCCAGTGTTGTCAGTGTTTGTGATAAGGCAGATAATCCCCACTCATTTTAACTTGATATGGATCTTAAGACCAGTAACAAACCCAACACTGAACTCCTTTCTCAGTCAAAACTTCCACTGGAGTCTCTAGTAACTTTACCTGAGTGAAGGCCAGAAGATGTGACATCTTTCTGATCAAACTCAATATTATTGAAAAATCTCTCCTCCCAATCTTTATTAACTTTACAGTTGGTCCAACTACAAGATTTTCCTTTTAATAATTTGCAGCATGGCAGCTTCTGTTGGATCATTCATACTATTGGGGAAAGTTTAGAGTAGTGGATGTACCTTACTGGGGTGTTTTTATATCCTTGGAGGTTTGGAAAATTAAATCTTTTTTCATCCAGAACAGATACGAACTGTTGGAGGAATAGCAGTCTTTTTGTTGGAATGGACCTGCATAAAAGACTCAACTAGCCAGCATTGCACTCAAATTGTAAGTTTAAAAGAATTAATGGTTTGTTTGTTTGTTTGTTTGTTTTTGCCTTTTTTTTTTTTTTAATCTAAAATAATCTCCAGTCAGAAACCCAGTGCTTAGCTGTAGAACAAGAACAAATTGCCAGACAATCAGCTGAAGCAGGAGGTTCCAATTTTGCAGAGCTTTGGGGGCTCCTGGCAGAGAGGAAGGCTGTGTTATATACATGCTGACAAGTACAAGATAAGCAAGCTTCCCTCTTGCTGCAGTCTTGTCAGTTTAATTACCCTCCGGTGTCTATTTGTGATAGCCACTTGGGAAGTCAGTACTGAGGATACGAGTTTGTCAGATTCCACTCGTTATCAAGGAATTACACATTTTGGCAGAAAAAAATAGGGCTTGGATTAAAAGGGGTGAAAACATCCACAGCAGTAACACACAAAACATTTCCCTTTAAACTTATTTCTAAATGACCAGCAAAGCTCCAAAACCAAAATTCCTCTTTGCCAAGGGAGTCAAAGCTACTGGAGTTGTAAACAGCGTTAGGTCATTTGTCTAAACGTAATCAACAGCAAAGATTCTTGCTATCTGCTTTCATACACATAAACATACTCTTAAGGATCTGTATTATGCTTATAAAAATTCAACCTTATATTAACATAACCTCATTTCTGATTCATGTAAGTTGAGATTGAGGCAGATTCTATAACAACTTGAGGAATTTTTTTTCCTACAGTGATTAAGTTATATGAGGAAATGTTATTGGTGAAGTAGTTATAATTTCCTATTCTTGGATATGAAGTAGTTGATCTTGTTATGCAAGAAGAAACCAACCTAATTGTCACATTAATACTGTACATTGACATGTTAATACTGCAGAAGTTTGCCCTGGAGTATGGCATTTTATTCATGTTAATTATACGTAATTGTTTGTTCGCTGCCTTTCAAAAGTACCTCTGATACATTCAGTTCAAATTCCGGAGTTTTCACTGTGCATGTTTGAAAAGACCTTTGCCTTTGTTTTAATTAAATATTAAAAGGCCTTTAATATTTAGCACTCTCATTTTTTTGATGTAAACTCTCCCCAAGTTATTGTTCATTCTCAAATTTGAATTCATTTCCCATTTCATGCCATTTTTCTCAGCATGTAACTGTGAAGGGCATGGAATAAGAAGGCATTGTTAACGGCTGTGACTTTCTATGTAATTAATAGCAGAGGACCACCTCGTTGGTCTATGACGTGATGTAACTTTAAGTCATGTTTTTCTGATTTGCTGTCAGGGAAGCCTTTGGTGACTGGACTCTAGCTGTTTTTTATTGTTGTTGTTGATGTTTGTTTGTTCATTTTTAATTTCTTTCATTGTGTTCTGTGCACTGCCTAATGCAGTAGGGCCTAAATCTCAAGCAGGTCTTCCAGGAACTGTTGCAATATAGACATGTAATAACATCAACTCTTTTTGACAATTCATTCTTCTTCCAGTTGACTATTGGTGTTGTGAATTATTTTTTCTCCAACTATACAGTTCCACACTCCTCTACCCCTCTGTATTTTATTTTGTAGTTTACAACTTTGTTAGGAATTTCAAAAATGATTTTTCTGTTGATAGTGGGCTTCAGAACATGACCCAGATTAATAGTCTTCAGTGTTTTTCTTTATTTTTATTTTTAGCAAGTAACAAGTAGGTTATTAAATATTAAATTGAGGTATAAAACATTCTTATCCACTGTGATACTTTCTGTATTTTTTTTCTTTTTTTTTTTTTTTCTTCTGGTTCCTTGAGGAATTCTGTTTACATTGATAGAGACTTGATTAGGATGTCATACAGGTTGGCTCTTATCTGCCTGAGATTAACAAGCATTTGACTGCTTTTGGAGAAAGGATAGATACTGGCCTCAAGGGTTTGTTGATGTGACCTGGTTTGCTCTACCAGTCATAAATTTCCCATATCTGCATATCTGTACAAAGGAGGGAGAGAAGTTTAAAGGATAGTATTGGCAAATTTCCAAAGACTACACTTTTGTTAGTCTGCATTAAAGTTCACATGAAACGAAGAAATAAAAGCAAGCAAGAAAATAGAAATGAGGATGTGGAATCTCCCATAGTGAAAAAAAAGCGAAACTTTTCTTGAAGAGCAGAGAGAGAGAGAATGAGCATTGGATGACATTTCTCCTAGAGTTTTGAAAAAGTTTATACGAAAACTTCATGTATAATGCCAAGCTTTTTTAATGTCTGTCTAGTCGGGTTGTCCCCTAAGAATATCTCAAGAAACATATATATTTAAGGCAATGCTAAAAGGGAACTGGGAATGATTATGAATTTCATTGCAGTGTTTTTAAATATTTTTGGGAAAAGGATGGGAAAAAAGAAAGAATAATTTGAAGATAAATGGAGTACAGAATTAAGTACAGAATGGGTTTACTATATGTAGATTGCTGGCAACTAACCTGGTAGTGTATTTTGGAATTGTAATGTGTGCCAGTGCTACAAACTCAGAACCCAGTAATGATCTTCCTCAAGTCAAAAACTGAAAAGTAGACATCAGACTGTGTTGGATCAGCCCCAGAGTTTGTTTGACAATGATCATGCAGTTCTTTCTGTTTGTCATTAACAAAAATAAAGTTGTCAGGACAGTTTGCTCTTTTGCTGCTATTGGGTTTATTGGCTTTCCACTGTTATGCTAATAAAACCTTTTGTCAGCAGATGCAAATGAGACCTAGTTTAGCAACAGCAGAACTTTTTAACACATTTTTTATTTTTTCCATACAGAATTACATTTTAAGGGCTGAATGGAAACCACATGAAGAAGGCAGATATAAATGTCCTTAATGCAAATCTGCAATACTGTTTGTGCTGACTTCTTTTCCCCCTGCTTTCATGTCCAGCCAGGTATGTCCTATTCATGTAAGAGTCTAGCCTTCCACTGATTCTTAGAAAACTCAGATGGTATCTGAAGGATACAAATTTGTCATTTTCATTTGACTAAGGTCAGTTGGAAAGAAAACGCAAATGATTCTAAACAAAAATACAGGATCTTCCTGTACTCAAGATCCAAACTTAATTGCTTGGCCCCTATTAAATGCCCTGAGAAAGGTTTGGAAGATTAGTTTTGTTAAACAAAGAAAAGCTTCCTCTTTTTTATGGATAGCTAAATCTATTTTATTATGTCCATAAAAGCACAGCATTACCGAGATTTGAGATTGAAATTCTAGGAAACTACGACTGGGTTTGGTTACAACTGCATAGCTATCACAAGCTGCCAGGGCTTCGCCTCTAGCTGGAGGGCTCAAGGCTCATACTTCAAGAAGCAAGTCTTATATACTCTTACTATTTCATTATGAAGTTCTGCATGATGATAGCTATATTATCCTTGTTTGTATCTCATTTATTGCAATAAATTTACTGAAACCATGTTGGTAAATATAATATGTAGAAAACTGTCATGAACTGCCTGTTTTGTACATGAAGGCATGATAAAAATACTGCTTTCTTCTCTTCATTCAGGCAGTAAAACCACAAGTAACCATGTTATCTCCTTTTTATTTTATTATCTTTATAATCTGTCCTACACACTGAAAGCACTGGTTGTATCCTTTGCAAGACCACCTAAATTACACTAGCATATTTCTGTTCACAGAGTATGAAATTGAAATGTAACAGACTTCAATGTGAAGAACATCAGAGAAGCTGAAAAACAGCTAGGACTGCCACTAGTTCTGATTGAATACACTTATATAATCGTATATCCTAACACAAGCTGTGGCATAGATTGTAAAAAATTAGTCCAAACAGTCCATATGATCCACAACCTGTTAACCTTTTCCATTTTACTTTGGAAAATCAGTCCTCTAGAAACTAAAAATTAATCCAGACCCCCCCCCCCCCCCCCCCCCGACATTTTATCATTGTTTAATTAGAGCATTCTTTAATTGGTACATCTTTAACCAGAATGGAGACCTCTGGTCTTATTTCTTTTGCTCTCTTCTTGTCAGAGGTCAAATCTTTTAGGGAAAAAAATGGTTTTATTAAAGAAAATGCTTTTGTGTTCCTTAAGATTCTTGTGTTTTAAATACCTACAGGAAATGTTTTTCATTAGATGAAGAATAAAAGAGGCAAATGTTATTGTGCATACCCATATTTGGCATTTGATGATAAGCAGCCAAAAAATCAATGTGACCCATATGTCCAAACAGTATGCCGCTGGGGCATGTTTTCTGTAATGCACCGCAAAGGAGATCATGTGTTGTGTAGCTGGCATATGCATTTATTCTCTCTTATTTGCCTTTGTAGGAAATTACAAAACAGCATTTTTCAGAGTAGTGTTATGTTTTTTTCTTCTTTGTCTGCATTAGTCTTTTGCGCAGAGGTTGGATGTAATGATCCTCTTCCCCTTCATTGCAGCCACTGTTGGCAGGATGGATGAGAAGTAATCAGTGTGAATTATTATCTTGTTT
This sequence comes from Anas platyrhynchos, assembly GCF_047663525.1. Lineage (NCBI taxonomy): Eukaryota > Metazoa > Chordata > Aves > Anseriformes > Anatidae > Anas > Anas platyrhynchos. The sequence continues at coordinate 8,481,763 of NC_092590.1, forward strand.
CAGATTCTAGATTATGAAAATAGAAGCAGCTGGTGAATAGCAGAAGAGATATTCCTTGTGTGGCAGATATGTCATACCTCTTAGTCATTACCTCTGTCTTGAGTGTTTCTCAGGAAGATCTTACCTTTGAGAAGAGTTCGCTGATATCTGCTTGTATAAAAAGTTTTAACCTTCAAACTACAGGAGAATGTGAGAGAATTTCTAGGTGGCTTGGTTGACAGAAGCATCCCTTACTTCATCTTGGTCTCTGTTCCCTTGCAACCCATATTTCAACAGCCATGTTCAGCAGGTGTAGTTCAGGCAGAGAAGTTTGCAGAGGCAGTGGCCATTTCTCAAACGTGACCAATAACATTACACATTTTATCTTTTTCAGCAGGTCTTCTTGTTCTTCTATTAGTAAGGTTTCGGTCTAATTCAAGTTCAGTTAGTTAGTGACTAAGGAAGTAGTTACTCCGGAAACCCACACTTGTGTAGTGAATGAGTTGAAGCAGTTGTTGGTAATGCTGTTTATGAAGCTTATAGTGACAAATTGTATTTTCTTTTCATAAAGCAGTTCAGAAAGTTTAATAATTTTATTGGCTTGGATAATAATCAGGGTCTCTATGATAAGATTCAGGCATCTAATTCAGAGGTTTAATTTTAATTAAACTTTGCCCAGTGGATTTGAAAATAGAGCCTTTTAATTAAGTGCCTTAACATGGATTTGTACAAACAGCTTTTTTATTTCCTGATCAAACTTGATGGACATTTCTTGAACTTTGTCTTCTGGCACTTTGTGTTACGTCAAGAGTATATTTAGTTGTATGCCTGTATACCTGTGTATGCGAGCTGTCCCCTCTATAATCCCTTACTGTTTTGCAACGATTAAACATGAGATTCAACATAAACATAGGGAGCAAAGATGGGGAGGATTGAAGGTCAGTGAGTCATTCACAGAGTCAGCAGCTTTCAAATTTGGATTGAAAAGAGCTTAAAGTGGGATGGAGTGAGACCTCAGGGGACAGTGGCTAGAAATACTGTACGATGCACTACAGTTGGGCATAAATCTTGATATATCTCTTTAGCTGCATTTGATATTTGACAAGGAAGAAAAAAATATTGCTTTCAGTTGTGCAATTTTGAAAAAAATTTGAAAAAAATAAAGAAAGCAAAGATGCCAGAACTGGATGACGCGTTCCCTTGTGCTTTGTTAAATACAGAGATGAGATCCTTTCTTTTCTCCCACTCATCGTTCTCTTGTTTTATATTTGAAAGGCATGGCAGTGTCTTAAGTCACAACATATCCCTGGGAAGTTGTTTGTTGTTGGTTGCTTTGGCTCCTCATTGTTGGCCCTCATTTTGTAGGCGTGGCCTCCATGTTGTGCTCCCAAATACTTCGCTTTGTATTTCACAGAATTGAAATGAATACTGTCTGAAAACCTGCAGACGGCTATGAAATTCAGATCAGTTCATTTTACAAACCTGTCTTCCTTGTTATCTGAGTATTTCACTGTAATTATCATTAATGACTTCTGGATGGTATAGAAAATGGTATCTCATGGTGTATATCATGATTTAGACTGATTGTGATATGGAGTGAAGTCAGAGGTCTTGTAAAAGTCTGTATCTGTTACATCTGCACAGTTACTTTCTCTCTAAAAACCCTTGAGAATGAAGTCAGGTGTCTTTGATAAGACTATTCCTTTATAAAACAGTATCAACTGGCATTTATGTTCATAAATTATTAGTTTCAGTAGTTATCAGCAGTACACAGGAGTCTAATGACTGAGTCTGCAAAGGCAGACTAAGAGGAAATTAAGTGCATTGTCAAAGGGCTTAAATGCACTGTCGAGGAGTCTGAGAGACATTGCCAAATATGTGTGCATCTGGAAATTAGGAAAGACAGAACACTACTCTTTAGCTCTGTATTAAGTTAAATCCACATAAAATTTTTCTTTATTTTGTCCAGGAGTGTTGTCAAGCTTCTGGCCTGACGATACCTTGTTGTATTTGGTACACTCCATGAAGAATGTTTCTCTTTTCTCTCCCTCTCCCTCTGCTCTTCTCTTTTTGCATTTAAAAATGTTTCAAGATTAATTAAAAATATATTTTCTCAGCATCTATCAAAGGACTCTTGTAAGAAATCTCTTTTCATTTTAGTACTTCATGTTGCTTCACATTTTCCTTGCTTACTGAAGCACTGGCTGATAGAAACACAGCAATCTAAATGGCTGATAATTTCTTTATATCCATCTTGGAAAAACTGCACTATTTTCTTTTGTTCTTCAGCTATGGCAAAAAAAATTATCCTTTGCAGATTAACCTTACAATTTTGCTTCCAGAAACCTTGGTTACAATGGTTCAATAGTTTCATAGGCAATATTCTTTTGTTAGAAAATATTCTACTGTAGTTGCCTTCTGTTTGACTTTGGTTTTTGAATCTCACTTGAAGATGTTTCAGTTTTCTTTTCTTGCTTCTAAATTCCTGTTTTGATGTTTTTATGACTTTGTTAGTATCTAGTGCAAAATGCTGGGAAATATGAGTTGATAGTCTTAAGACCTATTACTTTGATTTTCTGCCTATTAAATTGCTTGGTTTATTCCATCCTAAATTATACATATTTCCAAGTTAAATGCTAAAATATGAACATGAGATTTAACTGAGGACTCAACAAAATGTTTAATCTAACTAGATAAGTTTTCAACTGCTCAGTAAGTGTGAAAAACTACTTCATGTTCACTAAACTGTCACCCTTAGCAATTTTGTCCAATATATCACTGAAGATAAGATCAGATACTACTAGATTTGTTTTGTTTTGTTTTGTTTTTCTCCTGCTAGATCTTACTCTCTTTCTTATCATCTCATTATATTGCTTTCTTCTTCTTTATTGTTTGGCCTTGCAATTGCAGAAAACCATTCCTTAGGATCACTGCACTCAGATCTTGTGTGTCTGTACTCAGATTTGTGTTTGCTGAGATCTGGACTGGAGGAAGCTGCTTAAAATAGAATGAGTGTTCTTAGGTTAAGTTCAATGTATCAGATGTAATGTGTAGCTCAGGGAGACAGGAGTAACATGGCAAGAAAGAATATAACTGTAAGAGAGAGAGTTGAAGAAAGATGAAAATGTGCAAAATGTGAAAATAAATGTAACTGTTCTGAAGTGGCAAAAAAAATAAAAAATAAAAAAAGAAATTAATGACAGCAGATCCCATAAAAAGATAAGGTCTGAGATAATTTCATTATCTTCTCCAGATGTGGCTTCATTAGGTCTGGCTAGAATCCTGTTTGGCATAAAATTCTGAGATTTTGGAACTTTTGTTCATTCAGCATTGGACGAAGACCGAAGGGATGAGGACTAATAAAAGACTCTAAAGAGTGTCATGATAGAGAATAGACAAATACACCACCTTCTGCAATAGAGGGATGATGTACTTTGCAGTTTGGACTTCCCAAAGGTCGTTTTATAACTCTTGGCTGCACAGTTGGTTTGATAAATTGATGTTTATTTGCACAAAAAGGAGTGGCCCTAGCAGAGAAGATGAACTTCATAGTGTAGGTCCCTTGTTTTAAATAAAAGACAAGAAGATCCTGGGAGCCATTTCCCCAGCAATGAAACAGCGTTCCAACAGTGAATGGTAGGACCAAACACATGCCTCTGTTTGGGAGTTTTTTTGTTGCTTGATATTTCGTTTAGCCAGCATGTTAGTAGAGACATCACCATGACCATTATTACTTCTAATCCCAAATGAAACTATTAAATAAGCATTGACTTTGTTGCTGTTCCTGTAAACGTTGTAGTTTATTTTTGAAATATAATGGTTAAACAGGGTGTAGCATTCTTTATGGCCATCTGTTTTTTAAATGTTCTGGCAAAAATAAAACAGATACATGTATATAGCTAAATAGTGGAATCAGTGTTAACTACACATCCAAAAACATTCAAAGGCCAAAAAATTACTTTTATTTTCTTCCTGTGAGTGAGTCTGCTATGTCTCCTAGAACATAGAGGGACAATGTATTTTTCTATATCATTATACCGTAGATAAACACCTGTTTATGCAGCCACCATGCAGTGTTTGTCAGGTTGTTGTAATCCAATCATGAAAAAAATTCACTGCACCCTTCCTCATTTAAAAACTGAAAAAAAAAATATATTAAAAATCCCTCTAAAGAACTGGGATGGTATGGTTGCACCTTGAAAAGGACAACCATGATGCCTCAGTTTAATTGCATTTGTACTGTCTGTTACTCTTTGTTCTGGTGAGACTTGAAGTGAAAGATTTTGATTTTCCAAAGTGACTCATTGTTCTGGATGCCTTAAGATTCTGCAAATTTCCAGGGTGAGACATATAGAAAAATCTGAATTTTCTTCTCATTTTCAGACAGTCAAGCCTGCTTCATGTCCCTTACAGACTGCTTGCACTCTGAAGACATGAAAATTGAAAACATTTCACAGAATCACAGAAAGGACAAGGTTGGAAGGGACGTCTGAAATCATCCAGTCCAACTCCCTGCCTTGCAGGCTCACCTAGATCACATTGCACAGGATGGCATCCGGGCACGTTTTGGATATTGCCAGAGAAAGAGACTCCACAGCCTCTCTGGGCAAACTATTCCAGTGCTCTGTCACCCAGATCATCCCTTTTTCCTGCATTCTGTGAAAGGAAAGTATATTTCTTACATTTATATTTTTAATGTAAATGCTCATTTGGAAAAAGCTACTGATGCTAATGAGTATTTCTTCCAGAAATGGGAAGGTTGAAAAATCTTTTGGTGAAGGAGATTCAGGATGAATGACAACCTTCTAAAACAGGAATGAATTTGATTGCGTCTTTTTTTAAAACCTGCTACCAGTGATATCCTAGAAATAATTAGTAAGTCAGTGTTATTTGCTGTTTTTTTTCTGACTAGCAGACCAGGACACTGCATTCAATGCTATGGTAAAAATCTGAGTTGGAGTACTTGTGATTTTATATTTTAAATTAGACACAGATCACGCAGAACGTACTGCTAACTCACGTGGTGGAGATTAATTTGTATCTATAAATAACCCTGAAAAATATATATGTTCCCAGTTTTACTTGGACATTCTCCTAAAACTTTTGTCTTGTGAAGATTGTGCTTCTTCATTATTAAAAATAAAATAAAAAAAAACCCTCCCTCATTCTATACAATTTTATTTTTTCCCTATACAAACCACAATAAAATTGGAAGAATGTCCATTCTTATTAAAGCTGTTTCAGGCAAAGTAATTTATTACAACCACAAAAGTATTAATGATACACCAATTGTTAAAAATGAAGTTTTAGAGACATCTCAGGGTTCTTCACCAGCCTCAGAGTTCAAGGGAGACTAATGTAGTGCTTTCGCTTCTTTTGGAGGAGAAAAAGAAAATAAAAGTAAGCTTTAATATTATTATAATTGCTTATCTGAGAAACTGAGAAGAATTATGCTAAGCCTAAATATCATTGAATTTTGCGTTCACAGGATGAAATCCAACCAGAAATTCTATTTTCTCAGAAGCTGATAATGGGTAGCTCCATGTAATGTGCCAACACCTCCAAATATTTGTCTTTGTTCATTGTGTTTCTAATTTTACTGAAGACTTAATGCAAGTTGATGACTTGGAAAGGAAGCGTTTCTAAAATCTGCATAGTTATTGTGGGATAGCAATAGTCGTATTATGTTCCTTTCACAATAAGATTAAATCTGTCGTTGTTTATTTTTATGGCCCTCCTAAATTTTATTTATTTATTTATTTTAAGGTCTAAACCAGTCTCCTTTGCTTTCAGTCCACTTTTACGGTACATTCAACACCTCAGAGTCAAGCCAATCATGATCACCAACTTCGGTGAAGGTAAAACGTGTTGTTTGCTTGCAGTTATGACAATCTTTCCCACAGTCTCCTTCCACTTTCTTTACCAGAAGCCTCCATGTCTGATCCAATAAGCATAAAAATATGTCAACTTCTGAACCATGAGTACTTCAATGATAAAGGAATGTCTACCTCACTTTTATAAAGGCTTTTTTAAGAGCCTTTCAGAGCCTATTGCACTTACTGTAAAAATAGTTTCCTAAGCTCCAGTCATTTTTATCATATTGGTTGGAAACTGAAAGAGAGTTACAAACCTCTGATTTGTAACACTTCAAGTGCAAGTGGTGAGCAATTAGAATGATATCAGAGGAAAAAGGAGGAAGTCTGTATCTCAAACCATTGTGGTTTTAATCAGAACAGATTTATGTAATTCTTGGTCAGTGTAAACTGACTCTGCTGTTTTGAAGTCAACAGACCTAGACCATTTAACTTAATGCAGGAGTAGGAATTTATTGCTTTCCATATATGAAGTGCCATTTATAAAAAAGCAAACACATCCAAAAAAAAAAAAGCCCTGATCCCAAGAGACCGTCCCTACCATCCCTTTTAAACTTCTGGTTTACTTCTAAAGTGTTCTTCTGTCCATGCCATGTATTAGCTGTTTTCTATTTCTATTCTAGCTGCCTGTACCGTGAGGACAAGCTTACGAGTGGCCTCCGACCCAAATGCATGTGCACGGCTCCCAGTCTTTGTAGCTGTATTGCTCCAGGGACTTCTCCGTCAAAGCAGGGAACGGGACAACCTATCACCTCTGCTGGTGCCAGGTGAACCTTGGCCCCATATACAGGAGAGAAGTTGGTGGAAGGACAATTTCAGTGCATTTGGGTGATGACCAGACTGCCGTGCTTTAAGCCAAAATGTTCTGATGTGGATGGGCTTTCGAGCTGAAACCCTTTTGTCTTCTAGCTGGTAGGGCGTGGAAGACTGCAGGATGGGGTTAGAGAGTTGATTAACATCTGTACTCCCTTCTGGGGCCTTGTTCTGGTTTTGAGGCAAGAGTAACTTGGTGGCTATTCAGCTGTGCTTTCCCCCTGCCAAATCAGGCATCCCAGAGATCCATGTCTTACTTACTCATCACATTTTGCTTTGTGTTTGTGTGTTAACATTCCTTGCTGAAGCCATGCAGTATCGCATCCCACATGTCGACCAGGGTGTTGTTCTCAGTGTGGGAAAATATTGGAAAATGAAAAGATTTTTTTTTTTTTTTTTTTGGCATTCAAAGTTTATAGCTCAGAAACCTGAGGTAAATGGTATGTTACTACTGGGCCAAGGGGTCACCCTGTCTCCATAAAACTGCCTCTTGCAATGTGATATGAGCCATTGTTCAGCCCTTGGGACAGACAGGGAGTTAAAAGGTGAGGCTGTCATCCTCCTTGCGTCCCCTAGGTGCAGAGTGTTATGGAGAGAAATGCACATGAGGGGAAGATTTCTGAGCATGAAAGACAGAAGGGTATTTCAATGTAATTAGAGTTCATCAAATCTGTCAAAACTGTGTAGACCTGTGCAACTAAAGTGAGTGCAGCTGTGCTCTCTGCATTGCACTTCATGTTGTATTTCATGGGTAGCCATAACTGTAGGTTACAAAGCTTGTTTAATTTATACTGGCAACGCTGAGTGTCTAGGAAATAATAGTATAGTGGTGATGTGTGAATCTCAAAGTATTCAGAGGTTTGTTCTGGTTTGGACTTTACTTTTTTGGACTTTTTTACTTTAGCAGTAAAAAGCACAGATGCTGATCCGAGCCTATTGGGTCTCTCCAAACAGGCTGGGGACCCCAGTACAGAAGAAGTCTCCTAAGTTTTTTGGCCACTGCTAGATTTAATTTTGAACTGGATGGGCCACTGCCCAAGGCAACTGCAACCAAATGGTAGCAATCAGCAGCAAAGAGAGCCAGAGAGAAATGCAAAAGCTACACAAGTAATGTAGCCGGGTTTCATTTCAGTTGAACTCTGGCATGTTTCTTCTTATTGGCTCTGAAATGTCTTGGCACGTAGATCAAGATATCCAAGTGTTGTGGGTTAACCCCAGTAGGCAGCTAAGTGCTACAAAGCCACTTGCTCACTTCCACCCATGGCCCCCCAACCCCAGAGGGCCAGGGGAAGAGGAAAAGAAGAGGAAAAGCAAGAAAACTTGGGGTCACAACACAGTTGCTTAACAAGCAAAGAAGAGGTGAAGAAGAAAGAAGGAAAACAAGAGAATTGATACAAAGCAATCACTCACCACTTCCCATGGGTAGAACAACGCCCAGCCAGCTCCCAAGCAGAAGATGTCATGGCATTATTTGGCCTTGAATATCTCTTTGGTTAGTTCTGCCTGCTCGTGTCCCCTCCCCACCGCCTGTGTGCGTCCCAAGTCTGTTCATTGAAGGGCAGAGGGAGAAGCAGGGAAGGCCCTGATGCTGTGCAAACACCCTGCAGCAACAGCTAAAACTTGGGCGTGTTATCAGCATTGTTTTTGTCACAAATCTAAAACAGGACCATCCGAGCCTTTATGAAGAAAATTAACTCCATCCCAGCCAGGCCCACTGCACCAAGCAATTTGAGCAGAAATTTACTCTTCATCCCTTTGGAAATGCTTTATGCCTGCAGTTCAGGAAGCTCAGCAGGAACCTGCGTCTTCAAACTGAGACTCCAATGTCAGGCTAATCTGTTCCCACGCATGCCAGTTCCACCAGAGCAGGTCTGCCTTCAGATACTTTGCTCTTTTCAACCGTGAAGGCACTGAAGGAAGATAATCTGATGACCGGTGTAGAAGGAAGTTGTTGGGGCAGTCATCTTGTCTTTGTAGCCAAAATAGGTGGCATAAAGAGTTTGAAACAAGGAACACTGAAGGTACTTGGCTACAAACTTACATTTTTTTTGGCACTTCAAGGGCTTGCATTTTAAAGAACAATGTATCCCCAGCTTTAATTCTGTTTTACATAAGCACTTCTATTTAAGAAGTACCTTTACCTTTACTTAAAAGGGCAAAACTAACTGAATAATTTGCACTTCCAAGTGTAGTGAGACCTGTATTACATCTGAAGTTCACCGGAGACTGACAGCTCCTACGAGGTACCACATTGATTTCTCAGGAGCTTACCAGTTTGTAACCAGCCTGAACAAAAGAAGTACTGGAGGCCTCACAGAAGTTTTTAAGATTTGTTGGCATGACCTGTGGGGCTTGCAACTTCTGTGAGTACCGCGTTTCATGCTTAGCTAATGAGGCTTAGAGGTTTTTGGCAAAACTTGTGCCTGAAAAAACCACTAAAATAGTTTGCATATGGTCAGAACCTGGGGTCCCTAAAGCAACCACTAATCAATTCTGTGATTCTGTGATCAGAGAAACCCTTTCTTATTCCACAAGACTCAAGGAAAACATTGTTATTTAGATATGGTATTTTCTCTATAATAGGAATTAGGACCAGGAGTTCATTAGAAATCTGATTGTCAGTCTTTATTACTGTATAACTTTTGCTGGCAAAGTTATTTGGTGTAAAAACCCTGTTGTTAATCCCTGGCTGGATTAGATTTATTTTTAAGTGTCAAGTAAATTGATCAACCCTTTCTTGTTTTTATTACTGAACTTTAAAAATTGCCAGATGCTGCTGTTGAGTGGTGGTTTATGAGGCTTCTTGTCACTAGCCTGAGGCAGGGCAGAAATAGAAGGGCAAGGAGGTTATTTTTGGAATGTACAATGTGATATTTTTATGTTGCACATTTATTTTAAGAGAGGCAATGGACTGTGAAGGCATTTTAAGTTTGCACCTTTCTCTCCTGATAGGTTTGGATTGTTGTAATCAGAGGAAAAATGATGACTGATGATTGTCAGAAACTTGTCATTTGTCCCCTTAGTGTAGCACTGGATAGCCCAGAAGAAGCAAACAGGTCTGTAGGGCAGTAGCATCACTTCTGGGTGTGTATGGTTAAAGAAACACGTGGTGTGTTCACAAGTTGAGTGGCTGGTTATATGCTCTAATTTACTTCCAGAATGAGAAGTTAACAGATCGCATGCCTGAAGTTAGGCCCCTGGTATATAGGCAGAAATATTTTTTCAAAGATGCTGAGTACACAAATAGCTACCGTGATTTACGTGGCGCAGGAGTTAACCAGCAGCTGTACAGATTCTTGAAGGTTAAATGTAGGCAGGTAAAATACAAACCATAAAAATTCACTTAAGGCATGGCAAAGTCTTTAATATTTGTCAAACGTGTCAGGGAAGCTCTTGATCCCTGTGCCAGTCATGTCACACATCCCCATTGATAATTTTTTTTATGATTTTTTTGAAAATAGACCTCTGTGTTCGTTGAGGGCTGGTTTGCAAAGGAAGTTTTTAATCTCTGGAATTCTTTGAGTAGGAGAGAGGGGGCAAAAAGAGGAGTAAGGAAAGGAGTGCAACTTCTAAACGGGGAAAAACAAAAAGACAAAATGTCCAAACACCAAAACTTAGTATTTTTCATTGCCTCCTAACTACAAAATGGTTTGTCTGATTGTTCCACGATAAATATCTTTCTCTGTGTATGGTCTAGACAGCAGATATTTTAAATGGAAAGGTGCTTTTCTTTCCCTCTGTTACAGGAATTCAGTATTGGGATTATGGTTTAAAGGAAACTCTTACCTTGACTAAGGAGTAGTTAGTATAACCTCATTACAGCGTGAGGAAAAGGGATTTCACTAGTTGTTATATTCAGGGATTTTTCTGGCCCCTCCGCTTTAGGGAAGGAAGTCAGATGCTCAGGAAACCTGATGACTGCAGTGCAGAGGCTGGTGGGGATAGTCCCGATCTCGTTGTTCTGGCACATGTGTGAGCAGTAAGTGATGCAAATGAGACATTCCAAGAATAAGTGATAAATTTGGCAACACTCATGTGGCAAGTCCCAGTGAGGGAAAACAGACATCAGAAAGCCAGAACTGCTTTATTTAGTTATGATGAATCTCAGATAAGAATTTTCTAGTTCCCCTAACTTAACACGCATTTAAAAAAAAGTATGATGTATACATATATGTATGTATGCACACACACACCCGTTGGAAATGTAAAACCAACAGCAACATTTCTGCTTCTTAATCAGATTATATATTTAACTGAGGGATGTTACATATATAAAAGCTCATCTGTGTTAAGTTAAAGGGGCAGAATTTTTCATTGCCTTATTCTCTATGGTATAAGCTGTTAACTATGCCAAAGGAGTTATCTGTATTTCTGAAAACAGGAGAACGGTTCTGCCACTCTGGCACAGGAGAAGATGAATTGCTTTCTGCCAGTAAAGTTTGAAAGATGAAGGTCCTTTTAAAAGAAGTGTCTTATCTCCATTGAGAAATAGCACTGGTGATGTTTTGTTTCTCTTCACATCTACCTGCCCTACATAGCTTTGGTTTATTCATTCGTCTTTATTGCAATGTGGCCGTGCTTTACCTATATACTGTACATCCAAACTCCATCTGGATTTAAAGCTGTGCATCATACTTTTCTTTTCATCTAGGATTTGATATTCTTAACTTGGTTTGTGAATATCATTTCAGAGGGAGGACAAATGCTCTTTATGAAGATTCCTGGTCTCAGAATCATCTCTGGAGTGCAGACTGACATCTCATTGCCTCCTCTTTAAGTTCTAACAACTAGGTAACAATTTCAGATTGAAGCTCAATTCAAAACCAAGGCACTAGTATAAAGCATTATCATTTTAGTGAAAATGTAGTCACCATTGATTTTGGTTGTTCCTATTTGGTTGAAAACTTAGGAAATTTTTGTTTAGTGTTTCACCCTGCCATTATTTATAACTGCGACTCACTGTACTTTAGTCACTTTAAACAATCTGGTTGCTAGAGCCAAAGACAATCCCAAACCACACAGATTTAAATGTTTAAGCAAATCAATGACATTATTAATTCATAAATCCCATGTTAGCAATCTGTAGAAAGAATGTTTGCTTTACCACATACAACTAAACGATACAGATGGATATGTAATTTCTGCTGAAGCATGATCCTCATTCAAGAGGAGTTTTAGCATTTTTGTGTTTATCTTTTGTCAGCACATTGCAGAATGAGTTCAATTAGTTCACAAATAACTGAAGTAGTAGTAGTTCAAGCATCTTTTTAAGGGATTATATTTTTATTGTATGGTCAATGATATAGATTTTGACATTATATACTTTTCAGGCCTACGTATGTTCAGAGTCCACACTGTGAAATTCTGCTTTTATTCTTCTTTTCAGTAAAATTTCACTGAAGGAAAAAAAAAAAAAAGGAAATACGTCAGTTACGATATCAATAATGTCCATGAAGCACGATGTGTATTCTTGCATTTGTCTATGAAAAGGCAATGGTCAGGTAGGACTTTGCATACACACCTTACAAAGTAGTCATTAGCAGCTGTTAAATGAGAGTGTCGAGGTGCAGATAATTGCCAGTAGGGACAGAACTAAAATTTGAATTTGGGGACATTTCTTTTCTAAGTATTGCATGCTAAATCATAGACTATGTTGGCTCATGAAGGTAAGTTTTCTCTGAAGATCTTTATGGACAAAAAATGTACAGAAGAAACAGAATATATTGAAAAGCTAATTAAAACTATCTCTGTGAAGATATAGTTATGAAGAACCTCTGTTAACATGAGGTGCTCATTTGAAACCATACGAACAGGATCAACAGGTAGATGTTTACTGAAAGCAGAAGGTAAATGTACAGTTCCATATGTTCTTTCTACATTGTTTTTAGGAGAAGAATATTCCTGGTTGTAGATCTTGAAGACAAAACAAAAGGCTGACTGTTTGTCTAATTAACATACCTGTGACAGGAAGGAAAGGTAAGACTAGCCACAAGCAGCTGTCTTAACTGAATTGTAACATGCTTTTGATCAAGATCTCATAAATCCTCATTGTGTTCATAGGCAGATGGATTTTAGCTTGAACAAACCTAAAGCCTTCATGTACTTAAGGTGAGGGAAATGGGATCTCTGTCCCACATTATTCTCTTGTGTGGCACTGTGTTGGCCATTGCCACCCACAGTGCACTGCTGCATAAATAAAGTCTGAAGAAGAATTCCCCAGAGTTTTGGTTAGTCTATTTAATAAATCATATACAACGAAAAGAATATTCCCTTAAGCCAAAGGGAAGTGATAAAGAGTGGAGTATGTGGGTCCATCTGGTCAGAATCTCATAAAAATGTGTTTACTCTTCATTTTACATACCCTCTATGTGTTGGTGTGACATAATTCTCTATAAAGGTATGAATACTGTGCACATACAACCACGAGTTTGTATGAGATACAGTGAATATCCCATGAGAGAGGGAACAAGACATAATTTAGTGTTGGAACCAGGAGTGATTTATGAAGATCATTGTCTTACTGATTCAGATACTTTCCATATGTTGTAGAAACCACTTTTTGCATGGTATGCGTAAAACATGTAGCAAATCTACCTCCTTTAAAATGTTTTTCTTTAAATGAAATTATTTTTTTTTAAAGTCTCTGTTCTGTGGTATCCCACCTTATTTTTTTTGGAAGGACACTTTAACATGAAAGAGATTGTGAGGTGACTCTGCTGAGGTTTGGTGTGGCTGACAAAAAAACTAGAAGTACTTCTGATGCTAAAACATCCTATTGCACTGTATTTATGGCTTGACTTCTGTATCACGTTTATCTGATACATAATATGCCCTGTGTTACGCTTAACACCCTGAAGGTACTAGCCTAGTATGGGAGGATCAAATCTATTTATTTTTTCTTACCAGCTGTAGCACCTTATAATTCTATATCTCATTTTATTTTAGAAATTAGTTAAAGGTGGACCTAGTTGTATTTAAATTATGTGATGGGAACATGATTACTAAAAATCCATTACTGTTTGAGGCATTAAAACACTCCATTTAATTTATTATAATGCATAAAATAATTTTATTATGTGTAGACTATTTCACTGGTTGCTTAGTGAATGAAGGGACATTTATTAATCACATAAATCAACACCACCTGTGGCAACTTGCCCCCCTGAAGTACCTGCCAAGGAGAGATGGATGAACAAAGCATGAGGAAGAAATTATCTGGTGTGTGCTCTGCCTTTTTGCTTGCAGTCTTCTAGAATGTATTTGTTTGTTCACCAAACAGTGCCTGCAGAGTAGTTTGGCTTGTAGCTTGTTTGGAAGCAATGTGTAGTGAGTATCAAAATATACTCCCAATGAAGATTATTTATCACTAATGGAGGGACACATTTTTTGTTGTTGTTCTTTGTGTTTGATCCCTTCCTTACTTAAAAAGTCCGTGGATCACAAATGAGACATTGCAGTGTTGCTGCTGTACAAATTAAGACCAGTATGAATAACCTACACTACCCCTATAGCTTTACTTTGGACCCTCCATAATGATCTCCACAGACTTCAGGGGTATTCAGAACAAATCTTGGAATCAATTTCTCAGCATGGACGTATGGGACTGCCACTTTAAAATACATTAGGCACACTTTCTGTAGGCCTTTCTTAAAAATCCTTGTTTCAGTGGCTGTCTCCCATTAAACTTCTTGCTAGGGAATCTGTGGAAAGTGAATTATAAAGATGATGCAAAGCCACTTGAAACTAATAAAGCACTTGAACAAATGTAGTTAAGAAGTTGTGAACACTGTTTTCCTGTGACTGTAACCCAGGGTCTATGTTTTTAGATGCTTTCCCCCATGTTCCTATTTTGTAAGTCTTATATGAGTGCTAGCATGAGATACCATAAGAGTTATAGCAGAAGAGTTGCATAAGATAGCATAATCCAGGCTCATCAGTACAAAAGCTCACTTTGAAAGTCTGTAAAATGTTTTCAGAAAGATAAAACAACATCAGTGCTAAAAATAGTAATAAAGATTCACTTTCCTTGATTAAATGAATCAAAAATAGGTGTGCAACTTGAGCAAAGATTGCATTTATTTATTTATTTATTTATTTATTTATTTATTTATTATTTGTTTGTTTGATTCCTCAATGTGCAGCCATGCACATCAGCTCAGTGCCCAGAAGGCTCGCCGGAGCAGGCTGGTGAGTAGCACGGTAGCAGGCCTGTGGCCATCCTTTCTTGTGTCCTGTGCACTCTGCACGTATCCGTGCCACGTTGTTCTCCAGACCTCCGTGCTGTGCGAGCTTGCTGCTGGGAGGGGAGAACAAATGTGTCTGGAAAGCTTCAACATCTGCTGTAACCATGAGTGCTTTGCTGGATGAGCTCACCAGCAGGTAGGACAGCTCGTTCCTCTGGTCTGCTATCATTAGCTAGCCACCGTTGCTGACCCTCGGAGAATTGTTAATGCTTCTTTTTGGGCTTGAGAAAAGGTTAGTCAGCCGAATAGGTATTTTCTGCATGGCCGAAAGGGAAGGACAAACAACTCTTTCCAAAGCGGCTGTGAAAGCAGCTTCTGCATGTATAGGATAGAAGACAAATGTGCTGGACAGGTTTTCTGTTACTTATTTTCATTTTTATGTTTTCACAGAATGAATTTTATCCATGGGCAGGGGACTGAAGAAATGTGCGTATGATTGCTCTACCCTCAGAAGAGGATCTGAGGTGAAAATGAGAGGTGAGTGGCTGGAATACTGGCTCTCCGAGCAGGAATTAATTGTATATTATTGTCATGTGTTACTCTATTGCTCTTGCCTACAGGGAAGTGGTAATGAGTCAGTGTTTGTCCATAGATTCAAGATTTATGAACGTGTCAGTTGGCAAATTCAGAACAAGTCCACAGTTGTCTCTTCCATGTTTTTCTGGTTGCTTAAAACAATATATCACCAGCTGCTTTCTGCTGCTTGTAGGATCAGTGGAAATCCCATCCCACTCTATTGTTCTCTCTCTAATGTCAATTGGTTCCACTTCTTTTCTGGTGATATGGCTAATTAGAGAAATGGGCACATGTACTTCATAGCACTGGGACAGCCTCTTCCAGAATCTTTCCTAGGCAAGGACTGCCCTTCTCATCACTTGCTTGGACTTACCGTTTGCCTGTCCCTTCTCTGCTTCAAAAAACTCTGTGTAACTCTCCCTTTTTATATTGAGACACATGGGCATGCATCGATTTTTCTGATTCTGTGATGGGTCTGCTTACCTAAGTTAATTTAGGTTCTTTATCAGGAATGAAAGTGGAAACTAAATGCGTCCTCAGGATGGAATAACCCCAATTGTCCCAGCTGAAAAGATGATTCATTTCTTTTCCTTGAAGGTGCACTGCTCACTTCTGAAGCTGGTAGCCAAGCCTGAGGCAGGACAGTCAGAGATTAAAGTTTTCCTTTCCAGAAATGCCGTTTGTGTTTAAGTGTGTTTAAGCAGAATTGTCTCTGAGAGCTGCAACATGTGGAAGATATGCAACACAATCTTTTCTTCGCTCATGTTTCATCAGCTGTTTACTAGACTCTGGTTTCAACATCTTTGTTAGCCACGGTAGCGTAGGTGAAGGAACAAAATAGCTCGAGTTTCAAATCTGAAGCTGGCTTTACAGCCCTGACACTTAGGTGTGCAAAGAATTACAATTTTTCCCCTTTTGTTTTGTCAGTTTGTCTATCGAGTGATAAAATAGTTGAAGCTGGACAGGCCTGCAGGTCAGTTTTGTCAACCCTATGATCATATAGATAGATAGGTATTCGTACATTCAGAAGGACAGCTGTGTTTTGGATTGCTTCCACAGTGTGTATCACCCTCATCCACAGCAGGTGGCGCTTGAGCCCCTGAAATGCACCATTTATTCAGCGATTCTTGTGGTTTTACACCACGGGTTCTGTACAAACCGTGGAAGATGCTCTGGTAGCATCAGTGTCCTCTGATACCGGTTGCTTAAAATCAGAGTGACAGCCCACAAAACAGGATACGGGGTGAGAAGCAAGAAGGGAATTTTTGGAATCAATTAAATTAACTTGGGCATAAGGACAAATAATGCAGTTTTCCACTCCTTGGAATGCCATGATCCAGGAAACGATGTGATTGCTGGTTGTAACACCATATTCTCTGTAGGAAGCACTCCCCGGAATTGGGAACTGTGTAAACAGCAAATGCATTTAAATATAGCAAAAATGTATATTAACCTGAATGAAATCAGCGTAAGGAAATAACCGTTTCACAGACAAGCAGAAACAGTGATGCTTTTTTTTTTTTTTTTTGAATACAGTCACGTTTTTGATGCTTTTTATCTTATGCAGGAAAGGTGTTTCAGTCCGCCTGTGCCGAGCACAACAGAATCTCATGCTGCTAACTTTCCAGTTCAATCCTGCAAAAGCATGAGTTTAATTGTTCCTATCTACCAGAACACAGGTATTTTGGCAGAGATTTTACACTTACACTGGTTGTCTACTGTAGTGACTAAAACAGAGTCAGACAACTCTAATATTTAGGACTGTAATGTACAGTTTGGAGCATTAATAATGCAGGCATGATGGGCTTTGGCTCCCTGTGCAGTTAATGGAGGAAGGAGATGCAGTTCCTCAGGTACAGGACAATGTACCTGTGCATATTACAGAAGCATCTTTTTGTACATGTTTTTTCTCTGGTCACTGCCTTCCAGTGCTTGATAATCCTTCCCATATTTATTATAAAGATGTTCTGTTGTTTTTCAATATAGCCACAAGCAGAAAGGAGAAAATGTGAATGGAAAGGCTTGAAAAGCTTTAGAAAAGTGAAAATAGACATTTAAAATCATGATGAGGAAGTAAGATCTGTCTTTCTGGATCCCCAAAAATCCAGAACACTACAAAACATTTGCAAGCAGGGCTAGTGACAAAAGTACTGGCAGGACAGGCTTTCAACTGGTGTTAAATTGTTATGGGACCGTCAAAGGTCTCTTCTGTTGCTGTTCTGCACTTACAGAGCCCCTGTAACTGGGCGCCACCTCTTTGGCCATGGAAACTAAGGGAAGTGGGAAGAAAATGCACTTAATGACTTGGTATGGCCTAGAACTGCTGGGCTCAACTCTCCCCTGCTCTCCATTCTGTGTAGATATTACCCTCTTGTGCCATACTGAGGTGTCAGAAACAGAGGCATTTTAAATCTATTTGTCAAAAGAATAGATGGTGGATAAAACATATCTATTAACTTTGAAGGTAGCTCCTGCTCAGTAAGGACCTCAGCCAGAGCCATAATATTGAATTAATGATGTAAATACAGTTACAGAACAAACCCCCAAAACTGTCTACAAACAAACAAACAAACAGTGACATACCACATTGATGAATCACTGATACATTTGCTGAGCTGAATAATCCTTTGTACTACCCTTGAAAGGAAACGAAGTAAAAAGTCCTATCTGTGGCCATCGTTTGTTATCAGCATACACTGCTAATCAAAAATGGCTTTGGTGTAGAAAAGAGTCTTAGAGTAAGTTTTAATAAATTGCAACTTAAATATAAACGCCGTGCCAAACAAATTGTATGCTATGATGTACAGTTGAAACTTTGAGCCTACCACAAATCCCAGAAGCACACATTCCCAAAACAAGTGCTTTCCAGCAAATACCAAACAAAAATAACTTTTCAACAGAAGATGTCTCTGGAGTATAGCAAAATACCAGCCCTCTTAGGACAGTCATGCAGGAGAAAGTAAGTAAGTAGTCACCATAAACTCCAACTTCTTCTGTGGAACCAGCCAATAACCATCATGCCTGGGTGGTGTCAAGAAGAACGAGATTATTTTCATCTTCTGTATGTGACAAATTCCTCTGTTCTCCAGATTAAATGAAATAAAGACCTTCACTGCATCTGGTGTAATAAAGTTATGCCATTACCCCCTTCCATTCCAGATGAAGCAATCAGAAATGAGCACTTCTCCCTTACAGCTGCTGCTGCTGCTTCTTTTGATCAAAATTGCTCTGTGTTCTTAGTAACTGTAAATCTGAAGGAGGAAGTGTTTTTAGGAGATGGAATAGACATGAATTACCCTCTTTGGTAAGCATTCAAGGCTTTCTATTCTCTAGGGATTGCAAAAAAAAAAGTTCTGTGTATTTCAAGAGCTCAGATGTTGTTCCTTATTAAAAGGACTTTCCATAGCAAAACCTACAGGCAGATCATGAATACTGTTCTTCCCAAATGAATTCACAATTAAGAGTTCAAACAGAGCAAAACCCGGGATATTTTGAGAATCTTAATCAATCTCACATTACTAGGTTCCGTTGTCAGCCCAATCCACAAGGGAATGAATAACACTTAAACTATTAAGGCACCAGAGTTTTTTAGGAAATGGAAAGCATCCGTCCTATCTAAGAAATCAATTCCACAGAATTTGTTCCATTGTCAAATGGCAAAAAGCAAGTCTGTTAGGGTTCTTTTAAGTTAGCAATATTTTATCAAGACAGCTACCATTTTAATTGCATAATATTATGTACATTATTTCAAAAGAAGTTGACCTAAAACATGGATGTATTCAGGGCAAGTGCTGGTACATAGGCTTCATTCACAGATTACTACATTCTTGCTTCTAAATAATATGTGGTCATGACCCTTTCTTACTACCCACTGTGACACCAACTCAAGCTATTTTTCTGGATCTGAGATTCTGGGTATATGTTATGATCTGAATGAAGATAGAATCGCAATTTGGCAGGAACCTGAAAAGAGGAAGATAAGAAGAAAGCACTCTGTATAGCCTTCCAGATTCATACTGGGTAGCTTGGATTTCAGAAAGTCCCAAATCAGAAGGTAATTTAGATTATCTTGTCATTTCTCTGGTTTATCACAGGAGATATGCTTCACCCAGAACCCTTTTTGAAGCTCACTTTGTAGAAAGCATTTCAGACTGAGCAGGAGATTAACTTGAGCCAGGGAAGAGCAATGTTTGAGGTTCTCATAGTGTTAGGAACCCAAGTAGATGTTAGGCTACTTGTTGATCTGTAAGGCAGACACACTGTGCATTCACTACTTTGATAGTCTAGGCAGAATAGGTTTTGTTTCTGTTTTACAATGAGGAAATTGATGTGTACAAGTCCCTCATCCTAGATCATATTTGAAAGCTGCACGTGCATCATAAATACATGATATTTTAGAAACTGCCCAATTCCATATCCAAGTTAAGAAGTATTTGTCTTCCTTCTACTCAGGAAATAGGTAGTAAATCTCAGTGATTAGCACTGATGAAATGATGTCAGTGATTATTCTGTGATATACATGGTTCTTGTGTCACTTTGGACATGAAAGGCACTAAAGAGATCTCACCAGTTTTCCAGAAGTGAAAACTCACAGCTCAGAAAGATGAGTATAAGAATTTTGCAATTCAGGCCTGAATCCAGACTCTGCAAAGGTGAGGGGTCTTTCAACAGGAGTCTTGGTTCTGACAGTGAACAAGAGGTAAGCCAAGAATAATTCTGTTGAGCTCAATGGCACAAAGGTTGTAGGGGAAAAAAAAAAAAAAAGTAAAAGAAGACTAAGAAGATTCAAGATATTTCCATTTATGTAAAACAACGAATTAGTTATTGAAGTGATTAGACGCATTATTTTCATGCAGAATGGGTGCTTATTCTCTTGTCTCAGTTCCTTCATCCTGACCTTAAAGATCATCGAGTTTTATAATGTGGATAGAATGCCAAGGAATTTCCTCCGTTTTCTTTGATAAGGAGAAAAATATCAGTGATTTATACCTGTGCTTTCATGGGAGCAGAGCTAAGTCTGTACCTTTCCCTCCCTGGTGTTCCAGAAACTAGCAAATTCATGCGTGCTTTTACTCCAGGACCAGCAACATCACTTGGCTTTACAAGAAAAATAATAATAATAATAATAAAAAGATGGCACAATTAACAAATTTTGGAGTAGTTTTGTGGATGGCTATATTACAAAAGGGAAATAAGAAATCCATACTCAATTTTTGTTGTTGTTAGGATCTCCTGTAGAGTAGAAGAGGAAAAATATTGTTGAAAATGACAGGGTAATTGTACAAGAAGAAAAACTGATCTGAAGAATCAGGCAGGTAGACCAGGAACTAAATTTATCTTGTTCAAAGTATTTACTAGATTTTAGGGTTATGGTGACTGTCTTGATTCTGACTAACGTACATGGTAAATGAAACACAAAGGGAGGTATATATATTTATTTTGTTGCATCTGATATAAATGTACCTGTGCATATTATAGGAAAGAAAGAATAACAGCTTCCTTACTACATGAGTTGTAAACTTTGAGGCAAAAATGATTATGTTCCTGTGTGTTTAATGGACTGATTCCATGGACTGGAAAAGTTTACATATCTTTACACGAGGAAGTTTTATATTTTCTATGGTATTTGCAAACAGTGTAAAATAAATAATTGAAACACTTAGATTAAATTAATCAAAAATCCTAAATCCCCGAATGAAATCTTTTCATAGTAATCATCACAATGAAGATTTCAGGCAAAACATTTACAGTTGGCGGCAACATCAAATTCTAAATGGATAAATCACCTTGCAAAATGCACTGCTAAAGGTCTGTCTTGAGACTGCATAGCTTTACATAAAGACTACTTATTTTTCCTCCTCAGACTAGTGCAGGAGCTCCTCCTGCTAATATAAAACACTCTTCAGTCCGTTTCAGGGAAAATGATGAAAAGATGGAAAGTGCAAAGCCAGTTCAGATCAGCTCCAATTTTATGCATCTATGTGGTCTGCTATGTAAGTAGTAGTCCTCTGTAGTTAAATGACTTTGTGTCCCAGGAAACTGAGCAAGGAGGAGGCTTGTAATTAATAATGAAATCTGCACAAAAAAATGGTTTGGAAAAAACATTAAGGATGACAGATAACTGCACTGGAGACATAAAAGGAAGATAGTGATTCCTTTCTTAGTGACTGGTTGTATATCTATAAGAACCTAACTTGTCCTGAGTGCTTAACATGAAAGTACTTCTGGAGTGCTTGTGTATTGGGGAGAAAATGGGAAAAATCCATTGATTTTCCAGGAATGGCATTTGAGGAAGAATGCACCCTCTTTTACTGTTGCAATGTTTCAAATGAAGGAAATGACAATTCCAGTATGATCCGGAAGGCAAAATCATCCTAGATTTTGATTGAGACTCAACAAATGACATTCTTATGCCATGAGAGCCTTTGTGATAAGGAGATGTTCACGGCCATAGAAAAGTGAATGTGCAGGCTCAAGCAGGAAACTTTAGTCTTTGAAAAAAAGGGAATAGCTTTTGCACCATGCCACAGGTAATTTTTCAGTGGTCTAATCTGAGGATTATTACTGTGCAGGAAAGAAAACATGAACCTTTCAAGCATCTTTATTTTTTAATTTTTTTGCTTTCTTGTGCCATTGCTTTGTATTTTTGCACAATTGTTGCACAATCTTTTCCTTTATTCTAGAACATGAGTCCTGGAGATTTTACTAGAATGACAGGTAGTCAGGGACATACATCAGAGAGGTTTTCCAGCCTGATTTTCCAAGGCAAGCAAATGAAAAGGTAGGCAGTAGTTTACGTGAAGACAATCCCACTGAAGGCAGTAGGTGGAGGCAAAGTGCAATAAAAACCCCGATGTTGTACTATAGCCTTCAGCCCAGGAGCATCCCTGCCTATTTGAAGACACACTGCTGTATGCTTTGTGGAAAAAAAATGCAAGTTCGTCCCAGTGGCCAAAACCAAATGGAAGACTAGTACCGAAGTGTTTTTTGGATAAAGAAAAAGGATGGCTTGCGGTACCTGCTGTCTACACACGCCTCTTGGAAATACAAAGAAAATAGAATTTTGCAGAAAGCGAGAGATGGCTGGGGTAGTAAAAGTTCATGGCCCGGCTGCCTTTTTTCCTATGACTTGACAACGGAAGATCAAGCTGGCTGTTGCATCTGTGGAATGATTTCTGGGGTATTGACAGTTACTGGAAACATTGCTGGGACACGTTATCCAGCAAATAAAAACTAGGAAAGCATAGGGCAACCTGTGTAATATGTGTGTTTAAAAACATTGTCTTGGCATATATGTTAAAAAATGTATTTGACAATGCATTGTAAACGTGTTCATAAACTTCACATTTACCCTGCTTTTGCAGGTAACAGAAGAGGCATTTGGATCAATTCAAATATAGTATGTTTTTTAGTCAAAACATCTAAAGAGCAAAGGAAACAGAGGGTTTTCTCAGTCTAGCCAGGGGAGGAAGAGTTTTCATCGTTCTCCTTTTGCCAAATAGCTCACAGGGTAAGGAATGCTTTGAAGATATTTTCTCCTGCAAGTGTGATGTAACCAGCAAACTGAAGGAGGCTGACCAGATTACAACCAAATAGCTCTGAGAAACTGTGGTTTCTGGAGAGTAGGAGTGGTGTGACAACTCCTAGCAGGTAATAGCAGAGATACCCTTGTAATGACCTGCTTAACCCTTATGTTCATTCTTCTGCTACTGTTGGGAGTGGCTAAATCCCAGGCTTCCAGGTTTGGGTTAGGAAGATCAAACCCTCAGGGAAATGGAGAAAATGTCCTAGTCTGAACATCCAAAAAGCGTCCCCAATGTTTGGGGAACAACAGCTAAGGCCCTGTGGGGCAGCTTACAGGTGAGAATGGGTGGGTTTCAGCTGGCAAGGGGAGACAGCTGTTCCCCATATCCATTCATGACTTTCAGCTGCAACCAGTGCAGTGAGTGGTGCAGTGTGGGAGGCTGAGCTGTGAGGAGAGGCTTCATGTGCGTGCCAGGAGAGGTTTGTTGGCTTTTACTTTTGCTTTTCTTTAGTTCCTCTGTGACTCCTTTGGGTGGTGGAAAGGTGTCTGTCTCTCTTTATACTCTGGGAATGAATTAGGAAACTCTCCCTAAGACTTCTTGCAGCAGCATGGCACAAGAGGATTCTCCATTAGCAGGGGCTTGGGTCTGGTCTAAACCTGGGCTTTGCTATATGTTTCTGAAGGCCAGATTCTGTGCTCTTAGATCTGTGTGAATTATTTGGGTCTTTCCAGCGTTTGAATAAAATGGAGAGGGGAAGCTAGCCAGACATTTTTATTTTATTTCCCTTCTAGTTCCATGTTTTATTATTTTTAAAGTGATTGACTGGAAGGAGTTTAAAGAGGATACATTAATATTAAACTGTGCTGCAACAAATAATTAATGTTTTTAAAGTTTTCTTTCATTCAGACTTGTCTGGAGCTCCCCAGCCTAGTTTATTTTTGATTATAGAAATTCATTTCAGTTAAATCATTCCTTTATCGGCAGGATCTGCCCACATTTGGTTAGACTAAATAGCTCTAGAAACCACAGTGTTTTTTTCAGTTGCTTTGAATCAAAGTTGCATTAAGGCAAAGAAAAAAACAAAACAAAAAAAAAACACCACACCACTCTTTTGCTGAAATTGGGCTGGATCTCATTAATACAGAAACAATTATATTAAAGAGTCTTTAATGTGTAGCTGTGATGCTGTGCTAGTCACTTAAAGCTTCAACTCAGTTTTGAGAACAGACTATCCTGTTTCTTGAGTTTTTCCACTTGCAGTTTTTTGTGTGTCCATGACCTGGAAGCTTCCACCTGCCCTGTCCGTTTGTGACTCTCTTGATAATCAGTAGGCTCCATTAGTTCTTTTGATGCCTTATAAAGCCTTATGCTTTTGGCAGGTAGAGCTAACAGGTCAGAAATGAGGGAAAAAAAAACTTATTTTGTCAAACAGCCGTGTTTATGTTGTTGATACATCTGCTTTTATTGAATGGCTTCCTGCTGATACACAAGGCAGGTTGTTTGCTGTTAGCAACAATTGTTTTATGAATCCTCTACTGGGCTTGTCTGATCTTACTCATAATTGTACATGCCACTGAACACTGGGGGTTATTGGGGAGGGGATTGAAGTTGTGTGGTTGTAAAGTAGGGTGAGTTTTTTGTTTTTTACACTAATGTGTTTTTTTTTTGCAAATTGTTCCAACAATTGAAAGGAAAGTGCAAGTTCATTTTAAGGCCATTTTAAGTATAACTCTGTCAAAGGAATGGCACAAGACTTTAAGGTTTGTGAGATGGATGTCTCAGTGAGATTTAAAAATGTACTCATAATACTACAGTCCTGCATTACCACCCCAATATATGAAAAAGTGATATAAGTGTTCTGTAGATTGACAGGGATATTTTGCAACTGCGGGCTAGCTTCTGAAACCCTTTGCTCCTGCCAGCAATTGCATTCAAGTATTAGGTGTTGGATTTACACAATAGCATTTTAGCCCTTAAGAACAACAGTCAGATGTCATAAGGTAGAGCATCCCCACAGACATTTATTAGCATATATTTTTTTTCTAATTTATTAGCTTATTTCCTTCTCAAGTGCTTTTCAAGTTTTTGGTAAATAAATGCATTGACTATGTTCTGTTGCTTACAGAACCCACCTGTTTTATTTGTGTATCTGACTAGTTTTGCTATAAGACTGTATTCCTAACTCACATCCCATGCATCTGCTCCTGGTTCTAGTTTGGAACTGCAGAAATGCAGAAACATGCGACTTCATGGGGCCACAGATTATTTATTAAAATGATTCCTCATGCTTAATTTTTAACATGGTCTCCTTTTTTAGCTGATGAATACATTGGCTAAATTACTGAATTATACACTAGTAATTCTTAAAATTTATTCCAGGTACGAAAGGATTAGAATTTCATGAGTTTGAGATGGATTCTTTAAAGCATTAATATATCAGTAGAGTGAATTCAGGAACTCACCCTTCAAAAAAAATTTTTATAAAGGTTTCAGATTCACTTTATGGACTTTTATTTTAGCATGAAATATTCCTTCATATTACTTTACTTCTGTGTTTGGTGCCCAGAGAGTGGGGAACACTACATGGAAAGTACTCAAAAGAAATCCTGATAAATTTCTTGAATTGTATGTTGCTAAGTACAGCCCTCTTATCTTTGAATACCCCTTTTAATGTAGATTTCAAGTTGGGAAAAGGAATAAAGAATCATCACTCTGTGAACTTTGCACTGAGATTTAGTTTTGCAGGCGCTGGGGTAACATAACAGTGCAGTCCCACGAGTTCCAGAATATTCTGAGCTGGACGGGGCCCTCACGGCTCCTGGAGTCCAGGCCCTGGTGTGGGGCTGTGACTGCTGCCCTGGGGAGCCTGGCCCAATGCCTGACCACTTATTTTGGTGAAGAACCGTTTTCTAACATCCAGCCGGATGCAAATTCTTGCTGTTGCCTCAGGTACTGTCATTGTCCCCATCCCCAGAGAGCAGAGCTCAGCGCCTGCCCCTCCGCTCCCCTCGTGAGGGAGCTGCAGGCCGCCATGAGGCTTCCCCTCAGCCTGCTCTGCTCTGGGCTGGACAAACCCAGGCACCTCAGCTGCTCCTCACACATCGTGTCCTCTGGACCCTTCACCATCTTTGTGGCTCTCCCATGGGCACTTCCTAACAGTTTTATGTCCCTTTTATGCTTTGGTATCTAAAGCTGCACGCAATGCTCGAAATGAGGCCTCAGCAGCGCGGAGTGGGGTAATCGGTTCCCTCAGCCAGCTCGCAGTGCCGTGCTTGGTGCACCCCAGGGTGCAGCTGGCAATAGCATGACAGAATTAGTCTGCTGAGCGGTGGGTCCTCTTGCAAAACAGCCCTTTATTTTGTTAGCCAGCTGTAATACTGTGTAAGAAGCATGTAAACCGCAAATTTCTCCCTTGGAAGTCTTAGCATTTCTAAGAGATGGGCCGTTCAGGTGATGGAAGCAGAAATCCTTAAGTGTGAAGAAATGTACTTGAGTATTAGAAGGTTTCTTGTACCCACCAGCACACAGAGGGTTGTGATTTTACTGGGTGTTGTTTGAAAGGACAGCATTTCACAGGTGAGCCAGATCTGAGTCCAAACGGACAGCTGTTACAAGAATGTATATGGCACCTGTGGAGCATTACTCTGAAGTGTTTCTTTGTTTTTTCTTAGTTAAAAAGATCAAAACTGGTATCCTTTTGTTTTAATGTACATGTACCTATTTCCTTTGTTTGCACAAAGTAGATATTAGTTTCAGAATCTCCATCCTTTTACTGCACACCAGAACTCTGAACCCTTCTATTCCCTGCAGTAACTTCCTCAAATGGAGTTTTGAATCTGAAACTCCATGGGTCAGAGTCACCCTCAAATCTGAACCCTAAGTCTATATGTATAGAAAATGTATATATATGAGTTTATATAATTCTACATACGCACATACAATTCTCATATTCTAAGAGGAAGAAACAAAAAAATCTAAATTTTCAGCTAGGCCTGGTTATACTGTGATCAGAGGAATAATTACAGCTCATGACATATCACAGAATATCTAAGCTATCTAACTCAAACTGGTTTATACATTTGCAGCAGTAGATTTGCAGCAGAGTATACGTTGGCTACTGAATGTATGTTGGGCCTTCAGCAGGCTGCTGCACTATTGCATTTTGCTACCCTGGCAAAGATAAAGCTGTCTGCTTCAGGTGCATCTGAAGCAGGTCTGTCACAGCACAGTATTAACATGCTATGTTGAAGTTTCAATCTTATAAACTGTTAATATTGCATTAATTCTTGCAACACTGGGTTCAGCCTTGAGTTACAGTGCTTTTAATGCCCACCCCCTTCAAAATACATCCAGATCTGTGTTCTGGATGTTCAATTTTCCTATGTTTTGTGAATACCTGTTCCTATACGATCAGCCTCTAAGATATCTGCTTTCTCTCCTGCGATGCTGACCCTCTCCTTCAAATCTCAGAGCCACCCATCATGCAGGCCTTTGGTGCCAGCCCGTACATCATCGGTTTCCTGTGTGTCAGCCCTGTGGAAACTACCTGAAGTAGTTAGGGTTAAGTGCTTCAAACAAAGGGGATAAATTGCTTTGTTGTTTGTTATTCCTCGTAACCAATCTTCTGTCTATGAAAATATTCTTCTAGTGCAGTTTTGAATGAGGCCTAATGATGATCTTAGCTGGAAAAAAATTTGGATATTATCTTAGACCATCTTCTTCCTTGCATTTTTGGATCTTTACTCTCAAATACAGCCCATGAAGAATTAAACATGCTCAAGAGAGTGGAAGAACATGTTAACGAGGAAAGATAAAAACTGGGCATGGAAAGTTTGGCCAAATCATTTCCAAAGACGGACCGTGATAACTTTGTATTTTTTATGTGCAAATTACAAAGAGGGCAAAACCTCAGACTTGAAAAAAAGATGCTATAACTGGGAATAGTGGATTGAAAAATGACGAAAAAATTTTAGACAGAACATCTGGGAAAAAAAGATGTCCTAAAGGTGAGATATATTGGACTGTGGAATAGTTTCTACTGATTAATGGGATGTATTTACCCACCAGCTGATCTGGATGCTGAAGTGAGAATTACTTTCTACATTTTAACAAGAAAGATTTATTTCCATTAAAAAAAAAAGTCACCTGCAGTTAAAGTCTGTAGTGTGATCTTTCTGAAGATTTGTTTCAGGAAAACAAAATAAAAATAATTAGCTGTCATGGCAATAAGAGGATTGACTTTTATAGTAAGGAAAAAACACTCTGTGTCCACATACTTTGGGCTCTTTTTTTTCTTTTTTCTTGTCTTTCGCAGACATGACTCCCATGCTACATACCACAAGCAGTCCAACCTCACTAACAAACCACATTTTGGGATTGATCTAGGAGTTGACTCTCCAGTGTTATGTACAATAGGAGCAATGTAATAAAACACACTCTAATCACTATCTGAAATTGGCATCTCTTACTCAAAAATCCTTTTATTTTACTTTGGACCCCCATGAAAGTCAAGTTTATGGAATAATGAACTCCAGGAAGGAGCTGGAGCTCATTTACTATTTGAATAGTACAAAACCCTTCATAAAATGTTGACATTATTCAGTGTGCAGCTGGTGTAAAACTTTTTTTTTCCCCCCCCCTTTAAATAAATACTTCAGTTGTTTGTTACCACGAGAAGAAGAGACTAATTTACAAATTGTTCATCTTTCCTGCTCATCGTTCCAGAACTGCGAGTCCACTTGTCTCTAGCTACTGTGTGCAATTACTGTGCAGCCTGCCAGGAAGAGAAACATAATGAAATAGTGTGCTCTTCTATTAACGATGGCAGATCAAATGGAAAGTATTACTCAGAAAACATTTCTTAGTGGTTCTTCTCCAGAACACACAAAGTGTGATTAGGAACAAACACAGAGACATCCTCTCTGGTGCCTGTTGCAGGGTGTAGCTGCCTGAAAGAACCTGTTTAGGGTAAGAAATTATCCCTATAAAATGAAACCCCTGCTGGAACTTTTGGTTCCCAATGCTTTATTATTTAATGTGCAACTTTTTGTGTATTTATCCTCCCAAGAGTGCCTAGAGATAATGAAGTGCTACTTTTGAAAGCCTGTTGAAGAAGATAGAGAAGTGCAGAGAGGTCATAAGGGACTGGGAGAGCGGGGAATGGGGGCACAGCAATTCCTAGGGTAACAGCTCGGAGCCATTATCTGTTTCACTCCTCAGCTCTCTTCTCTTTCTCGCTGTGGAAATGACAGCACAGATGATGTGGGGACTTGGGTACTCTACACCTAGGTGGAGCTGTGGATTTGTGTAATCCATATCCACCTTGAAAAAACAAACCTCCTTCATGTGGAACAGCGGGGCTGTTCCAGGATGCTGTAGCCCTGTAGACTGACGACACTGTTATTTATATGTGGTGGCTTGGGGCTCTCTTGGTATAGCCTGGCTATATATGCCTTGACAGTAATGCAGGAGGAAAGTAAAAACTGCTTCAAGAATCGACTCTGGAAGCTGTGCAAATTAAATTTTAAATGATGAATACCAAATACCTGTAGACTTTTCTTCATGGGCCAGAGAGTGCTGTCACGGAGGCACGTTAAGGCTGTCTTTGAAAGGGAAGGAAAGTCAAAGGATCGGAGCATAGTAATACAAAGGCTATTCAGCTTCAGAGTCAGAGACCTTTTCCTTCTCTGTGTTCTCTGCTGGGTATTGCTTCCTCTTGCATAAAGCATAACGTTAGTTTGCTATAGTTTATACAATTGTCTAAAGCATAGGCTTAAGGCAGAAAGTGAAGATATTATGTCTGCGAGAGAAGAAACAATAGCGTGAGCTTCTACTGCTGTACCCATTGACTCGGGATCTGCTACGCTCCCTTCCGCCTTTCCAATTTCACACGCCTGTCGCCTTTCATCTCATTCCAGCTTGCAGGGTGGTGGTCTGTCCTCCTCCTTCTGATTCCCTCCTCTCTGCTGGAACTGAAGCTGCAGCAGAAAGAAGAGTCTGAGCGCTCACTGGGAGGGATCTTGAATTTGTAGAAAAGACATCTTTGTTGCCTTTTTTATTTTCTTCTTATTGTAGCTGTCTACTTTAGAACTTGCGAACATGAGTGAAAACAGTTTGGGAATGACATTTCTGTTCTGTACATGAAACTCTGTATATTTGGTATTATATTATGTACAGAGCCCAGAGTCTGCTGGTGTCCTGTGGGACATTTTGGAAAGATAAGTGCTCTATTCATATTTCATGTCTCTAAAAGCTAAAGCTAAGCATGTCCTTCCCACTGTCATATTTAGCTATTGTTTCTCCTTGTGACTTTTCTCTGATCACTGTGTGATCTGTTTTATGTGAATTTAAAAGTGAATGAGATGGCTTTTTTTTTTTTTTTGGATAATATTGGGTGTCCATATGAACGTATACACAAATTCTATGGGTCGAAAAGGTAACTAACAGTATTTTTGTAGATGAAAAGTTTGTATTTGTGATTACCCACCTGCAGCATAAAATGGCGTGTCAGCCATGGAAAATGAAATCAAAACAGTGCCCAGATGGATTTTTCTAAAAAAGACTTTTCAAGATTCTTGTCTTCTATAGTTTAATTAAATCACTTACTCTTTGTATAAAAAAAAAAAAAAAAAAAAACAACCAACCAACCAACCAAAACAAAAAACCAACACAATAAGATGTCATTTCATGGGATAAGAGGAATCCAGAAGATGACCAGGTTTAGCATCCTTGTAGTTGAATAAGGTCATCTTTTAATAATTTCCTTGTTCTAAGGTTCCCTCAGTCAAATGACCTAGTTTACTGAAGTGAATGGAACTGAAATAATCTCTAATTATTTGTCGTGTTCCTTTAGCTACTTCATGGGATTGTGTTAGATTAACTGATGTTCCAGTCTGACTAACACCTCATGTGGAGATGACGGTGTTTCAGTTCTTCTGAAACAATTTCTTAGCACCATGATGCTTGCCTACCTTTACTCACTGAATGTTTTTATTAACTCCTTGCAAATGGTTTATGTGCAGGTTACACCTTAGGTTTATTTTAAAACATCTGATCCTTGATGAAAGACTGTAGACTTTGCTATTCAAAGCACATCATTTTGATCAATGCCACTGGCAGTTGAAACTAGAAATGATTCATCAAAAGACTTTTAGCAAAATAAAGACGTTACAGTGGCTTAACTCCAAAAGTTTTCACTGTCCTTGCAGCTGTTGTTTTGCTCCATTTCATTTTTTCAAAGAACCTTTCAACCTGCAGATATGACACAGTTAGGTTCAGGAAGAAGTGACACCTCACTTACGAAGAACGCCTCTGCTTTTCCATTACCAAATATTATATTATCTTCAGAGCAGCAGGAGAAAATCTGCTTGGATGAATATACATCAGAGCATGTGATTAATGAAAAGATAAGGACAAATGTGGGTGCTTCCTCAAGTCTGACAAACTTACTGATGTTTTCACACATCTTTGTCTGAAGCTCAGACAAAACCCTAGCTTGGGAGTGCCCTGATGGCCTCAGGAGTAGCAGCTTGGCCATGCTACTGATGGACAAGCTAGGGGCTCAGGTGGTATTGTCAGTCAATACTGATAGTAATGAAATGGATGCTACTTATGCATTAATGTTGTTATTAGAATCAGCGTACTTTAGACTGTATTACTTGTTCAGGCAGTACTGACCATGCTAAAATCAATGCTTAGAGTATATACATTGAAATGTTTTCTCTGTTACAGCATGATAGAAAGTAGGGCTAGAAAGCACATGAAAATGTAATCTACAGATTCATGTATTCCAAAACAAGGTTGGCTGTGCCCTGAAATGTTCATTGCGTATTCAGCCAGTTCTTTAAAGCCTCCAGGGATGGAAATTGTACAGCCGTTTCCAAAAGTCTGTTTCAGTTGTACACACTGTCCTCCTGGCCTGCACACAAAACCTTATAGGTCAGGTAATATTCACAATTATAGATGCCAGTGAGCTTCCTTGTTGTAGTCTTGGCTCATCAGAATTAAAATTTCAATGGTTCTGATAAATCATGTTGTAGAGCAGGATTTCTTTCTTTAGACATGAATTTATTCCATTGGAAAATTTCCCCGTCTTGAAAAGGCATTGATGGGAATGTAAACACACAATGCTGAGCTAAGTTTAGCTCTTGGTGATGTACTTGTTACGGATACCTATATTCCCCCCTCCAATTAAGCTTTCAGTCACGTTTGTGACCCCAAATTTCAATTCTATCCACTGCGTGAGCCTGGATTTCCAGCTGTATAGCTCACTATGTTTTCCTCAAAATATTCCTCGTGTAGGGTTGAGCAATTGGCCTTGTACCAAAACTACAGCAATTATTCAGTATATTTCTACATTTTTTTTTTATTTTGTACAAAATGTATGTCAGGGTAAAAGAGGTCTTTCTTTTAGTTAGTGGTTGGTGTTCTTTTTTTTTTTTTTTTCTTTCAGCTTTTTGCTTATAGATTTTAGGCAACTGGAAGCAGCACTTAAAATTTTGCACGTACACAAAATAAGACCCAAATATCCTAGGATCCAAGTTTGTATAATCTTTCAATAATCCTAGATTGAAACTTTTTCCTTAAAAATACCCACACACAAACAAACAAAAAACCTAAATGGTAATGTTGCAGCCTGTTTTGTTCTGATTAATTGCATTTTCTCAACCATTTCTTCCGCCCCTCCCTAACCCCATCTTTTTTTCTTCATCATAGCAACAGCTTCACTTAGTACCTGAGCAGGATTTCATTGTTATGTGAAATAAAATAATTAGCCAGTTCATCTCCATTGGTGATACCAGATTAAACCTTGAGATTAAAATCTTTTACTAAATGTGATGATGTTTTTGCATGGCTGAGGTTTTGTGTCCCAGTGCACATGTCCAAAGTATCAATGCACTATTTAATAAATCATGGCTTACTCATCTTAATCATTCGATATTTAGCATTTTGCTCTGGTTTCCTAATTTCACCTAGCAAAATTCTGTTGTGGTTAATCAAAATGCAACAGATTAAAAAGTCTTTTTGAACGTATCAGTTAGAAAAAGAATGAATTTCTCTAAAAACGTGGCCACAGAGGGGGCAGCGTACTAGAGCTCTTTACAAAAGACTTGTAGTTTTTCAATCACTTCTGACTTCTTGTTCTGTATTATATAATATGGCAGAAAAAGAACAGATCAGGGTGCCACCAATCTTCAGTGTCACCACACAGAATTTATTGGGTGACAGTGTTCAGATCGTTATAGACATTTATTAGACACTGTTGTTCTGTCAGCAGTGCAGCATTAAGAAATGGCTCGTTGTAAGAAGGACTCAAGCGTGCTCCATCGAAAGACTGAATAAAGGAGCTGGAACTGGAAATACTTATCTGAGAATATTGGCTGGTTGTATCTTTAGCTGTATTGCATTTGTCCAGCATACCAATGTTGGGCCATAGGTCATGCAATTTTTAAGCTTTTTTATAATAATTTGGAGGGAGAAAGTACACTAAATTGCAACAAGACATTTAGCTGTTGACTGTTTTGTGTAGCAGAGTCAAGTCAGGTGTCTGACATGGTGATTGTTTTGTTTCAACAGGAAAAGAAAACAACACCTGGGAACAGAGGAATCAGTGAT
Organism: Anas platyrhynchos; assembly: GCF_047663525.1. NCBI lineage: Eukaryota > Metazoa > Chordata > Aves > Anseriformes > Anatidae > Anas > Anas platyrhynchos. The sequence continues at coordinate 8,515,327 of NC_092590.1, forward strand.
GGTGAGTTATCATTTTAATCATTTTTCCTGTAATGACATTTTTGCTTTGCCTTTTTGTTTCTTCGACATGAGCTCTGCATTGCAAGTGAAATTTGAAGCAGTTTCACCAAGGTTATCATTTCGGTTAGGAGCATCTTCCACCAGATTCACAACCATTATAAGTCAAAAGCACAGGCAGGCTGTATAATCTGGGGTGTTGTCTGGGAAGGTACAGAAGGTACATTTTATTGAATTGCACAAGGAGTTTTTTGCAGTCCAGGCTGTGCTAAATAAATGATACATTGCCAGCTGAAAGGTTCATACGGCAGTGATCAGGTTTAAAACAGAAGAGACTGGAATGTGGCTTGGATATACAGACTGCTGGCGCCTACTTTCACAGCTGTCCAAAATGCAGAGCAAATACTCCAAAGCAGCAAGAGATGTTGCTCCTTCTGTCAGTTGTTATCACCTCTCTTTCTGCTAAAAGTGCCTGAGTGTTATTGCTTGCCATCTTTTGGCGTGGATTCTGACATGACGAGGATTTTCCTTTAATTTTGACAGAGGGAGACCACTCAGGCCAAAAGTGTCAGAAGTAATTTGGGATGTTACTCTGCTTTTGGAGATCCCTGCGTGGTGAACCAGATTTGAACCTGGTTTGAGGGAAAGGTGTGGATGTTCAGGGTTTTTTTCTTGATTCCTTGCGCACGTTACAGCAAAGATCTCTCAATGATTTGACATCTTTGAAAGTTAAAACTTGAAAATAGTATTTACTAATTCATTTTTTTGTTGTTACACTAACAAACATAGGGTTACATTCACACTCACTATGCAGTGTACATGTAAGTAGCCATGATTTTGAATCCTCAGCAACATTTGTTCCAAGAGTGTAAAAAATATAAAACAAAACTGTAACTTGGTAATATCGCAGGGCTGATATTTATCAAAAAAATCCAAAGCAGTATCTGAATAGGGCTGAAATATCAGAGATGAATTAATTGGGTGAGCACCCTAGAGGCACCTTTTCTAGCATTTGCTAGAATCCAAAGAAGTTGTTCAACATGGCTCTGTATCACAGTATTTTTCTTTGAGAATGTTCTCCCCATTATTTAGGACAAATCTGGTGCTGAAGTCAGTGGGAAATTTACCCCAAGCAGAAGGTTGTGTTACAAACTTTTTCTGCATGGCACTTGAATAATTTTCAAGCCTTAGTTGCTCCCTAATAGCTCATGCTGCTACACCCTTTGTGTTGCATTAATATTTTATATATATTTTTTTCTGTTAGAGAGTAATTGTTTCCATTCTGATAAAGCACCGTGACTTTTGGTTTGTGAAGTTACTGTTTGTATGTTTCATAAGGGGAAAAGTGGTGACAGTACGGTGCTCTTTATAGGTTGCTAACATTCACTGAAATATCCATATTTTAGGTAGGCTGTCTAAGGGTACAAAAGTCTGAGTTTCTTTACAAAAGAAATCCTGAAAAATGTTTAATTTCAAGATGTGTCTGAATGTTCTGTGATGAATATTTTGTTAGAGATGGATCTGATCATCAAATCTTGTGTGTATTCCTAGAGAAACTATAGTCTGATTTTGGCTTTTGCTGCGGAGGTCCGACTCTGGTTAAATGTATTGAAAAAGTGATGCAAGGTAGGCTTTATGGTTGATTTATATTTAAGTTCTGAAATGGTCTGATTTTGGCCAGTACTGAGCTTGTAACAATGTTTCCTTGAAATATAGCTGATTAATTAACATCTGTTAGTGAAGAGGAACAATGAAAAAATAAGCAAGCAAGCAGTTAGGAAGGCCAGGACATGAAACTAGAAGCAGCAGTTGCAACACACCACAAGTGTACTTGGATGTGCTCTAGGAAAAAGTTTGAAAACTGGAACTTCACTAATACTCATAATTAGGATAGGTTGATTAAATAGAGCTCAGGACCCAAAGCATCAGTTGTTTAGTTTATAAACCGAAACCTGCTCTCTTGCCTAAGTATGGTTTAAGACTTGTTCAGATTGCTACTAGGTAGCACAGGTAAATTTGAACATATTCTTGTACCGTGTTTATCTAACTGAATACATTCTCTTCACCTCATCTTCTTATTCATCCTAGTCTTATTTTACTTATATTTTTCAGTAGTTTCATTTAATTTGTTAAGTAGCTTACCCATATGCCAGATGGCTAACCACTTCACGTAGAAAATAATACCAGTGGAATCTGGTTTTAGCAACCTACACAAGTGATGTTTTTCCAGAGGTTCATATTGTTAATCCTATCCTGTATGGTTTCTTTAGGTTCCAAAATGGCACATTTACTATTCTGAAGTATAGCTGCCTGAGGTTTTCATTCTAATGGTCAGTAACATTTATGGCTTTGTAAATCCCACCAGTTGGCTGTATTTTTCTCTTACACACCTTTCCCTTAAATTTTAAGAGAGTTCACAATTTGTCTGGGAGGTAAGGAATGATAAGAGAAAATGAATGATAAATGATAAAATGAATGATAAGATAATCATTTTGCACAGAGGTTAGGAAGTCCTCATGTATGATGGCTGTTAGTTATTCAGAATTGTTGGGCACAGACTTGACTGCAAGATAGTTGCAAAAGCATAGATTTGTGTTTTTGAGAGGATATAAAAATAGCATCTATGGTTATAAGACAGTGATCTGTAATGATCACTCAAAAATTCTGGCTCCAGCCAGAACTGATACATCCTCCCAAAAATCCTGGCTCCAGAGTGCTGCTGGTTTGTGAGAGGTAGTGTTAACAACTGAAGTGAGACCTAGAGCTAATTCCTCATTTTCTTTATAGTTTTTCCTCAAACATTTGTAAAACTTGCTGTTGCAGGAATACTGAGATTTCACAGCTACCAATTCCAACCCAGAGCTCTCATTGATCACCACTTAAGAACATTGCAGGGAGTGCAACATACTGCTTGTTTTTGTCATGCATTTCTTGCATGGTGGTCCATGACTCTGGAGAGTAGTCTCAGCACTAGTTCCTTCTGTTTCTCTTTTTTTTTCTGAACTCTAGGAATATATTTTCATTTTGCACCTCCTAAATATCAGTCAGAACCTCTTTTCCAAGGAGCTTTGTCAAGTAGCAACAGTTCAGGAAAAAGCTGGTCTTCCCTGTTTGTACTGGTTTCTGATTCATTCTCTGTTTTGCTGAATGTGCAAGTGCCTGTTTTTCCCATATTTATGAACACGCAGTTTCGTGAATGTATTTTTCACAATTTATTTGCCCAATTCTTTGTGTAGTTGCCCTGTCGCAGAGAATCTGCAAACACAATGACAGTGGCTCCCGAGGAATTTCTTTGACAATGGAGAAAAATTCCCAAGTGACACAAACCCTCCTCTTCCATCCCTCAAGTGCTCCTAGTCTGAGTGTTTCCAGTGCAGAGGGAACACAGTCCTATTACCTTTGTGATCTAGCAGTCTGTCTTCTGGAGCAACTTTATTCCATAGCAGATTTCTGCTTTTATTCAGAAATTTTCAGTCTACAGACACAAGAGGATTGAATGACCACCCTTCCCTTTCCATTTACACCTCCTAGTGATTTTATATGCAGTCTGAAAGGATGTTTTTTCAGTTGCATTGGATGACAGCAGGCAGAGTGTGGTGGGGTGATACAGAGTGGTAAAAACGAGTTTCTGAAGAGATGAAGAAAACTGTAGGCATGTAGGAAATGTAAGCGTAAATGGAATCATTAATGAATCCAATGGACTACTGAGTATCTTCTGTTCTCCAAAGGATTATAGCAAAGTGTAGCTGCATTTAATATAGATGTTAATAACTTGTGTTGCTTGGCCTAGGGACATCAAGATGTTGCTGTAGACAGTTTAGTGTGCAGCTGTGTTTGCAATTGTAAGCTACACACTACAACATACAGGAGTGAAGGATCATATGGAAAATATTAAATGTCTTTATAGAAACCTGCTCTGCTGTATCATTTAGAGTAATGCTTTGTGCTAGTTATCCTGTGGAAAATTGTTCACGCAAATAAAAGAAATCAAAATGAATAGGCTAGGATTGTTTCCTGTAGACAAATCTTCTAATTGCGGCTAAAAAGGGCTGCAACAAAACAATAAAAAAAGAGGGGTTTCAGAGAGGGTCGTGCAACAAGGGCACATTCATGAAATTTCAAGGAAGCAAGTTCAAAAGTGATGAAAAGAAATACCAATATAATGTGTGGTTGGCCTGGAAACTCCGCCACATGAGTCATGAAAGGCAGGAATTTAGTGAGTCAAAAAGGAATTAGATATTTTATACAGATAACAAAATGCCTTAGAATTATCTGAACTGATTTTAGTAACTGTGGAAGTTCTGTTCCCTGTTCAAGAGGTTATTTACGATTTTGTATTAAACAGTAAATGGATGAAAAAATCCCAGGAGCGTGAACCTTGACAAGGACACAGCACTTCTACCTATGTGCCCAGCTATTGTGTTTTTTTTTTTTATATGCCACCCTTCTGGATGCAATCTTTACTAGACAGAGGACTGGCTTCAAAGAGGTGGTTGGATGGCTCCCAACGTAGGTGTTAGGGCACTTTGCTGGGAGGAAGGCAGTGTAAGTTTGAATCTCCTAAGACTCAGGAATGGATTTAGGGTAGGTTTCCCAACTTTTTGATAAACGCTTTAGCCTCTTTGCTCTTTTATGGTAAGTAGATAACACTCCTCTTTATGGAAACTATTTAAAAATGTTAGGATAAGTAAAATTCTCTTAAACAATATCTGTTGCAGCAGGAGTTTTGTGGATGAAAGGTCTCTCTCCTTAATTCAGATATCTGAGTCCAGGAGATGGAGAAAAAAATTTAGCGTAGAAACAATCTGTCCTTCATAACTCCAAATTTTGGATTCTGTCTTAGGGGTGAGACAGAAGGGAACAGAAGGGAGCAGCACGTTATTTGTGGGTGTCCGGAGACTTCATGTGAGCCGGTCCATCCTGTGGGCAGCTGGTTATCCTCTACGTAATTTCCTCAGGGCTTTGGACTGCGTGCTGCTCTATCAGCTGCTGGTGACTGCAAATGTTAGGATACTAATCAGCTAGATTTTGGGACCGATCCCACACTCCAGTGTATTTAAACTGCAAGTCACCTGCTCAGGATAAACTGCAGTATAATTTAATTTAGCGTTTTGATGTTCATATACCATGACACTAAATTCTGACATGAAACCAAATTCAAAGCCAATTCTGTCCTCTTAATCTAAATCAAAATAAGGTGAAATCCTTGGTATGGGATCTGATCCAAATTTCAGTGTACTCACTGCCAATCTTTCATTGATTTCAGAGGTAGTTGTGGGACATAAGTCTACAAGAGGAAGAAAAACAAAACAAAACCTTTTCCTAGTTAAAAAGAAAAAATGTATTTTTACATTTTTCCTGTATCACGGACAAAGCAACAGTGAAAAGAAAATGAATTAAGATTTTCTTACTACATTTTTCATTTTTCATTCTTTATTTATTTTTATAGTTTTAAGCTGTTAAGAATTATAACTCTTAGTTATAAAGTATTTCCAACCAAACAGTTTAATTTACAGCCATAAGGTCTCTTATGGAAATGGTTTCTGCCATCGGTTGATAATTTTCTTGTATAGTGTTATTCCTTAATGGCCAGGTTTTTAAGCACAAATACAGACTAGCAGCAGACAACAAAAAGAACCTAATAGCAGATCTATCAAACAGCAATGTGGATAAAATAAAAGCTACATTTGGGAGTTTGCACATTTCTACAGCCTTGGGGCTGCAGTATACATTTCTGTCAACGCTGTTTATGTGAAAAATAGCATTGACATGGTGTAATTGGTACAATAATGTAGCAGTAACACAGTTATGTGCGATAACACGTAATCTTGCAGCCATGTTCCTGGGAAGAAATGAAATGTAAAACAAAGATACTTCATTTGACGATCCTGTTGCAAGGTGTGCATCAAGTACTTTCATACAGACCTAGGTGTCTAGATCTGTGCTCACCCAAAATCAGCCTCGTGTTGTCAGCCTCTGCGCGTTGTCTGCTAAAGAACAAGTTGCTTGTAGGTTCATCAAGAGCAGTGTGGGTGAGCTTCTGTCAAAGGTTTGTAGTCAGATTTCAGAATTTCAAATTGCTCACCAGCTCAGCAGGAAATCAAGTCGGGGGAAAAAGCCCATGCCAAAAGTTGACTGTTTGATACGGAAAATTCAGAAAGTATTGCTGTCTCTTGGATGAGTTTGTTACCAGTTCCTTTTGGTTTTGTTTTTCAATTTGAAATATTTTAATCTAGGAAGTGGCATGCTCCAAGATGGGAAAAGTAGGGCAGGTGGTGTAGATTTTTTTAAAATTTAATCATAGCTAAAAGTCTAAAAAAGTCAGCTGTTTTTCACTTTCTATCAGTATTGCAGAAGGCTTTCATCCGTGTTAGTGCTTTGTTCCCCCTCCCCTCCCTTTTTTTTTGGTTTTATTTCCCAAGTAGGTAGGTAGCAAGGGAAAAGACCACCAAAAATATCAGTGAAATAAAATGATATATATATATATATATATTTGCCATATGAGGGAAGAATATCACATTTCTACAGATTTGTATTTTTAGGGTATTTTTTTGAAATGCACATGCATTTTTGTTTCATAGGCTACTTCTGCTACAAGTTATGCATTTAAATACTGAAACACTCTAGAGATGGTGAGAATATATGCGTGTAGTCATACGTTTTGACAGTTATGTCAATATTATTGAGTACCCATGTAATTCTTCACAGACAACAAGTGTATGTGCTTTCCAGTTCTATGATAATATTACCTACATATACCTGCACATTGCTATTTTTTGTCCAATCCTATTCGACTGATGTCAGTCATTACTTGGCCTCCACATATGAGTAAACTCTGATACTTGACTATAATTTGGCAATATCCTAATTATGCCTGACTCTTTAAAAGTGTTTTGGAGGGAATCGGGAAGCTATTTCCCACTGAATTTCTGTGGGATTTTCATGTCTAATGCCTTGTGGGCTCTGCTGAAAACCTCGAGTTCTTCCACAACCATATCATATTTTTCCAGGTACTGAGAGAATAGGAAGGCAGCTAAGACCATTTGTCAAATACATTTTATTTTCATCTACAGAAAGCATGTGTGCTAACCAGCATTCTCCATATATTATTCACATTATCTAAGGGTGGCAGGTCCATTATACTTACAATATATTGTAACTGCTGGAAATGTTTTTAATATGCAACGATAATATATTGCATTAAAAATACATCTTTCTTCCATGTGCATTTTTGAGAAGCCATTTGGGCCCCCTATACATCAGGATTCATCGCTGCCCACGTTGCGGTGTCACAGCCAGGCACACGTGCCTGATGGGGCTGCTTTCTGCAGCTGCACTATGCTGAAACCGAGCGGGGTTCATATATATCAGGTTTGATGTCACGTTGGCATTAACACAGGTGTGAGCCTGCAGAAATGTAGCTGTTCCTACTTAGCAGACCGCCTTAGAGCCTATCTGAAACAGCTTCTGCACGGATGTGCTTTTTCTGTATTCACACAGCCTGATTTTCAGTGTTCCTTTTAGAACGTGATCCTTAGTATTTTTGCTTATTGTATACAAATGTTCCCTTCTTCTGTAAAATGGAGAAAGAAACTGAAAAGGCACAATAGTTCAATTTATCCTAAGCATTGCAAGAGTTTCATCCAGAGAAGGGTGATCCATTTGTAGCAAATAATATATTCAAATGTTACCCTTTTTTTTTGGTTTGTGGTCTATTGAAGTGCAAGACTTTTTTTTTTTTTTTTAATGAATTTGCTCATTGTTTTGAAACTGCTGAGAGAACACTTCAAGCAAAAGTTTCCGGCCTGTGAGTTGTTTGCAAATAACTTATTTAAATTGTCTTTCACTATTCATTATTTATGAATTGGTGTGAATTCATGCCCTCATGGATAAAGCTTCCATAAACTTTGGCAGGGAAATCGATGCCATTTCCCAAGGGCACACAAGCACCGTTGGGCTGAACTTTCCCAAGAGTATGATTGTGGTGACTTTGCCGAATCTCCGTGTAGCTGGTGTCTTCTAGTTGGCTTCACTGTCTTATAAGACTTCTTGATCTTCTTAATTGTTTATAAATCTCTTTCAAATGTGTTTCGGCTGCTTCTGCCCAGGGTTTCACCACATTCCTTGCAGACCGGGGATACCTTTTGGAAGCTGAGATGGAAATAGTTTGTGACAGTGGGCTGAGAAACGTAGGTTTTATTCTTCCTATCCGGAGGCAGGAGGTTTGAAGCAATGGAAAATTAATAAAGACAGAACAAAGAGGCCAGATGTTGTGAGGCGGACTAGAGGAGATTCAAAAAGCACTTTCAGCGGGAGCAGAGAAGATACAGGCGTGCTTATATGACAGGAGATGGGTTAGTTGACCAAGGTCAAAGACAGTGAGCTCAGTCAGGCTGAAAAAATTCTTTCAGAGAACAAATCCCAAAATATTTTAGGTGGTTTCATATCGTCTGGGGACTTTCTCAAAAATACTGCTGTGTAGAAAGTAAAGATGAATGATGTTTGAATCCTGCTTGAAGCCTGTTTGTGCCTCTGGCTGGTGCCACGTGCAAGGCCATCGAAATGGGTAAAATAGCCCAGAGAGATATAATCCAGATTATTCCAGAAGGATGAGGTTCTGCAAGAAAGCTAGCTAAAATTTCAAGGGTATCTCTGGGACCTTCCTAGGATGAGATCTCAGAAGAGAATCCATGCCATGGGAATAAAAAGGTGAATGCCACGCAGAAGCCTGCCCTACACCTGGGGAGTCTTAAAGCACTTACAGCCTCGTGGACTGAGGAATTTCACCACGTTACAGATAGAGTCCTTCACATTTTCACGAGTGCCCATGTAAACGTTCACCTTGCTTGGCACTCTGTTTTGGGGGAAAATTAATAACAAGTGTTACGAGCAGACTAATAGTGTGTAGTTTTAATTAAACGGCTTGTGAGTAAACAGCTTGTAGTTTTAATTAAACGGCAGTGCCCTAGCTAAACCCTTTGTTTTAGAGTCTTTTTGCTTGCCATTTATGATGGGCTAAAACTTTGCCTCCAGCTCAGCTTTGCCATACTGCGTAATATCACAAATACATTTCTAGGTCTTCCACTCATTCCCTTATCTTTCCTAATTTGACTCACTTAGGGTGGAAGGCGGTGCTTTGAATGTGTATTATGCCCGCAGGAGTCAGACAAAGGCTGCTATATGGGAGCCTGTCAAAGCTTAGGTAGCCTTGCAGCCTTCTGTCTCTAATGCCTTATTATTTTCTAAGGAATTCAAGGAACAGCTTGAACTGGAGTTGTAGTTGCTGCTGTTCATATGTGCAATGTGTTCATGTTGAGCTACTTTAGGTTATGACAAAGAAGTCATAATTCTGGGAGCCTATGAGCTCCACATTCATCGCGATAGGAGAGATTCTGGTTTGCTTTTCCCAGAGGTACTGACCTTTCTTTGGGGCTTTCTCTGCTTTTCTTTAGCAGTTGTTAAGACCTAATCAAATGATTTATTTAGTTGTTCTGCAGGCTACTTCTGGACAGTCTCCCTTATAGCATGTATCTTTAATGAAACTTCTTGTAGGCCAAAGAAAATGTAGTCACATGAACAATTTTTGAGCTGTACTCATTTGTGAGAGCTACATGCAACCTGGTGATCCTTCCAGCGTTTGAAGGATGTTGCATTGTTAATTTTATGTCACTTTTTATAGAAAAATATTCAGGGGACATCAAGAAATCAGCGCAGTTTAACTAAGACCTTCCACTCAAATTGACAAAAGGACTCGAACCATGGAAGGGACTACTCTTCAGCTGCAATCTGTTTAAGCAAAATTAAATTATTTCATCACTGAACAAAGTATTGATTTTGGATAATTTAACAGGGATGATGCTGTAGTTTTGGAGTTGCAGATAACTTCTACTCTCAGCCCTGCAGACACTGCAAGATATTTTACTTTGACATATTAAGCTAATATGGAGAAATCTACGTCTTTGGGTCAAATGCATCATTTTCATCAGGTGGATAAAATTTGCTTGTATTAATTACCTTGTGATTGAGTAATTTTTCCAAAATAAGATGGCATCAGGAACTTCTGAGGGTAACCCAGTAATAATATGAAAATGAACAACATCTGTAAGAACCCATAATGAAGACTAAAAGAGCAGCATAATGGCTTGTCTTTACCATTTCTGATATAATCATTACTGTATTTAGCAAGTGAAGGGACCTGGGCTAAATTATTCCTTGTTAAAGCTGTAGTTTCCGTGGGATTTCTGTGGATTCTTACAGATTGTGATGTGAAACCAGTTTCTGCCAGCTGATACCGACAGAGATGTATTGAACAGTTTGACTGCTCTACATATATTCACATGTGGGAGAATGATTTTGTAATCAATGAGTTATTTTCTCATATACCTCGCAGAAAATTGAAACAGTTTTTCAAGCGTGTATTTAGATTCTAATATGAAAAAACAAAAGATACGATTAAGAACCATTTACCTTTTTATTCCAGTTGGCTATATTTGCTACATGGGACTTTTCTTTATAATAACTAATTCATTCTGACACTAAACATATGTGTTGAACAATTTTATACTCTAATCACCTTAAAAATGTCTTCTGTCACTTAATAGGACACCTGGTAAAGGAATTCAGTTGGCTGGTAATATTTTAAAATCTCCTTTCTTTTACAAAAATCATATTTATATGCAGATAGGGACTTATACTTTAACTGCCTGTGTCCTGTTGCTTTATTAGTTGTGATGTCCGAAGAGCATTGATGGAATACAAGATACCCTAAGGGCAGTATAGTTACTTCTAGTGGAGGATGAGCAGAAGAAACTGATAATTCAATTTAGACAGATTTTTAGAAAAGGACCCGTTCCTTTCTTCTCTTGTAAGTGAATATTGAGGAGTTCAGGTGTTTAAAAAAAAAAAAAAAGGTCGAAAAAAAGAAAAGCAAAGGATTATGTACTTTTGAGAAGTGCTCTAAATCAATACAGTTTGTGTACTTTTATGATGCCTTCTAGCATATTTATCAGCCTTCCAGTGAATGGCCCCCCTCCCATCCCTCTTTTTGGTCCCATGTCCTCGCCATGCCCCCGGTAACATTCTGCCTGCTGTGCTTTGTGTTGTGGGGTCAGATGCAGAGTGCTTCTACAACACGACATAAAAATGTGAATTCTTTAAAATACTAATGGCTAATAAGCTATGGGAAAAGGGGTGAGGAGAAAACACAAGGTTAGTATTTTTGTGCTTTTCCAAATCAGTTACGAACAAGAAGACCATGGTTCACGGAGCATTCAGTAGCCAGAGAATGCCAGCTTGAGATGTTTCAATGCAAAAAATGTTGCTTATTCATCCATGCACAATGAAGGTATTCAGCAAATTTGGTTTTGAAAACGTACAATTATTATCCTGTTTTCTTTCTTTGGTGAGCTAGCAAGCAAAATATGAAAATACAGAATTGAGTCTGTGATACACAAGGATTTTCTGTGTTTGGAAGTCACTGTGTTGGCAGTGCAAGAGTCCCAGAGCCTTCCGTTGCCATCACCATTTACCAAGCATCACTTCTTGCTCCCCTTCCTCCCCCCAAAAACCCTGAGCTGTGAGAGGCATATGAATTTGGGCTCTAGCCCCTTTCAAATGCTCATCTTCTGACTGGGATTTCTCTAATAGCAAAGCTGAAAAAAAAAAGCCTATGAAGCTCACAGCGGAAGTACAGGGACATCAAAATCTTAAAACAATTAAAAAAAAGTGTGAAATATTTACATGGTTAACAGGAACAGCAGCAGGCGTATTAACAAGAATCAAATAGGTAAGGAATTGAATCCTTTTTCTTTATGCCAAAGAATAAAGGCAACCACCTGTGGGCTGACCTTTTACCAATGCCACAGGCTGAGACATGTCCACAAACTATTTCCAGCTTCTTGCTTGGGTCCTCCTCCTGACAACGCAGCTATCAGAATCTGCATTGGTTGAATTAAAAGTTAGTTTGGCTATTTGTATGTGGAATGTAGTCTGAATGTGAATATAGGATGAATTTGCTCTCACCCCATTTTCTGCTAGGTCTTGGAGCTCACCAAACAGCATCACAAGGGAGATAACCTTCAGATAACTGTTGCTTTGAGTGACACATTGGGGTTGTTCTGAATTGAAGGGGTATGGCTTGAGCTCTAGCCAGTTCTCTGAGTCATTCAATTACTAATTTCATTAGCAAAAAGCTAATAAATAAAAAGCTTTGAAATAATTGCTAATTTTTTGGAAGTTAGTAGGCGACAGAGTTGTCAACATGTAACTGTAGAAGATGAAGAGTGTTAGAGGACTGCTTTTCTGTTAACTCCCCCCTTGCCTGCAGTTAGGAAAATGACTAATTGCAAGTTTCTGGACTCATATCCCAGCAGTAAAAAATCATATGTACTTTTCCATTTGGGCTAAGGACAGAAATACTAGTTTGTGCTTATTAAAGAATTGACTTCTCTGCTTTTTTTTAACAAGCTTATTGTATTTATTAACCGGGAAGATAAGGCACAAGCTCTTGGTAAAATTGTTCCAAGTTTTAATCATGAAAATTACACAAACCCATATAACTGTTTTTTATTCCATTAAAAAATAAAATAAAATGCTGATATTAGAACTGCTGTATGTTGGATATAGAAAATTTCTTCCCTTCTTTCTTGTGTCCCAGGACTAATATTGAAAGAAAATCAATTGCTTGGGACTTAGAGTAGTAGCTAAAACTAGTTTTCTATCTTTCTTGATAATTTGTGTAAAAAAAAAAAAAAAGTAATGGGGAAATAATATTCCACAGTCATTTCTTAATTGCCAAGGGATAATAATTTGGGTAAAATGCTCTCTAAAATATATGGGCCTGGTTTTTAAAATACTTTTACTGTGAAATATTGGTCTTTTGGTTTGTGATCCGTAGCTGGTAGTGTCTGTATCAAATCTGTGCCTTGAACTGATCCTTACTTTGAATTTTATAGTTAGAGATTGCCTTAATTTTAGTCAGTGCCCTCATCTAGCATTAAAAGTGGTAAGAGTTCAAGGATAATCTATTTATATATTTTTTGTGTATGTTAGCTTTTAAATTAAGTGTGAATATGTTATTAAGGAATAGAAATGAGAGGAGAAAATGGAAATAAACTAGCACTTCTCTAATTCTTAGGGCTCACGAGTCTTAGGTAGAAGTGCAAAGGAAAAGGATTCACAATAAAGAATCTGATTACAAGGTCTGGTTTAGATTGCTGTGTAAGCAGGAAATGATGAATCTTGGCAGCCTCTCAACTGTGAAACAAAGCGGTGAAGAAAGCTGAGGCTGATACTTTGGATAGACAGGAGAAAAAAGGGGACCCAGAAAATAGGAAATTGCAGACATATTTCATCTTGGCAGAGCCTGAGAAATTGGTTATCTTTAGCACCATTGTACGAACAATTAGTTATTATTTGTCCCGAGGAAAAGCTGAGGGTTAGTTCTCTAACCAATAGGCAGAAAATAAAGCCAGTGATGTGGGGATTGAGTGTTAGCATAAAATATTGCTAGGCTGCCTGTCCTCTGCCTGAAGAAACATAATTTTAAGGGGTAAATCACACACGTTATTAGAAGTAAAAAGCTCAGAAAGCCCACAGGGGTTACAGTAGGCCAATTTAGCAGCTGATGTGCCTAATCTGAGTTAATCATCATCCTTACCAGCGGAGGGATGCTCAGAATGAAATACTTGCTTCTAAATCTACTAAGCGTTATTTTTCTCTCTTTTTCCTTTGCTTTTAAGAAAAAATGAGGTGGTGTGCAGATTGTTTTCTTGATTATTAAACAGAGGTTTGTTCCAGCCGCTCTCAAAACAAGGAATAGCCAATGACTCCCCATGACTTCAGGCCAGCTCCAGTGCTTGCTGAAACCAATGGAAGGAGTTTTTCTGCAAGCAGTAGGAAATGTCAGAGTTAAAGTGTTCCAGCAACATTTTTCTGTTCCTATTACATGTGGAAGTTCAAACTGTTCACGTTCAAAATCAGACGATGAGCTGTGTCGTGAATCTGTTGTTAGATGGGCAAGCTTCATGCCTGAAGCCGGGCACAAAGTGAGGAATACCTGAAAATACAGCTGTAGAGTATTTATTCTCTCTCTTAATGACATTCACTGCTACTAAAAACCTCACTTTGACATGCTGTTTCTTTTACAATTTGTTTCTGAATGCAGTCATCTTTTAATCTATGCTTGGATGGAAGTGGCTTGATGTTATTGGTCATTACACACACCCTGTGTGAAAATGTGACGATTTTCGTGCTTGGTTACATTTCTGATCTAAAATATCCTTGATTTATGTAAGAGAGTATTTTCAGTTATGGATCTTATGTTCAGGACTGCTTTCAGTAATGAAGATACAAGTTTTCATTCCTCCTTGTTTGTGTTTTATGAAGAATTTCATGCTGGAAACCTCTGCTTCTTTTTCTGTAGAAGCCCTTTCTCCCAACACTGTGCTTGCTGATACTCTCTTCTCCCCCACACGGGAGAAAAGCTCATCCAAGTACGTGTGCAAAGTTACCTATCCGAGTGCAAAGCTCTGTTTGCATCTGACAACCCTACCCACCCCAAATTCACGCGTAGCAGGAACGTTTCCTTTAGTCACAACATGAGCTTGGCGAGCGTTGTTTAGCATTTAACTTCTTGCTTCTTAATTGCTTCTGCCTGTTCGTGTATAATAACTGTGATTTGCTAAAAACTAAGAGAGGTCAGAGTCCTTGGCAAGTCTTCTCCTCTTGTTATTTGAAATCTTTGGATTGGTGTCATTTAATAGGAATTTTAGAGGGCCTAGCCTTGAACATGGCAATGCTTTGGAGCAATTGATCATTGTATTCCCACTATTGTCTTAATGGTGTTGCCTTGAGCTCTGTTACAACAGAAGCCAACTGGCTCTTTAAAAGAAAGAAAAAAGTTCTTGAATTCAAAAGAAACCATACCAGCTCTTTACAAGTCTCTCAGGGATTTTATGGTTTTATGTAGAACCCTTAAACTGCGTCTTTGAGCAGCAGCTGCACTTGCCACACTTAGAAGTCATTCCTGTAATTTCACTACTCATGCCAAGCTAAAATAAAACACCTCTGGTGCTTCTTCTGAAACTTTCCACTCCAGATAAGGCCAGTAAGTATTTTTGGAAATGTTTCTTAGAAAGGTTGGTATAATTAGGCTTTCTTTCTCTTTTTTTTTTTTTTTTTTTTTCTTCCGTCTGTTTATTTGTTTGGCAAAAGACCATTTTTCTACATTGATCTGAGAGGGCAGCGTTCCATCTGGCCTCAGCCTCGGCATTCACCCCTATCATCAATCTGATCTTGAGAAACTGTCTTGTACTGAATGTGAAAAATGAGCCTAATTCGTCTCTGTGTTTATAAATAGCTGCTTTCCAAGCACCGCGTTGTAGCATGCTTACAAGTACAGCAGGTACTTGCTCGAGAAACAGATTTATTTACCAACTCTTCCTTTGCAAGCTCCTGTTGTTGCCCTTGTTTGCTGGTTACCTGGACATTAGGGCAGCTGAATCTCCCACCTGGTGATGTGAGCATGGGTGCTGATGCAAGTTGAGCTGATGTCAAATGAGCAACCTTTTAGTGCCCCTTCTGCTCTGGCTGGAGAAAAAGGGAGAGTGAGCATCCTCCAGGGAGTACAAGAGGATGTACATTACGAGAAGGTTGCCCCCAAAATGTCCCTCAGGGATATAAAGGTTTCATGAAGTGTAGGTTTTGGGTAGCAGCAACAATCCTTGTGCTGCTTGAAAGCAGCCAGGAAACATTGTGACTCAAAAAGTCCCAATCTGCCGTCTGGAATGCTCTTGTTCGATGATTTCTGAGCGTTGTCCAGAGCTGGCTTTCACGCAAGCCAGGCCAAGCCTCACAAAGTGCTGCCTGTTACGAATCGGAAGATACATCTTGTCGTAGTGCTGGCTGGCTTTCCCTTACCTGATGCTGCAGTGCTATAGATCATGGTGTAAATGGAGAATAGATCTTTCCTTCCCCAAAATGGGGTGAAAAAATAGCCAGATTACCAATTTGTCTACTTTTTCTTTTGGTATCCTGTGTAATTCACTGGCCTTCTACATGCCTAGAAGGTTTCTATAGTCTATAAAGTTTCATGTAAGCAGTTGTACTTTGTGCTGTTCTGTATAACTTTATAGCTTTCGTCTATGGCCCTCTCAAAATAATGTTTTTAAAGGGAAGGAATGAGTGATGGGGACAGTGATGGAGGGAAGTAATATTATAACAATATGGCTTTGATTTTTCTACTCCAAAGTTGTTTCTGTTACCTTCATTTTGGGAATGGGATTGGCCTAGCCAATTCTTTCTTCCCCACCTAGACAGAGCAGAAAACAAAGAAAGGAAAAGTTAATGAGAAAAGGTAAGGCTGAATAGTAGAGGGAATACTACTAAGATAGTAAAGGACTTTGTAATGAACTTGTGTGTTGCCTGAACTCAGGGTTCTGGTCAAAAGTTTCTTGTGAAATGGCATTTCGGACAGTAAGGGAGAATTACTTGCCTTTTATCAGTTTTCTTGGAAAAATGTGTGGAAAGAGGGTGGGTCAGTAATATTTTGTAGCCAAGTAACTGCCTCTCAATATACATTTAATTCCAGCAATTTGAAGCAATTCCCCTTGGTAGTAGCTGTAAGAGAAATTCAGACCCTTGATTTGGTGCCTGCATGCAGATTGAGGGCTGTAGTGTTAGTTGCCCAAGTCTGAATATTTTGGATTAAAGGTTCAATCTGTGAAAACTTTCAGATGGAAAAAGCCAAGGGTATTCTACTCGCCTCACCAAAGAGCCTCTTAACCTACCGCCCCAAACTCTGAATTTTGTCTTTGCAACTTCAAGAATTCCTCATTATGAGGAATTATTAAGAATTCCTCACTTGTAACCATCTGGGTTTTCCTTTTTGAAATCACATTGCCACCAGTGAGCAGTGAGTTCTCACAACAAGGAATTCCACCTCTTTTTCCAAGTCTTTTTGCTTACTGTGGATGGTAGCATTTCCTTTTTACGTGATACTCTTACTTAGTTTCTACTGAAATGATTAATAATGACGTGCCTTACCTGTATTGTCTGAAGTGGCATAATTTAGAAATACAGAAATAAAACCAGAAAAACAACAGCTTTGATTTTTGTTACCATTTGTGTGGGTGAAGCCATGCTCAAGATTTGATAACTCCCATAAATCTTCTTGAGCTAAGTCTCTTTGACTTATTTACCTTTGTAGTTGTGGCTTTGTTCTTTTCTTTGGTGAGCTATTTTCTACATCATGCACTCCCTAGCCTTGGCAGATTAATCCAATCAAAGAAGATACTCTGTATTATGATTACAGCAGCTGCTCTGCAGATACCTATTTGTCCTGGCCAAAGTGAAATCACCAGTCATGAGCAAGTAGCATCAAGTCTGGTTGTTTTATAGACAACATGAAGCTCTTTCATATTCCGTGGTCCCATGGATGATTGATAGACCTCATTATTTTGAAGAGCTATTGCACTGTAATGTTTCCAGATGTTCTCCAATGGAAGCTTGTGTTATTGCTACAGCGAAGTATTAATCAGTCAATAACCCATGTCACTCATTGCCCTTCTATGCAATCACAGTGTTCTGATCGTGTGGTTTGGCTTCGTTTACAAAAGAATCATCGATTCCAATGGGTTATCGTTCTGCATGCTACAGTGCAGACCAGCAGCGGCACAGTTTGAGTGTGTGACACGATCAGCCTCGTACGAGCCAAGTGGAATAAACTGTGATCAATACTCAAGCGAAAAGTCATCAGGGAAAACCCAAATGCTGCAAAAACCTTTTCTAGTGAGTCAACATAGAGGACAGCAGACCATCCGTTACTCAACATTTGCTCCACGTTGTGCTAGAAGGCATTCTGCTGTCGAGGGCTCTTCCTTTCATAAAGCAATTGCAGTGCTGTAACCAGAAGATGCGAGTTTGATTTCAGCAGCTTTTCTTATTTACTAGAGCTGGCTTCGATACTGTGATAGTGAATGTAATTTGGTTGCCAGAATGTTCTGATGTAAGCCAGAAAAATGGGTGGATGCATTTACCCTCTGAGTAAGAAACAGAGGCTAGAGATTTTTGCTGTTTGTAGAACATACCATGTTAATACAGACTTCCAGGCTGCAATTAATTCTGATAAAATCAGTTAAAACAGTTGCTTTGCAAATTCTTGTTTAAGAACATGTATAAACAGTAACACCAAACCTAAATGATGATTTCATCCAAATTCATTCAAAACATGGATTGATAATCCTTGTAATTTTTATGCTAAATTGTGTGATATTTAGTGATTTTTTTTTAAACCTTTGGTCTTCAGAGTCATCTTTTAAAAGGACATCTGAAGATATTTTATAGAAAGAAAATGAGTCTACAGTATTAAAGAAAAATGCCCCTTACATTTTCCAGTTACCTCCAGGTTCCAAACCAAGAAAGAGAAGAAGAAATTGAAATGTGCTATGGTGAGAAATCAGATTCATTTTCCCAGTTGCACAGTTCAGGAGAGGAACCTGGCTTATGACTTAGCAGCCCTTGGAACTGGCCATGCAGGAATTGGGTGCGGGGCAGGGATCTGCGTGGGCTCACGAAGCTTCCTGATGGAGCTGGATCCAGGCTTCAGCTGTTCTGCTGGCAGGGTGCCTGTGCCAATAGTCAGCATCCTCTACAAGGTGCAAAGAGACATGAGTAAGCACTTCTGGGCAGGCTGTAACTTCAGACACTTTGCTATCTTCGTTTGTCACTTGGGTACCTCTGGGCTTTGCACAGTGTGAAGCTTTTTTTAGAACTTTTTAAGTTGCAAATTTTTTTGGTCATATTTAATAACCTATGCTAAGCAATTTCTTTATTGGGTTTATGTGTATTTCTTTAATGTTGCTAGCATAACTTTCCTTGGTAGCACAGTTTCTGACTAGAAACAGCCTTTTTGATCAGCCTCTTTTTTTTATATACAGATTTTTCAAATTCCCAAGTGTCTGCAATTAATACAGCAATTATATTTACTTAGGCTTTTGGAAGGTCAATTTTCAGTGTAAATCTGCCTACCTTTATCTCAAACGCATCTTTACTTTGGAGGATAATGACAAGCATAAGAACAGCATAGACTAGTATTGAGGTGTAACAGATAGGGACTGTACCCAGTGAAAGAACTGGGATGTGTTTGAGCACAGGGGCCAGGGGATATGCCTGTGGTTGGAGGATGACATACCCTAAAACTATTAAAGACTGTGCTGGGGTGGGACAGTAGGGAAAGTAGAATATCTGGTCTTCCAAAATTGTAGTCTCCGCCCTATTTTCCCCCAAACTTAATGTTTTTCTTTAAAAAAAAAAAAAAAAAAAAAGATGAAAGTATGAAAGTCTGGGGCCATTGATGCTCTCAGTTGCAGGTTCTTGCTAGTGCTAAGAAGTGTTAAGAAGTGTTGACTGATAAGATGTTATCTGGATTCATTCAGCAGACAAGATGACTCTCCTGCCATGTCTGTTCTTCACCAAACTCTGTGAGTTCATCGCTGAACTTGATTGTCAGATGCAGCTTTTGTTACGTGAACTTGTCACAGATGTATGAGAGTTGTCAGAGGGAATTTACATACGCACATGCTGAGGACTGGGAGCTAATGTTGGAGTGGTTATTTGGCTGTGTTAAGTATGAATGTATGAAATCCTCTTTTTTTTTTTTTTTTTTTTTTTTCTTTTTCATTGCTTTTTTATGTTTTACCTCAAAGGAGCTCGGCCTCCTGTGCGTTGGGAAACAACTGGGCTGAGAGCAGCCCAGAGCAGCTCGGAACATAGGCAGCTGAAATGGTCGAGGTGACCTTACCTATGAGACATCTGTCTGCGTCGTAAAAACTCTGCAACATCTGGAGTGCTTGCTTTGCTGGACGTGGCTAGATTTAGGAAAATTGAAAGATGTTACAAAGGCTGAACTCAATAAGAAGAATTTTCATTAACAATAATCCCTGAACAAATATTTGTGTATGGGCACAAACTACTTGGAACTCCGTATAAATGTTCCGTTTCATGAGATCTTTTCCTTTTCATATTGCCTTTGAAGTTTCTTAATAAGTTTAGAACTTTGTTCCCTCTGAACCAACTGGGGGCAAATGCTGATTTCATTTACACTGATTTACTAATATTACTTTGAACGAAACTGATACACCATGTTTCTTTTGCAAGAAGCGTTTTCCTAAGGTATTTCATTACTTCCAGAAGGGATGAAAGCCAAAAATTAAATGCGTGCACACAAAAGCAGCCCAATCAGCTATTCAAATATGTCAGAACCTCGCAGTGTTTTAGCTTGGAAAAAAAAGCAGTGTGGGCTGTTTCTCAGAAATAATGTAGGTTTATACAGTGCTTTTGTTTTCCCTAAGTTGATTCACGTTTCTGTAACGAATCTCTCTGTTGTACCCCTGCAGGTTATCATACTTCAGTTGCCTCTTGGGAAGGCTTTATCAGCTTGTTGATTATTTATTTATTTATTTATGTATTATTTACAGAAAGCAAAGTATTTTAACTTTCCTACCACAAGGACCTTGCTGGTTCTGACCCTGGTTTTGTTCACTGTCTTTCCTTTTCTGTATTAACTTCCGTATTCCCATCTTGTCACAATCTCTTTGGTCCTTGGCAGTGGCAATATCTTTTCTTTCAGGCATGCTGACCTCTCCCATTCCCTTTGAAGCACTTATGATCATATCCAAGAGCTGCATTCCAGCTGTGGCGCCTTCTGAGGTACTGAATATATTAAGATAAAAAGAAATAAGCTGAGCTATATTAATAAGAAGCTTAAATGTTTATGCAGGCATAAGCTTTGAGAAATTAGATACCCCAAAATAAGGCTTTAATAGGAATGATGAAGTAGCTAAACTGGAAGTCCAAAGAATGATGCTCTTTTTCAGTGTGTTCTGGTCCAGTCGGTGGTCATTTAACATTTATTACTGTTGTAACTATTTTACAACAAGTGAAGGACACTTTTCTTACAGAACATACCATGAAAAAAATTCAGATTCTTTAAAGCATCCATCCTTAGTCACAATTACTCTCCTGAACTTAAAAATTAAGACAAACATCTATTCTCATACCTCATTTCTCTTAATATTTGCCTTACGCATTATAGAAACCTGTGTAGGGGTAACCTGTTGTATAATCATCAAAACAACGGGAACTTTTTATTTTTTCCTTCTAAAGAGGGGGCAATACAAAGATTGTATGCTGAACAGAGTCATATCTGGCTGCAGAATTGAGGTAGACAAGACACTAAGGAGGAGTGAAAATGGAGCGGTTTAATAAGATGGCAAATCCAGAGTACATAGTACAGGGCCAAATATGTCATTGGTAAGTGATATCAAAGATCAAACAGACAGAGAATCATTTTGCTGGTTGAAATGTGGTTGGAGAGGGTAGCTTTGCCTTGGTGGGTTTTATATCAGAATAGGTGTCATCTGTCCTTCAGTGCCCATCTCAAAGTGTGTATAATTTAGGCTCTGGCTAACTTGGAAGAAGTGTCATTTTTGTGCTCACGTTGATGGTAGAGCAAGTTTGTGCTGTTCTACCAAATGTTATTTCGTGATCTGGTATAAAATGGAAGAGACTCAAACATCCTCTGTCTGTAACCTTTAGGGTGTCCCATGGGGAAGCACAGGGTTTGCAGGTTCTTTGGGGCTGTTATTGCTGGCTCTCTGAGTCCTACTTTTGTATGTTAATGTTTAGAGAGAGAGAGAGAGGTGGAAAATTGCCTGGAGCCCATTTTTTTTTCCTTCAGCATTCTGGATGGCTAACAGGAGGCTCACAAATGGTCTTCCTCCAGTACAAAGCAGAGCTCGAGACTCCTTTACTCAAAGCTGCATACAAACACAGTGTTATTTCTACAGCGCAGATAAAGGGCTAAAACAACAAGAAGTGCTTCTGTGCTATGATTGACTGTCGTCTTTGGCCACCTTGGCAAGATACCATCTTTAATCACATTTGTAGCTGTATCTTATTAAATTGGTCAAAAAAAAGATATATATTTTTTTCTAACTCAATGCAGAGGAAAGTTACGTATGCCCGGAGTTCTGGTTTGGGGATAATCTTGCATGAAGTCAGCAGAATAAAACTCCTATCCTTAAAGTTATGTGCATGTTTGAGTGCCTCAGCAAACTGCAAATTTTCAGTATTGCTGAGACAGTTTTCAGGTGGAACAGTGTTCAAATTGATGGTGTTTAGTGTCTATGCTTACAAGTGGCACTGTTGTATTTTCACCCTAGCAGAAGTGAACAAAACCAGAAATGGAGACTCCTCTGAAATCAGTTGAGAGGTGACAGGCATATCAGTGGGACGTGCCAAAGCTGTGTTCCAACTCTATTTGACTTGAGAGAGGATGGAAACACAGTCGTTTCCTTGGCATCATATCTGTTCATAGATGCTTAATTAGATTTTTTTTCTTCCCCAAACATTTTGTCTGGGAGCTAGATGGTTGTTAAGAATAATTCCTTCCATAAAGGATCATAAGCATACAAGCAGCAGGTGAAATTCAAGTAGTGTATAGGCCAGTACGTACCTCTACGTCTTTTTTTAGTTTCAGGTAGACCCTGTCTTGGTGATGTGAACAATGCAAATGGTTTGAGCATTTATGTGAATTTTCACATAAATGGAGCATGAGCAAACAGATAAGGGAAGTGAGTAGAGAACATAAAACTTAATAAGAAATAGGTTTGCGTATTGCAAAACAGATTTATATGTTTTTTGTCTGAGAGAGAACTTATTTTTTAATTCTGTTTTGGCCACAAAGGACTTTGTGCTGTGGAAGAATGAAGACCTTAGACTTCAGATGTTGCCTTCTTTATTTCATTAATGTTAATACAGGAAATCAAAAAAGATCACAAAAACACTATGTCTCATTATCAGGATGTTTCTTTTGATTCTGAACATGCCAGCAAAGAATGCTTGATCCAGCAACATCAAAAGATGAAGCCATTTGTGCTTAGTTGGTTTGCCTTAGATTTTTTTTTTCTTCAAGACAGAAGGTTTAGCTTTTTTTCCTAAACTCCAAAGCATGAGACTGCAACTGTACATCTCTTATTGCATCTGTATTTTATGGGAATATCTTAGTCAGAGCACAACAGATGGACTCATTTTAGCCGAGACACAGAACCTTCAAATGTTATAGTATTAATATGTAGATACATAGGCCTATACTTTTATTACTGAGAGGCAGAGGCTGTTGATTTTAGTGCTTCTGTGCTAGGAAAAATAACTAGCAGCAGAAAGCCTGCAGCATTAAATTCTTTATAGCTTTTTAATACCAAAGATGACTATATGAAGAATAGTTGCTGAATCAATTATTGACTATTTTTATATAGCTACTGTGTTATATATGTATTTTTTTTTTCCAACTGATCGTATTCAGGTCACTTAAAATTGTTTTGATGATTCTAGCAGGGCAGAAGTTGTCAAAAATTCCCTGTTGGGTTTCAGCCAACACCCCCCCCACTGTATTAAAACATAGAAGAAAATATTATAACTAACACATTTAAATTACAGCAGTGACTGTGTTTTACTTCAGACCAGAAGCCGGTGGCTGTGTTTCAAGTTTCAGTCAGAGCAGCCTTGACATTACCGCAGATGAAATACGTTCGGCTTTTACATAGATGGCACAACAGAGCTGGGAAGCTCCATTGTACAGGTTTTGTTGATAGCTTGCTGTGAGTTTGCGTCGTAGAAATGAGCTGATACAGTTTGGTTGCTTTAGCTGGCCACACTGCACTAAAAGATGCACTGCGGACTAGGTATGTGGCATATAAACAGGCAATAGCCTCACCGCAGAAATGCGTATTTTATAACACCAAAAATATTGAAATGGGTGGAGTCGTTGTCTGCGTGGTTTTGACCCTCGATAAAGCTTAAAACCCTTCTGACAGGCTTGGTCTAGATAACTTCAATTCAATGACAGCTAAACTGTATAGGGAGACACCTGAGAGGCAGTTAAAGATGATGAAGTGTTGTTTTGCATATTTTGCCAGCTTGGAAGATATATATTTCACCTCTTGAAAGTTTTCCTATAATATTCCACATCTGATGACAAATCCAAGGTGACAGTTGGAAGGCTCTTTCTATTGTTTCATGCTTCCCAGTATGTTTGGAGTGGATCAAGGTTGTAATGAATTCCAGAAAACCGAGAGAATTTCCATCCTGCACAATATCCAAATGCGGATCTGTACTCAACAAGAAATGCGATCATGGACGAGCCTGTGGGGCTGGAGAGCACGGGGGATTCACAATGGGGTACGGACCCTCTTGTTCACCAGGTGAGCAGCAGCTAATGGATTTCCCTGTTAGCCCCTGGGTGGGCTTTGTCAGAAGGTAGCTGCAGGGAAGAAACACCCAAGCGGTGGGACGGAGGATCCAGGTGATCTCGGACACATGCTGCACTCTCTTCTGTTGGTGAACCCTGAGGGTCAGAGGTGGTTTTGTAGGGACCAGCACTACTGAACTGCGCCCTTCTCTGCCAGAAATGGTTGTACTGATACTGATTCTGTACCGATCATTTTCTTTACCTCAATATTTTCAAAAGGTGTTCATGGAAGTCTTTAAAAGACGTTTAGATGTAGAGCTTAGGGATATGGTTTAGTGGGGACTGTTAGCATTAGGTCAGAGGTTGGACTCGATGATCTTGAGGTCTCTTCCAACCTAGTAATTCTGTGATTCTGTGATTTAGAAGCGAGATACCTCCATGGGCTCTAAAATTAAATGATGTTTATCCTGTCTCATGGATGTTTAAGCTGCCTCCTGAGAAGAGAGTCAGCCAGCACGTTAATACAATAGTACTACAGAGAAAAATTCAAAATATTCCTTGATTCACTTATTTGATAATGTTAAAAATCTGAGCCACCATTTTTACACTTCATGTGTGTGTAGTAGTTGCCCCAGCTTCTATGAAATAGCTGAGGATTTCCACCTCTGTACATGGTTTATGTCCCTTGAGGTGCATTTGTAGTCTTTCTATTCAGGCAGCACGAAAAGAATGCTTTTTTGAGGCCATTTGTTCTTCCTCTAAGGAAAAATAGTTACTGGAACTGTGTGACTTACTCAAAGTATGAAATACTAATGCTTTTAAACATACTGCAGACCAAAAACTGAAGTGATTTTGTCTACACTGTGAACTTGAAGCACACGGCTAGCACCAGAAGGAGCAGCATAGACACATGCTGCCAACTAAATATCTTGCTAGGGACTTGGGACCCCACACAGCATGGTCTTGTCCTTGTACTGCATGAATTTGTTTCAGTTGTTAATTGGATTTTTTTCAGGTGTTGTGTGCTGACTTAACTGTACGTGGCTGAAGCCACCTTCTAGTCCATGCTTTTCTGAATAATCTCAGATTGCTGTGTGCTTCCACTGGAAATCCTGTTCAGTTCACATGACTGGGGGGCTTGGATGTCAAGGTAGGTAAGATCTGATGTCTTGGCCTTTTGAATTTATCGGGAAGAAACTGCTGTGAAGTGAAACTTTTTGAGGGAGCTGCAGCAAGGTGCGCGTGAGAGATGATAAAGTGACTTCTGCAGAGACGTGACCAAAGAAAACGTTTGCCCGAGCCTGTATGCTGTCTCGCACAGTTGTGGTTGTTACAAGTTGAACAGTTCTCAATATAATTTGAAGATACAAATAGTTACCAGTTATATTTTTGTTTATACACTGTATTTTTCTCCATTTTTTCCCTTTCTGAAATGTCTCGCTAAGAAGCAGTAAATGTAAGTCGGGGTCACAAACTTCGTATATCCTGGCAGCGGATAGCAGTGTGAGAGCAAATTTGAAAGAAAGTGTTAAGCTTTAAAGGTCTGCAGTTTGACAGGCTGTTATCTTTTATCCTTCCAGCACAAATCTTTATGCTGACTTCTCCTGTATCCCTCCATTCCCTGGGGGAACTCGGGTTCACTCGCATGTTGCTGGACAAGAGACAAAGAAGGTCTGTTCACCACGTGCAGAGCAGATGCTCAGGGGAGGATGGGGGAATTTTCCAGTGCAGTTACTGTAATATCCACCGCTGCTGTCTTGCTCCCTGTGTAAGCGCTGCTGGGCTCTGCAGAGCTAGTCTTGGGGATTTTCCCATCTTGGAGACGGGCCACCCAGAGAGCTGCCCCTGCAGACATTTGCATATCAGAAATGCTCTTGGAGGGTGTCACCTGCTTCCGCGCCCAGGGAGCACTTTTGGAGAAGGAAGCATAAAATAGATTGAAGCACTGAATGGCTTGAGTCTCAAAGACACAGCTCTAGATTATGTGGGAGCATGGGGCCGGGAGAAAACACTTCCACTCCTGCCCCTCATAGCAGTAGTCATGCAAGCAGGCACCCCTTTTTCTTGCTCTGTGATTGAGCAAGTTGTGGACGGCAGGTGAGGGGGAATTATGAGTCACGTAGTCAACTGTGGTAGGTAGGTATATTACACAGTCATGTAACATCGCTGAAAATACAGCTATTTAAGAAATACAGAAACCTCTTACGGAGGTACTTGATCCTGCAGAGCAGGGGCATGGAAAGGCACTATGATTGGGATAACAGGGGAAAAGACACAAGGTGTGGAGAAATTACTCTGAGGCATAAAACAGACATGATGAATTTTTATTCTGTTTTCAGCAGCACATGGGATCTCAGCAAAAACAGACATGGGAGAGAATTTGCCCTTCCTCATCAATTGTAACGTTAGATTCCAACCCAGCCTAGCTAAAGCAGCAAATAACTGTTCTCCTGCAGCTCACCAGAGGATCAAACGTGGAGTCAAAATGAAAATGTAGTCTACTGCTATACATCACTGTTCCCCAGGCTCTGCAATGGCACCTGACCAATGGAGCAAGCAATCGCACTTAAAAATAGCCCTGTGCTAGGCTGCTGCAGAGCTGTGCGACTACTGAACGGCTTCATCATAGTGCAATGTGGCTCAGTTACTGCTTCCATAAATCAAACCCGGGGACCCCTGATTAGAATGAGGATGTGGGGACTCGCTAAGCGCCTTTTCAGGTAGGACAAATGTTTCAAGGAGGGGAAATACTTGCAGCACAAAGTTCCCAGGGCAGGGAGGTGTTTCTCCAAATGCAGAAAATAAAAACCTGGGCCTGACCTTGACAGAAAACAGAAATGTCATTGTGACATGGAGCTACCTGCCAAAAACGGGGAGCGTGAAACTTTACCATCCAGCCTGGAAAAGGGTCCAGGCTGCTTCTCCTCTCTCTGAGGAAAGCTGTGCACAGCTGTATTTTTGCATGTGTACAAATGCATACAATAGGCTAATGAAATGATGGAATGATTTGCTCTACGTAGTGTGTTTTGGCTCCCCTGGATCATCTGGGTTCGTGATTGTCCCAGGCCGGCTGAGACATAGGCTTAGGCAGATGGAACAATCCCTTGAGCTTATTAGTTGCAGCATATAATTTCATTTAGCTGTTGGAGACCGACAGAAAAGCATTCAAAGCACTTTTCAGGTGGGCAGCGTCTTCCTAGGTGGGGAGTATCTCAGCTGACTTGAAAGAATTTCTTGTTTTTTCTCTGTTAGTCCTACCCTTTTACAGTAGGTTGCTGTGCAGTGTTGACTAAGGGGAATAAATGTGGTATGCTTCATAGTTATATCCATTTCTCTCTGAGATATCCCAGAAGACAATGTTGGATACCCTTTCCTCTACCTCTATTCTTATTTGCTGCCAGGTTCTGTCTTGTTACAAGCAGAGTTACTACAGGTGACAAATTCTGCAAAGTAGGTACGTTCTGGGCATTCTCATTCAACAGGCTGGAAGGAATGTTTTTTGGGGATGTGATCTGAGGTGGAATATCATCCCCTTGTGTTGGATTAATTACTGCAGCTTCCCAGCTGATGTGCAGGAGCACCAAAGTGCAGAAGCTTTCAGGTCAGATGTTTGGCAGTGAGAGCAGGCTGGCAAAGCTGAATGTTCTCAGGTTAAAGTTGTGGCCATGGCAAGCACATTTCTTTATATATATATACATATTTTTGTTTATTTATTTTTGTAGAAGCAACACAAACTCTGACCAGGTAGGTTAAAGTCATTAGGTGTCATAAATAGTGGAAGAGTTTCAAGAAATATGATGTTGCTTTCTTCCTTCAAGTGACTCAGGACATTGAACACCTGATGCTGAATGGAACTTCAAAATATTTCCCTAACTCATTTGAAATGCTTTAAAACTGCTAGGCTCAAGATAGATGAGATGTATTCTTTTAAATTATCGTGATGAATGTCAAAAATGTGAACTCCCTTTACACAAATTTAGTGACACAACAACAAACCTGCTTTGAACACTGAGTGTCTCTAATGACCTTGATAATTTTCACTTGAATAAGGTGAAGTTGTTTACCTTCTTTATTACTGAAACCCCTAGAAATTAATTTTTTTTTTTATGACCTTTCCTGAAACATTTTCAAAAATTACCTTGTAAATGAAGTGGATAATAAATAAGAGAGTTTCTAATGTGTGTGGCAAAGAAAACCAAGAGACCACAGTGGAAAGAAAAGCTGTAACATAACCGTCACCTCCAAGTTCAGTAAAATGGGACGGTGGGAAACTTGCATTTTGTAGAACATAAAGGATCATAAAGATGGCATGGAAATGTGTTCATGTTTGAGGTGGGGGGTTTCTGGAACATATTTTCATAAATCAATAACATGGTCAAGTGGGTTTATTTTTATGGTTTCCCGAGGCTATTGCTATTTTATAAAGATTAGTCCACTGGAAATCCAGAGTTTCCTGTTTTTATTATTCACAATTTACACTGTGGTTTAGACTAAACTGTCCTTGGCACTTTTAGAAGACATGCTTTTTACTGTGCTGCTGCTTCCTTATGCTGTTGCTCTATTACATATCGTGGTGAGTTTAATTTTTAAAAACAATAACCTAAATACAGGGTTTTCTTTTTATTAGCTTGGCCTCTTATTTAAACATGCATTCAGCTGCTGCCTCTTACATACATAGATATATATAAATATATTTATTTTACATACTATAATCACAGTGCTTATTATTTGTCCAGTCTGCTTTCAAATTAAAGGCTATTTCAGATAGAGAAGCTGTCTTTGAGCCCTTGAATTGGCAAGTAAAGCACTTGCCCGGTTGGAATCACATCATCTGGTTTTCAGCTGAATTGTTCAGTGCTTGAGGTTCCTGTGTTAAAGCAGCTTGGTTGCAATTTCAGTATCAACTTAACGCTGTCCAGAATGGTCTTGCATTTAAGTACCACACAGCTTTGGTTAGAAGGGGTCATTTGGACCTTTGGTCACATCAGCTGCCTTTCTGAGGGCACGGAGCTCCTGGTTTGTCTAACACAATGCAAATACGCAAGTCACACAGCTGAGGTTGATATAGAAGGATTCTAGGTTGCCAATAGTTTCACGGGATGTTTTTTGAACTTCTTGTAAGTGTAAGCCTCTCTCCCTTTTCTTGCGTTCTGCGGTTGGATATTAATATATATTAAAATTTAGGAATTACTTTAAATGTTATTTTTGAGTGCTATGTGAATACATATTCCTTAGAGGAGATTTGGTACTCTCATTCTTTTGATATTACTACTTTGTCTCTCTTGCCTACCAAAAAAAAAAGTTCATCTGACCCTGAAATTCCAGATGCCTGAGATTAAAAGAAAGGGCTGGGTTATCCCATAATCTATACTGGCACTATAGCTGCTAAGTAATTTAATGTGAATGCTGTGGAAATGATGATGTATGCCATCAATTGCTGTGAACACAGCTGTGTTTCATCAATCTCTGTTTCCCATAATGAAACAGAGAACTATCAATGACTCTTACACATTTGATGTCAGCATTTGGGTAGGTCTGAAGTTTAATTATTTTATGGGGTTTGGTCTCAGTCATCTTGGGTCCTCCCGTTTTCTTATTGTTTTTGTTCGGTAGCAAGTGAGGCATCATTGTCTTAATAGCTAACAAAGAGAAAACCTAAATGAAAAAAACCTGCTTTGTTCATGGGAACTGAGATAGAAAGCGACAATATCCCACTTTTAGACTGACTTTGCTGTTCTGCCATTCATCAGATGTCAGTTAAATCAGTTTCCTTTCTGGCTGACAAGATGGCCCAAGTCAGGGCTGATGAGCCACTACACCCTTCCAGCCTAACGTTTGCTTAGCAGTGGATTGTGGCTTCTTTATTTTTCCCCTGTGTTTGTCTCTGCTTCTTCTCTTGTCCTAAGAGATGTTTCTTTGTGTCCTTCCTTTTTTTCCTTGACACCGTATTCGATTACATTTTCCTCAAAATCCTCCTTATCCACACCTCTGGCTGCTGGGGAATGTTCCCTTGGGCTTTAGCTCACTTTAGCAAGGCTGTAAAGTTGCTGTGCTGTGCTGATGAGAAACCTCAGATGACATGGTGCTGGGATCCCTATACTGCATTTTTCATAGTCGCTGAGCCAAAATGGGGTTTGATTTACTGTGACTTAAGTCACTAGTGCCGGCCATGACATGGGGCAAAAGCCTCGATCCAAATGGTTGTAAGACAGGGAGTGGATGCTGTAATACCCCTTTCCCATGTTACTGGCTTTATGTGGGAGCCTCTGCCAGGTTGTCGTATGGATACAATATACTACAAAGTATGCTAGCAGAGCTCCTGTTATCTGGGTCAGGCAGTG
Organism: Anas platyrhynchos; assembly: GCF_047663525.1. NCBI lineage: Eukaryota > Metazoa > Chordata > Aves > Anseriformes > Anatidae > Anas > Anas platyrhynchos. The sequence goes on from NC_092590.1 coordinate 8,545,912, forward strand.
ATTTATCTTTCCTGCATGATTTAAAGGATTTTATATACTTGTATATGTCACCTTGTTGTAGACTGGCTCTGTTTATATTTATCAACTTCTCATACGTACGGAAATAAAACTTCCGCACGCTTCCAATGCATGTCGTGAATACAACACAATTTTGGCTCAAGTCAAACATGCCTCTCCTGTGTTTTATTTACGTCTACCTGTCAGGGGTAAAAGTGTCTTCATTTATGAAGTCAAAATACAGTGAATTAAGACTTCATAAGCAATGTGGAGTCTCCATCTGTAACAGAAAAGGTGCAAGCTGTGTACATAAAGTTGTTCTCAGTTTAATATTACAGATCCCTATCTAGAGCTGTCTTTCAGGGACTGGGAAGGTAATCCTCAGGCTATGTTTACACATCTTGATATAGTGCAAGTACAGAAATTCTCAGTGCTGCTATCTCGGTAATAATTTTTAATACCAACTGTGCTGTAGAAATGATAGTTCCTCCCTCTGTTTTTTGACCACTTCTACTTTAATCTTTCATCAGTCCAGAAGTGCTTAATTTTGTCTACTACTTGAGGGAAGTGTGCTTTTCGTTTATAAAATACTTTAGTCTGGGTATTGGGCTGTATTGTTTGGTACATCCTGGTGCAAGTCTAATGAGTGATGCTGGTGGGATGATAACAGTATGTACAAACATACAAACATCGTTTTGAATCGAGTCAGAAATTGCCTAAATATGTGGGTGATTCCGCAAAACATGTCATGCTTCACAGTTGTGATGTTGTATCACATTGGTGAGAAATGTATGAGAGCAGAGGTGGGTATTTCTAATAATAACATCAAATTTTATAGCATGAATTATAGACTTGAAAAAAAGGCAATAAACATTATTCGTCCTAGTATGTTTTTGTTTTAGTACCTATTACTATTTTTTTTAGTATTGCTGGGCGGCAGTCCAAACACTAGGTATAATTTTACCAAGCCCTTTGTAAATACATGCCTCAAAAATAATTACTTCTTCTTGTCTTCTGCTAGAGCATAGATATATGTCTCCCCAAGTAAGCCCAGAAAGAGACACAGAAATCTCTATAATATACTTGGATTTGACTTGCAAGAAGAAGTGGGTTATTAAAAGAAATAGAAGAAAAATGAAAGAAAACCTATGCCTCTATCGAACAGAATAAAGGAGGAAAGAGAACGTTGATTTAATCTATTGATTTGCTGTGAAGTAAAAGAGCAGATGTTTTCAGTTAGCTCCCTGGATAACATTCAGTAGGCGCCACTAATACTTACGGACTGGTGACTTCTGATAAGATTTTGAAAATTGATGTCTTCTGTTGTTACCAAATGGAAATGGCAGGTTACGCTGCTGTAGGTGACTCATTTTGGAATACCTTAATATAGAAGCAATATCTCATTTTCCTAGACTGAGAGAAAAACAAGAAATGTTTTGCCAACAGTTTTCAGCTCCAAAGACATGTCAGCCATTAAGAGTTTAATGCCTATGGTGGGTAGTGAAACACACAAAGCTCCTTTGTTATAGGTCTGCATCCTTTTGTGTGCCTAGAAAAAGGATATCTGAGGTGCTCAGGGAGATGTGATCTCTGAAACTGTGGAGGTGCTGGAAGCAAGTCATTTCAACATTGGTCTAGTTTATCCATCTGCCTCTCCTTCGACAGACCCAAACAAAAGCAAGGTGACTGGAATCTTTTCTTCACATTTCTCATACGAGGAAGACCGAAGGCCTTCAGGTTATTTTTGATGTGTAGCCTCTATGCATTTAAATTCAGAAAACCTATACAAGGCGCTGAGGCTCTCGATGAGAGACTTCTGTAGCATAAAATGGCTTTTTATGCCTGATGGAAGCAAGAAAGAATTTGAGAAAAAACGTGGTATAATTTTGACGTGGTGTGATGTCTTAGGCACCAATGAGTCATTATTATTTATAAAGCCCCTTTTTGTGATGCATCAAGTTAAAAATTATACAGACCTCCAGAATATTTCTTGCTTCTTAAAAAGAGTCTCAAATATAAACCATCTGATATGTAATAGACTTGGAATGAAGTCAGATAAATCGAAACACAATTTAATTTTCCAAGTTGCTTTTACTTTCAAAGAATTTTAAATGTCTGATCAGAACAGATTCTGTAAAGAGAAGTTGACTCAGCTGTTATGCAGATCCAAACCTCTAAAGAGGTTGTCCAAAGAGGGGAGGAGAAAAAAAAAAGTCAATTGGCATTGGGTAATATTCTTTATTCTGCTTGAGAATGTTGTTGGGCTTTGAATGGCCACATGATCAACTTTATTTGGACAGACATCTGTAACCTCCAACAGATCCTAATTGTGGTCTTTTGTGAGTATTACATGTGATCCCATAATTAAATTAAAGGTGTTCAATTGGCCTGTTGAAATCATTGCAATTAGCGAACGGGGAAGGAATTATTTACACGCTCAATTTGGTACCATATATGCATACATTTTTTAAGGCCAGAAGTTGTTAAAATCATCTGGTCAGGCTCCTTGCACGGTTCAGGCCATAGACTATTAATCCATGATTTCTATGGCATGTCAGGAACTATCTGAGATAGTGTACATATTTTTAAAGAACATCTGATCTTGAATTAAAGGCTTCAAGCGCTAGTCAATACTGCCCTTGTATTGGCTGGTTGAATAGCTCAGCTTCACTCAGTAGAAATACCCTTCTGATTTTTCATCTGAATTTATTCGCTCTGCTACTGTGTCTTGTATTTTATCTGCTTGGTTTCAATAGCCTTTATCAGTCTCCTTTTCTTCTCAGGTAGGCATACAAGGTCATCCGTCTACTCCTCTCTAACCTTGCTTTTGAAGAAAGCGAATGAACTAGATTGAAGTGAGCCCTAGCATCATTCTTGCACTTACTTTGCTAGTCCTTTCCAATTTTGCCATACTTCAAATGTGTTTACTTGCTCTTCTAAATTGGGAATAATGTGCCTTGTCTGGAGAGACAGCTTCCTGAGGAGCAATAATGCATGAAGCTCAGAAGTATGAGCACTTTGGTTCGGATGAGGACATTTAACTCCAGGCACATAAACAAACCTCATTCCAAACTCCTCACACTATTTAAAATATTCAGTATCAGCCTGGACTCTGCAGAAGAAAAGCTCCCTGGTGTTGCAGCAGAGATGCAGTAGGAGATACTGAAACAGACAACAAAATATGTGGGAATGACAATAGCTGCACATACAAACCCTCACTTTATAGCTGTATATTGATGATATGAACTCAGTTGCATGACTTGGCATCAGTCTTAGACTAATCTCGTACAACTTGCAGCACCATCTAAGTTCCTGTATCCAGTTCTCTACAAGCAGAAGCCCTGTCCACCAGCACTATCTTTAGAGCTTTTTCCATGGGGTTCAGATCAACCACTCGTATCAGATTTGCGCTAGAAACTGGCTGACTCAGGTTTCCTGCCAAGAATATAAATATGCTATCACGAGGAGCTTGCAAGGATGTTGATCTAGCTGGTGGTCATGATTAGAGGTTTGGTCATCTTATCATTGAGTATCAATTCATGCATAAGCTACCATCTTTAAAGACATATTTCTATTTTATGTTCCCTGCTGTGCCTTTGGAAATACCGGGCTGTGATTCTCCGAGCTGCCACCAGATGCCGGTGTTTACTGTACGCGAGGGCCAGCAGCATGGCAGGAAAACATCCAAACTCTCCCAAGACCTTTGTGGTGCTAAAAGGTTGGTTCCTCTTGTTTTGGATGAGGAACAGACCTGCTGTGGTGATCAAGCTGAGATAATCTACGGAATGAGAATAGCCTCCTTATGATATGTAAAAAGCTGGTAGCATCCCTCTGCCCTTCGGCAGGGTGGAGAAATTGGAGAGCCCTACCCTTATCAAACAAAGTCAATGAGAGCGCAGGTAATGTCAGGGTCCTGGCTGCTTGCCTACTGCAGGGAAAGGCTTGGGGAAGGCTCCTGGCACACTATCCCTTGGCAGATAGGCCAAAGAAAGGTAATCCAGCATCAAAGAGTGAGACGTGAAGAGCTGTAAGATAGCTTTGCAGTCGTAGAAATACCAGAATTCAAACCCTCCCGTTGGCTTTTTAATGTATTCCTGTTTAAAGAGCCATGAGAAGCAGTAACTGCAGAATGAAGACGCTATTGGCAAATCAAGGGTCGGTTCCCCAGAGGGTGTTTGTTTTCTCTGAGTGAAGTTAAATTGTAAATCTGGTGTACAAATAATTATTTATGGGGAAAAAAGCATAAATGTAGTAAATGCCAGTTATCTTTAGCCTGTGTGCTTTGGAAGGTGTTATGTTTTCTTCCTGAGGAATGTATGCGCCTGGCTTGGCAAGGCTCTGCTCCCCCAGCCCAGTGTGGGAACATCTTTGTTGAGTTTCTACCTAGGTTGTGGAGCTAATAGGTGGTAAGATTTTTGGACTTTCACATATCCTTGATTTTATAGATGAACAATTATTTCCACTTGGAAAAAAACCTCATACAATTGTTGCAGAAAATCCTTGCTCTAGGACTCTTTATTAAGAAAGTGCAGTTTGTAATGACTTGTACTTGTAATCAGAAAACAATAGACAGCAGAGCTTAGCCATGGAAGTGGTTAACTTACTGTTTGCTTTAGGAAAATACAGTAAATGCCTATTTAAACTCTTTTAACTTCCTTTTTAAGACTTTATCCACTCCTGTATTTTTGGTAGGCACATTCCAAGCAAACTTAGATACAAAATTATAGAGCTCCTTTGCATATTGCTCATGGGCTTCTATTTAAAAAATTACTGCCTCTTTGGTTAATACTGGTACTGGAAGGAATATAGATTAAAACCAAAAAATCAGAATATGGTTGCATTGTCGCAGGGTAAAAGAAGAGATTTTTCTTGTTCCTTATTTTCCTGCAAGGCTAATAATACAAAACACGTAAAGTCCCAGCCCAGGCAAGGTACCTCTGCAGCAAGTTGCTCTCATCAGCAGGAAAAATGAAGAGACAGTAATGGCTGTGAGATGTTCATAGAAAGCATGCAGGCTATGTGTAGAAGAGCCAGCGTTATCCGGCTTTATTACCCCCCTAAGTAAGCCGGGGTGGTATAAAATGTTACATGATATTTCATGTTACGATGCTTCCAGGTTGTTTGTGTAGGAATGGCATAGGATGAAAACCATATCTTGGGTCAGTAGCAGTGGCCGGGTGAGAGTATTACCACACCGGAATTTCTCACTGGCAGTTTCCCTACACCTGCTGCCCATCACAACAAATGTCCACAGCCCAAGCTCTCAGAAACGGTGTAAAATTGTTACCGTATTCATAGGTCTGTTTTAAGGCTGCACTGAATCGCTACAGCCCTACAGATTTATTTATTTTTTTTCCCAAAGCTATCCATTTACTTTATTGATTTCAAAACACAAAGATACTTTCCAAATATCATATTAATTCAATTTGTAATTAGCCATAATATCTTATGCAGAGAACATCTTCAGGTGTCCTAGGCTTGCTAACATGAACCAGCACAACTCTTGGTTTAAGCAGCTTAATCCCTGTAATGAAAAGTAACAAGCAAAAGGGAGAGCTGACTGTTCTGATACAGTTCTTGTCATTGATCGTGATGGATTAAAATGGGGGATTGCTGGCGGGCTGTCCCTGGGAATCGCCCTCTCAGGAGCCATTTGTCTGCCCTGGTCTTTGAGCTCTTGGTAAACGAGATGATACTTTCCTTTCTAACATGCACTTTAAATTAGTTGCAGCTCACACTTGGAAGAGGAATATCTGCAACTGAACTTTTTTCCCCCTCATTTCTTTTACTGATTTGTGAGGCTTTGATTGAAAACTTCCATATTATGCTTTTTACCTTAGCAATTGTAATGAACTTTTGTGTGTGATTAAGGCAACGGTGAGTCCCTGGAGGATGGTTAGTAGGATATTAATGTCTTTTGCACAGAGACAAGGTGATCTGCAGGAAAAAGCACCATTAGAGCAAGAATTAGAGCCTGTGTTCCAAAATTTCTGAAGGAGATCTTCTGCAGGAGGTCAGGACACTGGGGAGGGGCTTCTCGTGGAGGGGTGAAGGCAGTTTCCAGGATCCATCCCTGTTGATACACATTGCTTTATCATCCTGAGCTGAAGCCACTGATCCAAGTTCCCTTTTTTATGCTCTGCTGTTGCTACTGCACAGAGCTTTGAAGTATCACAACTTGAAATACCACAAAGCTTTTCTGTGCCAGCCCAGATTACTTATGGGAAAGGGATCAAATAAAAAGAATCTAGATAGTGCAGTTAGCAACACTGACATCATCACTGGTCCCCTTTCAATTCCTCTGTCAGCTTTGGTTCTCTTCCTTTGCGTTATTATTTGGAGATGGCATTAAATGCTGATAAGGCAGCACATATTTCATGTCATCAAAGCACAGTCAGTCGCTCCTAAGCTATCAAACCTTTTTTGGGGGGTACCTGGTATTAACTGCTTATAATACGGTGCCTGATCATGGCCTGGAAGCTATTTCCATACTGCTGTGTTCCTGCTCTGTGGCGTTGGGCAAGTGACAATATTTGTCATCCCTCTCTCCTAACTGAACCTCAAACCAGGTTTTTATAACTGTAAGACACAGTGCAGCTGAACAAAATCTGAATATTGGTGTGTTCTCCTTCAAACTGAAGGGTGTCATGGCTTTACGTTTCCAAATGTAAATCTCACAGAAGCTGAGGTATGAGAGGGTCAGCAATTTGGATACTCAGCCAGGTTCTCGCTTGCAATTTTTTCTTAATCAGAGTTGCATTTCTTACATAGTAGAGGGGTAGACAATGATTGCAGCAAGTTTAAGAAAAAAAAAAATTACAGAAGGAGACAAATGTCCCTCATGTCCCTTTTTCTGTAATAGGGGTGAAGGTGTCTGTGCAAATTATGTTTGCCTAATCCGTTTCTATTTGCAAAAGTTTGCAATAGGATTGGTGGGTAGCAACTCTGAAGACATTTGCTGGAAACTTTTATTACGTTGCCTCTCACAGATACCTCTGCATTCACTTTAAACATCCTTCGAGCTGGAGAAGAGTATTTTTTTAAGACCTGAGATGAAAATTGGTAGCAAGCAAGAGTATGAAACTCTAGCCCTTTTGTAAAATTTGGACCTAACAGCAGATTTCAAGTTAAGAAATAGTAGGCTTTTAAATGTAAAACTATGCCTTTGGATTACTGCTGTGTACTTCTGCCAGGTTTTCTGAACACTAGCACTATTTCTTGGAAATAAAGAGAAGGAAATAATGGTTATTATGTTTCTGCAATCATACCACCCCTGATTAGTGATCTGTATATAGCACTGGAAGCAGATAGAATAAGACCAGTCAATACAACGCATTTGCATTACGTCTTCTATTCAGTTTAACACTTCAAGATTTTTTTTTTGTTTTGTTTCTTCTCACTCACCTAACCTTATTTTTGATTGTGAAGCACTTTCTTCCTTATGTCTATAATATTTCTATAACATTAGCCTGGATCAGTGTGTTTTTTTTTTTTTTTATGACTGTTACGCTGCCTTCAATGCCACTCTTTTAGCAGAAAAAAAGCTTAAAAAAATATCACAAAACAGCAACAAAAAATCTTCAATAAATTTGCTATGTAAGTCCCTTTATTAAGAACTAAGTCACCTTATTCAGAAATATCTGTCCCCAGGTAGATTTTGATCAAGATAACCAAAACCATGAAGAGAAACTGATTTGAGGAAGTAAGTGCAAATTTTGTCTGCAACTAGTTTTGAATACTTTGGGAATACGTTGCCTCAGAAATCACCTCATTCCGTCGGAGGAATGAGTGACTTACTTATGCCTGAAAAGACCAAAAGCCGTTTTGGATGCGAAGAGCAGGAGTGCAGAGATCATCACACCCGTCAGCACCAGGTTCTTGTTGTTTTATGTTAGAGCTATGTAATGTTTAAATAAAAATAAATTAAGTGTTAAGTGGAAAGTCTTCCTGCCTTAGCACAAATAGCAACATACTCCTGGCATGACAATATAGCAGTTGTTTGCTCCGCGCTGGAGATGATCTCATAGTTGGTTTAATCAAAAAGGGACATTCTCAGTTAGAGGGCCATAGCTATGGAAATTGAATCTTTTATCGTTTTGCCAAAAACTTTCTTTGTTGTCCTTTGGGTCACATTGCAAGGCTCATTTTGTTGCGCTAGGATTTTCAGAGTGAGAAAATGCACAAAGTTTTGATTGTGGAGCCTCTGAAGGCTTTTCGCACGCAGGCTGGGATGCATTAAAGAAACGAGTGGACTAGTGTCGTGATAATGCATGCCTACTTTCTCCTTTGGCTGTCTGTGCCTTTTTCCGACCCCTTTTCCTCGTAATCATCCGAGCATTTATTTGAAACTCGTAAAATGGAGCAAGCAGCTGTGCTCTTTTGTACAGTGTGTTTTGGAGTATATGCTAAAATATATTTTGATATGGAAGGTATCTGTAGTTTATTTGGTAGACAAGATGAATATTGTATTTCTGTGGTTTGAAGACTAATAATTTAGCAAGTGCTCAGTAATTTTTATTTTTTTTGTTATTTTTTTTTTAATATTGGAAAACCACTGAGGAATCTACAAAGTCAAAAGCTTGCTTATAAATATCTCAAATTCCTTCACTTATATGCTCATAACTAGTAACTGCTGCATGTTTTTAGAATAACTGCTGTTAATGAGTAGGCTTTTCTAGTCTGTTACAAATAGCACATTGAAACATGAAAAATAGACCATGGTTGCATTCTTTTTTTCTTTTTAGTTCTTATAATGCTTTCTATACTGTACATTTCCAGTCATTTTCTGTTTCCGTGTCTTCTAAGAAACAGATGAAATGCTATTAAGCAAAGGCTGCTGTTTTAGTCTATAAAAATTCAGATGAATAGGGAAAGATGCCCAAGTGGGTACCTCCAGCATCCTGTGTTCTCTCAACATATGAATGAAATTTGGTGTGATGCAGCAGGTACTACGGAAGAAAATAAAGAGAAAAGGAAGAATGTTTGAATACTTTGGGAATATGTTGCCTCAAAAATCATCTCATTCCAATGCCAAATGCAGTCTTGGGACATAATGTGTACTGCAGGAATTAAAAACATCCACAGGTGTTGTAGAAAATCCGCTCACTGAAGTCCAAATCTGCTTGCATTGTGTTCAATAATGAAACTCCAACAGATTTTGAAGGTACCATAACAGAGCATTATTTCATAGCCCATGGGGATGAATCCTCTTCCTTAAAACAGTTTTTTATGCATTTCTGTGTATGACCCGAAACTCTCTTATTTATTGTGCAAATGGCAATGTAAGGCAACACGCTGTAGAGGCAATTTATATAAAATGTTTTATTTTGCTAGACTACGGAGTTCACCTCAGTTTGGTGTTTGGTGTCATAGAGAGACTCAGCAGATTTACGGCTTCACTGCAAATTGTGCTGACATACCCTTGCGCTGCTCAGCTCGCTGTGCAAGATCTGGGCCTGCATCCAATACTTGATAACCAAGTCATCCACAAAGCGATGCAAAACTCGTTTTGATTTACTGCAAGAGGACATTCTGATGTCAATTAGTGTAAGTTAAAGGTCCGTAGGTGCTCGATGCAGCCAGACGCTCAGGCGTTGCTTTTATCTCTTAGCGTGCAGACCTGGGTGAGCCTCGTGCTCCCTTGCCGTCCCATTGCTGTCCATGGGATTCTGCACTGGTACAGATCTCTGAAGCTTATTAGCACTTTCAGGAGGTGCAAATTTAAAACAAAACAAACAAACAAAAAAAGCATTCAAACAAACCATGCTAAATTTCATTTTCACGTGCCATCTTTACTCCAGTAAATATATTCCTTCCTATGCGTTGCTTGTACCTCCTGATAGAGATGGACCGTATTTCACTTTCAGAGAGATGGGAGTATAATTACATCTCTTGGGCATACTTTTTCCCTTGAGTGCCATGCTAGGAATGTATTAATATGTCTTTGATATGCCAGAGGAATGTGGAATGTGCATACTGAGAGGGTTTTCTAAGCCCAGCGGGGAGGGCAAGTGAGGAGAGAGACTGGGCTGATGGAAACCTCCTCCCTGCGGGAGGTGGGAGTGCTGGAGTCCGCTGTGCCATGCTTCCACAGACAGCCCCTTCTTTCCCTAGTAGCATCCCTACACAACGTTACATCCTCTGTTTCCAAGCATTAGCCAGCGCCGCTAATTTTCGTGTGACCTTGGGGCAATTCTGGGTGAAATGTAACTGGAACGGGAAGATGAATTTTCTTCCTGAACTTTCAAGACATAAAAACAGGCTTTAAAAAAGGAGACAGAGAAAGAACTCAGATACCTATTTTATGCCTCTTTACTAATGTAATTTTAGCTGTGATTTATGCTTTTATGTTGGTATTTGCCTAGTCCTGCTTGAAGCCCCATGGGTTCTCACTAATTGGGAATGATGCATTTTTGTCTTTCTGGCTTTTTAGGCTTCTTACGTTGTGTGGCCTGACTATGGGTAGTCTTTATCAGCAGTATGTTCTTTCATGTGCCTTCTCTTTCTGCTAAATGAAGGAAAGGATATTTATCTATAATTCATACTTTTTAGTCCCAACCCTATGTCTGTCCTTCTTTTCATATATTTTTTGAAACCTAGATTATTTCTCTGTAATATCAGTGTTATTGTGAAAAATGTCCGTTTTGCCCAGTGTCATTGCAGTCCTTTTCCACTTAGGACATTTGTTTAATTCCATGGGTAACATTATAATTCAAGCTGTTATTAAAAATACTGGAAATAACCAATTAAGGACAGGCTCCTGTGGAATGTCTCTGTATATACACACCTGCATATGTGTTTCCAATTAATCAGCCATTAAGAAGAACTCCTTGAATACCATGTTTCATCTAGTCTCTGTCTTCCTTGGTGGCTTATGAAAATGTCAAGGGAGACGGTATTAAAAGATTTGCTCTGCTGAACCTGTATGACATTTACTGCGTCTCTGCTATCTGCTAGGCGTGTATCCTGTTACAGGAGAGCACTTTGGCTGGACGTGGTTTGTATGTGTCTTTCAGGCTAACTTAATTTTACTTCTGTAAAACACTAAGCTTTCCATTTTGGTAGCATTACACTCTTTTTTTTTTCTTCTCCAGTTCATGCTAAGCCTTCTGCTTCAAACATCCCGTGTCTTAGTATTTGTTTTATCACTCAGTGCTCGCCTTTCAGTCCCGCTCAAGTATTGTGATAATACTCTTCCTATTTCTGGGTTGCAGGGTTTGTGGTGTTTGGGATTTTTTTGTTTGTTTGTTTATTTTGGTAGGGGATGAATTTGGCTCTTTTTAGTATGTTTAAAGCGTTTACTACTTGCAGAGTTCCACTTTAAATATGAGTCTGAGCTCTTTATAGGAGAACCTCAATGTGATGTATCTGTGTGTAGAACAAAGACAAAGATAAATGGGGTCTTTGTTCTAGATGCTAAGAAAATGGACAAAACGCTCCAAATTTAAAGCTATATGGGTGGTATTTGATCTTGCTGGAGAGCATCCCTTGGTATTTTTTTAAGGTCTATCACTAATAATTCAAAGCCTGGAGTCCTTGCTAACATCCTATCCTAGGCAAAATCCCATTGGTGTCCTTGGGAATTTTGCCTTCAAAAATGAGCCAGCAATTAATTTCAGGATTTCTGTCTTAGTGATGGCAGCTGAATGCCAGCTGGGCAGAGTGCTGTATGGGCTGTTAACTCTGAGTTTCTCTCCCTGCCCTAGCCAGAGAGCTGCCTGCAGTTACTGCCACATAAAGGAGCTCAGCCAGCTGTGGGATGCTGAACACTCAAAAATCCCATTAATTTCAGAAGGAGTTGTCGCTCTTGGCCTTTCTCTGGACTAGGCTGTATATGTTTCTAGCTGGATTGCTCCAGAGACCTGGCGAAGAGTCTGGAGGGCATTTTCCTAGGCTGTTACACAATGTTTTGCTCGCAAATATGCAGAATATTCCCAAAGGACTAAATGTTGGTAACGCAGCACACCCTGCCACCCACCCACCCCCAAAGAATATTGTCATTTTCATTTGTTATGGTGTTATAGATCCCGAGTAGCGCACATTCACGAAGCTGTTGTGAAGCCACTGTCCTCTCCTGTTTCTCCCCAAGAGGCCTTTGATGCTCTTGGTCCTATTCCGTGGCTCACCAGTGTTATTCAAGTCATTACTCGGGCTTTGCAAAACCTACCCTCAGGCTCTCAGCTTCTTTGAACATGCCTCAGCTTTTCCAGTCTCCAAGTCCTTTCTTCATACTCTGTACCATGGCAGGCTGTTGTGAAACACATTTTCTGCATTCTTGCCCCTTCGAGGGCTTCCATATTGAAATGTTCTCCAAAACGCATTACTGAGGATAAAACTCAAAAGTTCTGAGGGCTCTGGTTTTATAGGCTTGAGAGGAAAACCAAGAGAGACCTTAAAGGGAATCATCCTCAGCAGAGTTTTGGAAACAGCAGGCTTTTGGGATGAGTTAAAAAAAAATAAAATAATAATTTCAGTTACATGGATGTCTTAAATGAAGCGTATGCCTCTTGTGACACATGCAATAATTCATCCAAAAATAGTGTTTTGCGTGCCATCTCATTTTGGATGTTTAGACATATATATTGTAGATGTTATTGGTGGCAGGGGGACAGCTGGACCAGATGGAGGTCTTTCCCAACCTCCATGATTCTACAATTCTGTGTTCTTCTGAAAAACTGATGTTCTGCACAGCTCCTACTTGTTTGATCATCCCTCGTTTTGAGGTCTCAGCAAGAGTGAGGAAAGGAGAGTGGCATGTGAGGGAGAGAAAAAAAGGGTAGCTGAGATTTTTAGTGGGAAAGGAGGTGAGGCAATGGCTGATTAGGATGAGGAGCCTGCAACTTGACTACTTTCAGCCACAGAAGTCTGAAACGGGAGGGAGTCCTCACCAGCTGGAAGGCTCAAGAAAAAGATGAGGGTTTAGCTTCAGTGGAAGACAGACTTCTGAGGACTGAGCTAGCTTTTCAGTGGTAAGAATAAAGTACATTTCCTGTTTATCCTTAGTCTTTCTGTTTTTGTTTATTTTTTTCCTTCTATTTCCTTCTCTTCACAAACCAAAACAGAATTACAGCAGGCAAAAGTTGAATTTACCTTTAAAATCTGATTTGGTGGAAGGATCATCTGAATGAAAAATGTTGAAGCTGCTGGTCCCTTTCTCTCTACATATTTAGCAGTACAGGAGGCATGACCATAAACGCTGGGCAGCTGGGAGCTGTTTGTTTTTGGAGAACTGGAAGCTCTTTGAAAACTGCAGGAGTAGATATGTTTCTGAAGTTTTATTTCATTGTTTAGCTTTCTGTCATCCAGAAGTGCAGTGTTTACTTAAACGTTATACAAGCTCAGTGTTGTAAATTAACAAGTACTGTTGTAAATTAGGAGTCTTGGCTTTAAACTGTTGGACTTAATGTTGTAATTGAAAACAGCTCTATAAACGCTCAGCTGTCGGGTCCTAACTTTATAGAAATACCTTGGTTTCAGATTGTGACGTTCCCAGGGAGTTCTCAAAGTACGTCGCACTGAACCTGAGGTGTGCGTTTGCATTTTCGTGATCAAAGAGAACCTGCCACCTGTGTCTGAGGAATTCCTGCAATCTAAGGTTTGATGCTAGCAATGCCCTCTTATTGTGCCATAGATCCTGTGTAGCTCCTATGTAGGGTCTCGTTATTAAACACATTCACAGTCCCAAGAACTAGATTTTAATTTAACAGGCATAATGAAGACTGTTTTTCCTTTCTGAAGGAACGTTTGTGCTTAGACGATTAAGGAGGGGTGGTTGCCTGCCCTGCTATGAAGGATGATGGGGTCACGCTAGCTGTATTGGCGTTCATATTTCAGGCTATAATTCTCCATCATGCTGCGTGAAAACACCATCACAAGGAGAGGTGGAAGCTCAGAGCGTGATGTGCTGATGCCATCTCAGAGTACAACTGCAGACAGAACCCAACAAGTGAGAAGATACAAAGCAAAGTACAACATGAAATATATATATGTAGGAAGGTCTTAATAGGCAGGACAACCTCCGTGCTCTTCTCCACACGCTGATCTCTGTTCTCACTTCCTTTATAAAAACAACATACACATTCAATGCATATTTGACGGGGTATTTATTTAAGAAGATGGCAGAACATGAGCAATAGGAGTGGAAATGACAGAGCAGTAGCAGGGCAGACACATACCGTATGGTGATCTTTACTGCAGAGTAGGCCAGGTGCTTACTGTAAAGAAAGGAGATTTCAAGAGGCAGAAGAGGTTGTTTTGTTTTAAATAACATTGCCTCAGGGATGGTTTTCCAACTCTTCGACACATAGGTGTACAAAACCTGGATCAGCTGGATCTTGATGGGAAGAGAGCTCCTGTAGGCATAAGATTTAGTGAGGGTTAATAATCAATACTCTTCTTTTCTGGTATGTGAAATTACAGAGGCAGTTGTTGTTTTTCTGTTTATACACGAAACAAGAGCTGGTGTGCCATGTTACTCTCAGCTTTCCTCCTTTTCCTGGCAGGAAGGACAGCGTGTTCCCCAGCTGCCTCCTTCTTTGCAAGAGCAGGCAGCCCCTATCCCGTATCTCGCAGCAGGATGTGGCTGAGGCCAAAACCACCAAGGGTGATTTTGCAGCTTGGAATTTCCCCAAGGCTGTTGTGTCCATCTCCTAAGGACAGCAGAAGAAAAGGGTTTGTTTTGGCAATTTTGTTCAGGGCTAATTTTAAGTGGTGAGCACTGTCCTGTAAACTCAGCTTCGTGACCTTGAAATGATGCGCTATTATTTGCTTGCTAAGCAGCTTCTCCATTTGCTGGCTTTTGCCAGGAGTTTTGTGTGTGACATGTATCTTTGGGAGAGTCTGTGCAATCTGCTGGACGCTGTCCTTTAATTTTCCATGGCAAATAAAATCCTTGTTAAGCCGCAAGTGTCTCTGCGAGAATGAAGTTACACATGGAATTATGAGGCAATATTTACACAGCCTCTTAATATGAGTGAACTTGTTGGTGATTTTATCCCAATACCAAATAAATTCAGGACCTCTCAAGTGTTAGTCTTTGCATGTCAACAGACCTTTCCGCGTTAACACGGAAATCCTCCGCAGCCTAAATTCTAGCAAGTACAAAGGAGAAAACATTTTAGAGAACGGAAGAAATTGGCACCATTTTTCCAGCCTCAATTTAAATAGGTTCCTTGTTAAGAGAAATGACACTCTTCTTGCTCTTGTTGAAAGGAACTCCAGTCAAGTCATTCTGTTTTGGTAGGCAAGAAAAAAAGGAACAAGGTTAATGCTCAGAATTTAAACACTGTGCTTACTGTTGGTGAAGGTGTTCCTCCACTACAGCAGGCTGCAAAATTGTTCGTACTGCCAGCCTGGCAAACCATAATACTTAGGTATGGCCACTTCTGCTGTAAGCCCAACACGCTGTAAGAAATTAATTTAAACCTTTTTTTTTTGTGTGTGTGTCTCATTTATTTTCTGTAGTGGATCAGGTGCAGTATCAGCCGTCACCATCCTGCTCTTTCTTGTCCTCCTGACCCCAGCAGTTTGTTCCAGTCCCACGCTGACCCACAGTGCTGCTGCTGCCGGAGCTCCTGCATGCTATGTGTCTAGCAGTCATCTTTATCTCCCTACTTATTTAACATAACAATGATTTTGCTTAAGAACTAGACAACAAATGCATTTTGGCTGTTCTAGGGGGAGCAGCAGCATGTCCTGGAGCTCCAGGAAGCAGTGCAGGCATCGCCACCCAGAGCCCTCCAGGGATGGATTTACCTTGTGCTCTCCTGCCTCTACCCTCTGCAGGGCTCGTAACGCGGTGCTAAACACCAACCTCAGCCGCTTCCGCTCTTTGTCAGGCTTTGTTTATGGCTCAGAAGCAGCCCATGGAGGGTGGGGGAGCTTACATTTCTTCATGCCTGTATTAACCACTGGCTCCAGATCAAGAAATACGCGAGCAACATTTATTAAATATGATCAATTGCAGACCTGTAAGTTCATGTCACTTCCACTAACATTTTTCCGTTTAAACTTTTAATTCTCCCTCTTAGGACCTCAACGTAGCAATTTATCACAATCTGCTAGCATTTGAGCATTTCTGATGTTATAGAAAGAGATTTGTGCATGTCCGGGGCCCAAATGGTCTCAGGCCAGGTCAGCAAACCCCAGTCTCCCAGCTGCTTGAACAGGGAACTTCAGGGACCATTTTTAAAAAAGGGAGCATTCAGTTCAAGAAAACCCAAGCCTATTGTCAGGGTTAGAGGCTGGAATCTGTGCTTTGACTGAACCGTGTGGTGAGCAGAGCTTGTGGGAACTTGCAGTGAATGAGCCCGAGCGAAGGGCGAGAGAAGCCTCAGCTCCAGCACACAGGATGTCGATCCGGCAGAGACGATTCTCTCTCTTGTGCCTAGTTTGTAATAACCCGAACCATATTATGCCTGGTGATTTGTTAAATTTGCATTTGAATTCGAGTCCAAAGCTGAAACTGTGGCCAGACTAAAGTCATCTGGAGTTTTGCCTTTGACTTCAAAGGGCTGGGCTTTTTATCCAGAGCTACAAATGCATGAGTGATTTGAAGGAGCGCTTTTTGAGCTCCTCTGCAGAGACAGGTCTATTTGATGTACAGCTCTCTGCCATGGCAGCAGAATCTTTTCTCTCTGAGATTTCTGTGCTCCTCTTGCTTATTCCTTGAAGTCATAAATCTCTATTTAGGGCACCAAAATCCTTCTCCGCAACAGCTGGTATTAATTGTAAGGATGCTCCAGGTAAAGAAAAAAAAGTCAGTGGAAGGAATAAAAGTCCTGTTGGCAGACATTTTTCCCTAGACATTAAAAAAAATAATAATAAAAATAGAGAGAAATGGATCTTTCTCTATGTCGTGCTTATTTGTTAGGAGACAAAGCATGCAAGAAATCTCTTCCACCACTCCCAGAGCAGTGACCAGAGACACTTGCGATCACCACTGCATCCTGCCACTCCAAACCCTTTCAGAGGAATATAGAAGAGGTAGAATTGCAGAAAAAGATGATGTGAGAGGGATGCTGAACTCCCATGAAGAGTGATGGGGTAGGATCCCTTTCTTTGTAAGCTAAAAAGAAGCTGCTCCTAGCAAGTTTCAGAACAATGTCATCCCCCTGCAATCTCTGTGACTACAATATCTGCAAATAGGCAGGTCACTTAACTACTTTCCTCCTTCCTTCCTCCATTCCCCAAATTGTCCTGGAGGCCCTGGCTGTTCTCTTAGCTCAAATAATGTTTGACAGTTCAGTAATAAGACAAAAGACAACCTTCTTTTTTTGTCTTTTTTAATCCAGATAATTTAATACAATAAAGAAGCGGAGACATCAAAGCAAAGAAACTATATACATTGTACAAAGCATCAGGAATCTGTTCTCTTTTCAGAATTTTGACATGTGCTATGTAGTGTGGTTACAGCTATTAAGAAAATACAGACATCTTTCCATGCAGTCCTCTTGCTATTTAAAACAATCATGTGAAATCTGTTTTGATGCTGCACAGAGACACACACGGCTTTATTACTGGCTTTCAGTGAAGGTGGGTAGAATATGTTGGCCTTGTACTTCATTAGAGCAAGAGCAGGGCAGCTAATTCTGAATGAGAGACGTAGATTAGATTTATGACATAGTACAAGTTTTATGTACATAGACTGCTTTCTTCTTTGGTCTTCAGAGCTCTGCTTAACTTCTTTTGAAACACCTTTGATTATCCTTTATTGCCTGGGAGGGTGTTTTCAGAGACTTTCCTGTCCTACACTGTAAGACTTTGGTAGGACTGCTTTTGAGACCTAATATGGTCTAATATGCCTAATATGGCACAGGATGTATGGTAGGATCCCTCATATTTAGAGGGCAGCGTGTGAGCCTGTGCCACCTCTAATCAGAACAACAGATGGTGACAGGTAGGGTAGACCGAGGGTCTAAAATCACTCTTAATGCTCAGAAAATGTTTCTTATTGACCATGTCCATAAAACCCCTAAGTCCCTATTTACCTTCAAGCAGTTAAAATACATATGAACTCAAATGCAGGAGGCAACACGAGTTAATCACTGTAGGAAGAGAAGATGAGCACTGATGTCTGTCTTCTGCCGGCACTCCAGCTATAACCCAAACTCAGATTTTCGGTTGTGATTGCTCTCTTCGGATGCGTCGGGTGTCAGAGGAACAGCACAACCTTCTTGAAGGCAGGTGAGCTGCAGGGGGGCAGCAGCTCCAAAATGCACATGCAACATTCTTTAACTTGGGCATGGACAAACAAAAAGAAGGAACAAAAAAAGAAATGTTCAGAGGGAAGTGTCCAACTTTTCTTTTTGAAAGCGGAGTCCAAATTACCGTATTGCCCAAGATGATTATGCTTGCCAGACTCGAGGGATTCGGACAATTATCATCCCTAAAAGTGTTTTACAGCAGCTGGTTGATGGTGCTAACAGATTACTAAATTAACGAGAAGGGCAGGGATTCGAGATTTTAGATGGGGGAGAGGTGAGGGGTAGTTTCTGTGCTGTTTTATTCAGAATTTTATAGGTGAAGTGTTTTGCCATACTATGTTGCCTGGTTGTAAGTTTAGGTGAAATTATGCCCTGGGTAAAGCAGGACATGTTATTTCTATGCTCTTTCCCCCTAAGGAAATGTGAAGAACATTTTTTGCACAGAGAAGTTAATAAAGAGGCAGCGATGAATTCCAAAACTCTGCTTCTTGCTCAGGTGGGAAGGCGAGACAGCAGGCCTGATCTGAAAAATAAACACGCGTTTGTAAAAATAATGTCTGCCTACACCAGGTCAAGGAGCCCTGGGCAAGGTTTCCAAAAGCAGTGCGTTGTATTTGGATCATGAGCTTTCTAGTGTGGCAAGAACACCAGTTGGAAACTCAGCAGGCTGTTGTCTACACAGAAGAGATGATCTTCCTTCCTCACAGGTTAGACTTGTTTTCCCAAGTATACGTGTAGTTGTGTCTGCCCACACATCGTGATCTATACTGCTGAGTGAAAGCTTTGGAAATGAATGTCCATCAATTATGAGGGCTTCTAATTGGAACAGTAAAAGTTTGTGTTCGTTTTCCTTGGGGTATGGCCAGTGATGGACTCTCCAAAGAAAGGAGACCATATTTGATATGGTTTAGTGAAGGACTTGTTAGTGTTAGCTCAGAGGTTGGACTAGGTGATCTTGGAGGTTTCTTCCAACCTAGATGATTCTGTGGTAAGAATCAGACTTCGTTGCTAACCAATACATTTTCTTCATCCAAACAATGGATGTTATTGCTATAAAGTGTTGGCTACAGATCCAGGCTAGACATTAGCTGAGGAAAGAGGCATCCTGCAAAGACAAAGCTGTGAACCAGACTGAAGGGATATAAGCGAAGTAACAGCATTGTTTTCATCTTTAATCTGTAGATAGATTCCTGAGATTATTTAGTGCTCTTTTAGCCACTGAAGTTCCCAGTAGAGTCTGATGTGTCTTGCTCTGGTCCAGTCCAGACATTATTACTTAATCATTTGCATACTCCAGAATGTCACTTGGATTACTAACCAGACTCTGCTGTGCTGTCAGCCGTAATTTCCCCTGGAATAACTACCTTGCCGCGTCCAGATCCGTGTCTTCGTGCGAAGATCGTTTGTTGTTGCCCAGCATGGAGAAATTCCAACCACTCCGGTTGGGCCGACGAGGTTTGCAGACAGCACTAGTAACTCCTACGTCAACTCCTACGTGGAGGAGATAGGGTTATGTGAAAAACATGTTTGTAATCCAGCAGCTATTTCCTACAGAAACGGGGATTTTAGGGCTGATGCATCTCTGTAATTAGGTGAGCCCATACAATCAGACTAAAATATGTTTCAACCACCAGCTAAGTGCACAGCTGAACCTAACAGAGCTGAAGGAGGACTTAATGGAAGTGTGCAGGTCAGGACTTAGTGGCTGGAAAATTTGCCAGAGCCCAAGGATTGGAAAACACATTTGCTATGCTGCTTTTTTTGGTCGTTTTTAAAGCTGGTAATGTGGCAAAGCAGTGAATTACAATCACTTGTACCACATAACTTGGATGCAACAGTTTCTCTTCTATTAAAAAAAAATATAAATTAACATTTCCAAAAGATAGTTTATACTTTTCAGATGTGACTGGCATTCCAAGCGTAATATTTAATCTGTCAGCAACTCGTTTTCTTGATGTGTTACGTCATTTT
The DNA here is from genome assembly GCF_047663525.1 of Anas platyrhynchos. NCBI lineage: Eukaryota > Metazoa > Chordata > Aves > Anseriformes > Anatidae > Anas > Anas platyrhynchos. The sequence goes on from NC_092590.1 coordinate 8,566,083, forward strand.
CCGAGTATACCTAGAGAAATGGCATTAACACTGAAAGTATTCATATTTTGTATACCTCTCTTTATTTTTGTTGTTTCCTTCAGAATAAATATAGTGCAATTTTTATTAATTATGGAGAATTATAATCGTTTTCATAAAATAGGAATCATGTTTTCCATGCATTTGTATCTTGCATGAAGTGAATTAGGATACTTTATTGTTACCATTGGCAATAGGAAGAACAATTGCTCTTTTCATATGAATCAGTCATTATTACTATCAAGCCAAAAGCTATGTATTATGGCAGAGTAACTCTTTGTAAGGATGTGGGTAATGATGCATTGGGGGCAGAAATGAGCAATAAGGAACTGTGGTAAGCTCTGAGCAAATCCTGTGTTTGAATCCAATCCTTTCAAGTTTTAAGAGTGTTAAAATTGAGTTGTGTGAATGGTGAAGCTGGTGACTAAGAGCTGAATTATCTAGCCAGGAGAGAGCATTGCTTTGAATTGGGAGCTGCCCAGCCAGTGCCACAGAAGATACGTGAGGCCCATGAAGGATCTTGATGTGTTTGATGTGAGCCCACAGAGGAAAAATATCCACCAGCCAAGCGATGGCATAGCATAAACCTGCTGTGAGCACCGTTTGCTCAGCAGTCATGACATTTGTTTGCCCGGCAGGGCTCCGTTTCCAAATGGCTACTGTCTGAAAGTGGACAGATGATCCAGCCTTATGGGGCATAACGCAGAAGATTCTTGTTCAGAGTCTCATCATAGGAGATGTTCGGAGAGGTGAAGATGTTCTTCACAGGGAAGACACTTCAGCCCTCTTCACTAAACAACGTGCCTGTAGAGAGGGCACATACATAACAGCAGCGTGTGTATTGGTACAGTTACTACAGTTTCTGAATGGGTAACGCCAAGTGCCTTTGTTTCTCAAGTTAGATTTTGTTTTTTTTTCCTTCAGGATATGAAATATCTCATGAAAAAGTTTCTGAGACACTGAACTGTGCCTTTGATACTTCGCTACTGTGGAGCATTAGGATTCCACAGTGCCAAAGTTTAGCTTTGCTTTCAGCGTTGCTCGATGGGGTAGGTATTCGTGTTCCCTAATTCAGGATACTGGATTATTTCAGCCTTTTTCCTTAAGAGAGGGGCTCACAGAGAACCCCATGATTCAGGAGGCTCGAGCTGAAGGCACGCTGAGAGCCTCTGAGAGAAAAATAGCACAGGGCATTGCAGAGAAGAAACTCTCGGATGACAGCTCCCCAGCCAGCAAGATGCTGTGTAGTTCACTAGAGGGCGTGTGACCGTGCTGAATAATCCTGAAGGTACAGAAATTCTGATGGAGGAGAATAAACCAGGTATCAGAGATGCACTGCAACCAGAAAACTTGCAGTCTGCTTCTTTCAATTGCTAATTCGACTTTAAAAAAACATTTAGACCAGTCTTTCAGCCTCTGTTATCATCTCTGCATCCATTCTATCCAGTTCTTTGTTCTTACCTTAATATTTTCTTTCCTTAATATTTCTCCGGGGGGTGGGGAGGGAAATGCAGATACCGCACTGATCCACTTCCTCATGGAAGCTGCCAGAATAAGCATCTCAGATATTCCCCGTAAGTATTTCAGAATATCTAGCATTTCTATTTGCAACCACTTAATCTTGTACACATGTTAAAGGAAATCAATTTTAAAAAAACAATTATATTAGATTTTAGTTTTCTGTAGGCGATCAAACCTAGAGGGCCTGGTGACTTTTAATATATGAGCTATTCTTCTACCTCGGAGCTTTTAAATGTAGAGGCATTTGGGTCAGTTGTTTTCATCTGCTGTATAAACAAGCCTTAAATCTCCTGAATTTCCTAAGTATTTCCAGTTGCTTTCAATTTGGGGGGTTAAAAAGGCATAATCCAGTAAGCCTAGCAGAGCTGCTTTCCCCCTCCTTTTTCTGTTGCATCTCGAATTATGCCTGAGTGCAAAGCCATTTGTCATCTGCAGCTGTGACAACTTCCAGCGAGGGGATGCAGGTATTGCACTGACTGGTAAAGCAAAGAGTGAATAAAATATGGCAGAAGACGTTGCTTTGGAAGCCCTGCGTCAAGTCCTGGGCTTCTTCACCCAGGTTTTGTTTTTAACTCCAACGCGAACTGGTGCAAACAGAGCTTGTTTGAGTGGTAGCCTGTGTTGTTCCTAAACATTGTCCTTCATCTCCTAGCTCCACAGCTACATCTGAAAGACAGCAGGCAAAAAATGACCAGCAGTTCTCTTGGATGTAGCAGCAAAGACTCCTGCAGAGGGACTCTGTAACTTCACTGCTTGCTGGGGCTGTTACATCTCCCTTTGGTGTCCATACAGGCACGGTTTTACGGGGAAAAGAGCATTGTGCATCTGCACAGATAACGTTAAAAACAGAGGGGAGATGAAAAGCTGTGCTTTGGATGGCTAAAAACCAGAGGAGGTTATCTGTCCTCATCGTTCCTTGAGGTTCTCTTTGCAAGTAGAGCCTATAAAAAGCCTCTGAAAGATGATACGGCTGCGGCAGAGGAGAGTAGATAACGCTATGGCTTTAATTACAGTGCAAAAGACGTAAAGCACAAGCATATGAAAACTAAACATCCATTGACTATCTGCTCCTCCATTATCTCTCATCTGTAGGTTCAGACTATCTCGTTTGGGCCAAAACTGGTGATGTGTGTGCCGCAGGCTGCAGCCTAGTGCCTGGAGGTGGCCTGATGTGGCACTGCCACGTCTTGGCTTAGCCACATCCCCCGTCTGGAGAAGGGCCTATAAACTTGTTTAGTGTGGCCAGGTGGTGTGGCAGCAGCAATGTGAGTGAAATAAGAGCGCTCTGGGAGAGGGGGACAGGCGCCACGCAGCCTCCGAGAAGCTCGTTTCTCGTGTGACAAAAGCCCGTGGGCAGTTCTCCCACTCGTCTGCACCGAGACAGAAAGCAGCTGGGTTGAAGTTGACGCATTTCAAGACTGTACGTGAAAGAGGGAGTGGTGCCAGCCACTCCCTAAACTACCTTACGGTTTGACTCAGGGAACACAGCGAGCTTAACTCCGTTCAGCCTTCATTAAAGAAAAAAAAAAAAAGGAGGGGGATAGAGGGAGGCAGTTGGCTCTTGACTGAAGAAAACTGAACAAGATGTATCAAACAATTTTTTCCAATATTGTTTCCCTTATTAAAGAACGGCCCCGCTCGGCATCTGCCATGAAGATTGGGATGGTGGGTTGAGATCACACTGAAAGTCAGGGTGGCCTACATCAGAAAAGTTGCATTTCACAGAACATTTGCTATTGATATGTTGGGAAAGTGTCAGACTTGTGGGAGGACTGGAGAGTATTTGCATGATACATTAATAAGAAACAGTTTGGTATACCAGATTACTAAAGCATGGTTAATTTTGAAGCCAAAACCCACACATTCTTAACTTTGTTTCCCAGCTTCAGAGCCAGGATACTCGCGTCTTGTACAGGAACTGGAGCGGTGTTCTTTGAAAGCACACCCAGCGCTCCGAAAATCCCCAGCTGAGCTAAGGGCACAGCGCAGAGGCGTCACGCGGATGTTATTTTAAGCCGTAAGGCAGCAATGTCAGTGCACTTGATAGCTTCATTTGCAGCACGTGTGGTTGGAGAAAGCAGGTTACGTACGCTCCTGCTTTACGAGCGGCGCTTCGTTTGTCTCAGGGAGCTGGTGTCTGACAGGCGGCCTCCGAAACAGGTTTCAGAAAAGGTTTCAAGAGACACAGGGACACACACTGCTCCCCTTCGGTTTGCAGAGGTTTTACATTTAGTATTGACAAAGTATTCCCCACTTCTAAGATCACCTGAGGAATTACAACTAGAGTAAATTAAATGTAGTGTAAGTTTAATCAATGTGATCAGAAAATGATTCAGGCCCCACCTCAAAACCCGGTGTGACGTCAGTGTTGCTGCAGAATAAGAAGGTTATCAAATGCTGCTGCAATTGGCTAGGCATCTGTAAATTCAGTGTTTAGGAACAGAATGGTAACTTTTATAATATTATAGTCAACTCGTGCACATGTGTGTGAGAGTTTCTAATCACCTTGATTTATTTATTTTTTTCCCCAGGAGGGAATTTTCTCTCCTGGGCACTGACTGCATGACAGCAGGCAGAGGCTTTTGCTGAGTGAGTACCTACCACTGATAGTAGCCACCTGGATTGTGTAACTGGTTTGTAAGTGACACTGCTGGGTGTGGGTGGTAGCAAATGCAAAGTCTCTTAGCCAGTACACAAAATAGTCACAAAATAGTACCATGCAAGTTGGGAAGGGGTTATTTCCACAAAGATGTTTCCTGCTCCTGTCCCTGTAGTGCTGAGTTGCTGGTCATCTGTAAACCAGTGCAGACAGAGATAACAGAAAAGACTTGAATATCTTTTAAATACATCTGCTAAAAAATAATACAGATATAGTAACAGTAAATCCGTATTAATTACACTTTGCTTATAGAATTCCCACAAAGAACCTTCTCTCGCTCAGAGTTTTATGTAAACTAGCATGGATTTTATCACAAGAGTATGCTTGCAGACTATTTATTGCTATTTGGTGAAAATCTATCACCAAGAAAAATTAAGAACATCCTAGCACGGCAGCAAATAATTTTTATTGTAAAATTAGGAAGATAGTGTTGGCCAGACATATGGCGTGGGATAAAAGAAGTGTAAAAGAAGTGAGGTGTTCTTTGTACAGAGGCAGCCAGAGCCAAGCCTGAGCAGATACCTAGAAATTTAAAATTCAAGTTTTTAAAATGAAAATGTTCAAAATTCATCAGTGTGATGAAAAAAAAAAAGTCATTGTAATAAGCTGCAGGTTTGAAATCTTGGGGTAGTAAAACCTATTATAAAATATCCACAAAAATCCCTAGATTATTTTCTCATTTACTTCTTCCTCTTGACTCTACTTGCACCTTTTCCCTTTCCCTATTAATTTTTGCTCTGTTTCTCATCGTGTGAGTTCTGTTCTAATCATTATCCATTCGTTCTCTAATTGCTGGTACTTTATACGATTCTGAGGTGGATAATAACACCTTTTCTTGCAGTGAAGTGTTTCTACAGGGATTCAAAATCATTACTGAATTGGGCAATATGAGCCATTTCAGTACCTATTATGTCAGGATGCAAGTTAATATGGTGAACTATGAACTAATGGTTCAAGCCTCTAGGGAACCCAAAAAGATCTAGCCTGGGCTGAAGGAATCAGAAATATGAAATGAGAGTCATCCTAAAACCTAACATTTCAGTGTTTCCATCAATTCATCGTGTTTTTCTTTGAAAAGAAAATAACAAAAAAAGGAAAATCAAATTCCAAGATCAAAGTCCACATAGTTTCTACACACAAACTAGCATTTCATCTAGATTATAACATGTAAATAAAGTTGCAGCTTGCTCCTAAGACATAAAAAGCAAAGGTCAGATGATGGAAATAAAGGGAAAAACATGTAAGTCTGTTTGTTCTGCATTTCTTGGCAGCTAATCCGCTCAGTATTCTGGTCCTTGTTATGCAGAAAAATAGAGCTGCCTATTGTGGATACCAGCAAAAAAGGCAAAGGACCAGTTCTATTCCTCTTGGAACTCCATCATTGTCCATGGGCTTTAACCACAAGTTCCTTTGGCAGGGGTCTTCGAGTCACTGCTTGAGGTTCGGGTGCTAAATTCTTCCAGCAAGGCTCGGAGGGGTGATCTGCTGAGTAAGGCTGGCAAAAAAAGTCCCGTTAACTCTTTCGGCTGGGGGAATCTGGGCCACAGCAGGCCCTGGAGCACAGCGCTAGGAAGAGCCAAGCTTTGGGATGGAAGCTTAGGCTGAGGTTTACATCGTTATTGTCTTTGAATTACCAAACACCAGAGTGGGAATAAATTTAGAAGCTCCCTGGGGTATTTGTGTTTTGAGCAGTGAAGCAGGCTCCCTTCTCTCTATCGCACTTGGCCGTGCACCAAAGAGAATAGGATCTCCTTCCTTCCCCTTCAGATCGATTTTGTCTTCTCCTTGTGCTGAGAGGAAAGGGGGAAAACCACTGCAACCAGAAAATGGAGAATAAACGCGTGTGCAAGAGAAAAACCGCAACGCATTCTCCTTATCTGCAGCTACTGAGCTTCGCAGAGCTCTCCATCACTCGTGCAGCTGGCTAGGAATGCAGCCTGCATAGCTCACTGAATGGCTGCCCTAATTTTGCCCTCTCAGAAGATAATATGTAGGAAAAAAATAGTGCCATAATTCTTGACTTTGCTACTATTTGGTTTGCCAGCCTTATAGGCAGCACCATTAAACCATTATGGATCGGACCTCTTTTTTTTCTGTCTGCTTCCAACAACAGGCAGAGCAAAGAGATGGGTTGTCTTTGGCACTGTCTTGAAGTTTATTTTGTCTGATGAGTGGGATACTTTTTTGCTCTTTTCCCACTTTGGGGAAAATTGCATATAGGGTGTTATTTCTCTTCACAACAACCATCACATCCCCTGGAAAGCACACCTCTACAGGTGATCAGAGACCAGCTTTTATGTCAGCATTTCAATGGAGAAACTGTTCCAAATTAAACAGATCAGAGGAAAAAAAAATAACCCAAGAAATGAAACCCACTTGCAAATAACAAATACTTCAAATATTTTTTCAAAGTTACTTATTGTTTAGACATTTATTTTATATATATATATGGTAGATTGTTGTATACATGTGAGGATAAAAGGATTACATTGATCCGAAATGACCTTTAGAACATTATGTCATTAAGAACAGAAATGGGACGTCCCTTATTTAGGACTTATTTAGGACAATTGCTTTTAAAGTCTACATTTTTTTTCAGAGAATGCAACCCAGTTGGAGGGGAACTTCGAAAGCAATACTCTTACTTTATCAGACCCTTATTTTATCAAGTAGAGTCGTATTAGGCTGCTAGTAGGATTGTTTTTGACTCTATTTAATGAACTGAACATTCAGCTTAAATTTTTGTATTGTGGCTAAGGATTTTTTGATGTATCATGTTGTCTCCTCATTCAATGGCTGTATACTAGAAAAAACTTGCAGGAGTTGAAGTTCTAGAAGACTTGTCTCTTTGTCTTTGAGTAGTTGTCTTAAATAAAGACAAGAAGTAAAACTGAGCAATCGTACGGAGAAGTAAGTAGCCTTCTCCATCTCACTTTTAGGCAAAGCAGAATCTACTCTTTTTCTGAAAGTGAGATTTTTTTTACACCCTTGTGGATACAATGTCCTAGCTCCAGAAGCATTGGCTTAAGTCAGGTTTGCAAGTCAAAGCAATATGTTTACAGCTGCTGTTTTATATGCTTGACACAGAGTCCTCAGATGCGACTGCGTTTATCAGAAAGCACGAGATAAACACAATAAATAGCAATCAGCTTTCTCAGTACTTATTATAGCTAAGGTTGCACAATGGTTTCCATTCTAATTCCCTTTTTGACCTCAAAATTTTCTGCTGCCTTCATTCCTGAGAAGGGAATTTTCCTTACAGTTATTTTTCTTTGGAAAGTTTGAGTAATTCGGCTCCAATATTGCCAAGAATATCGCAAAGAAAATGGGTGTACGTAGAATGGCTAATTATAAGTATTTTTATGGTTTTAACAACCCTCCAACATCCGCAGCTGCGGGGAGGGACGCTGAAAGTTCAGCTATTTCCATATCAAGACAAGCATCTTTCTGGGCTACCACAAGTTCGTGTCTGTGTGTGCGCGTCGGGCTCCTCTGGAAAACCACGTGCTGGGCACTGAGCTGTGTCGTGCTGGGGCCGGAGCCTGACCATTGCTGCTCCAGGTGCGTGAGACCCACATCTTTTGCAGCTTTGCTGACACCTTTCCGTGTGGACAGCACCTCCTCCCCTCCGCTTGGTGCCAAAACACCTGCTGCTTCAGCTGTATTTGGTGCCGTGATGTATCAAAGAGTTTTTGGAGAAAATAATCAAATAGCTTAAAATAATTGTAATCGACCGGTTGTTGTGTTTGGCAGTGCTGGTCAATAGTTATTGTTTTTGGTGCTCTGGGATTTGTTTCCCTCTGCTTTTGTCATCCCCTCGAGAAATCAGTGATTCCCCCTCCGAAGGGTTAATGGTCATCGGCAGGGCTGATTGAAATCCTGAACCGGGAGTGACCGAGCCAGTTGCACCCCGTGTCATTAATTAACTGTGACACTGTCCTGGACTGTTTTAATCAAGAAAAGGAGTTATTTATGAGGAATAACAATAACATTCAGTACTCATCTTTTTGGAAAAAAAGAATCAGCAGGAGCAAAAATCATAAATACGGACTTCAAAACAGCTTTATGGCATCCTTCGCCTTCCTGCGCATGACGAGCATGGCGTTAGGGATCGGACCCAAAAAAGCAAGACTCCAAGGCTGGGATATTTGTCCCTGTTCCTGTGGCCGGAGCTGCACGCTGCGAGCCTGCCTCTCTCTGGGCTGCGGCCGTGCCTCCTGCTGCGGCTCTTGCACAAGCGGCCGCGCTCGCTGGCGGTTTTGGGGAGCCGGGAACCTTTAGGGGGAGAGGTGAGTGGGGGCCTCTCCATGTGGCTGGGCTGCTCGGAAATTGGTGGCGAGCCCCTGCTGGGGCTTGTTTGTGGTGGCAGCTCAGCGAGGAGTGATGCTGCGGCTGTGCTGCTGCCGCCAGCACCTCGCTACGTGGCCCACAAACCCTGCTGGTAGCGTGTGCTGCGGTGCGGTGCTCGGGGATGCGCCGAGCAGGCCAGCTCTCAGGGCAGCAGATCTCACCCTGGCCTTAAAATGCTGGTGGAAACACGGCTTGAGCTCTAAAGGGTGGTTCCCCTGCTGCTAATACGGAATTATCACCTGTGAAGAAGGGTTTTGTGGTGCCCATAGACTGCATTAACGTGCACTTCTGGAGCTGACACACATTTGCCGTGCTTTTTTTGGGTATCGCACACCCCCAGCAAGTCCTCTGGGCACTTTTCTGGGGCTGCAGTCCCAGCACACGAGGCGTTCGGGGGAAATGCCACAGCAGGGGCTCACCTCACCCTTTGTCCCCACCCGATGCCCAGTTCCTGCACCCTCTTCACAAAGGCAGTGGAAAAAGAAAGAGGCAAACCCAAAATGCACCCCCACAGAGAGATGAGGACAGAGGGCGGGAAGGAACTCCTAAAATATATTTTTTAAAATAAAATGATGTACTGTTGAGTTACAGTCTTAGAAAAACTCGCTATTGCTCGATAGCCCTGATAGCATTTTTTTTATTATTTTTTTTTTAGTAAGAAATTAAATAAAGCACAGAGTAGGCCCCAGGGGCAGTGCTAAAGGAGATTTGGCCATATCCAAGCTGTGAGAGTTGCTGTAAGGGGCAATGGAAATTCAGTGCAGCTGGTGAATCTAAAAAATAATAACAAAAAACAATACACCTCTATGTCAGAGAAAGTCTTTCATACAACAAGGATCCCAAAATGCTTTATACAGAATTAAAACCAGATTTAATTTGAAGAACAGGTAATTTTGTTTATTTAAGGGAAAGAAAAACATAGGACGTTAGGCTGAACCAAGGCTGGTATAAATCAAAACCAGTTCAATTGAAGTCAAGTGGCTTAAAATATAGTTGCTATAAAGTAGGCAGGATTATAATCTGGCTTGCAATATTCTGCAATTGCAGTGTACAATTCGGGCACTTTGGAGGAGGTCTGGTAAAGGATCTCCTCATTTTATTGTATTTTGGTTTTGTCCTTGAATTGAATATATTAATTTCTTATGTTCATTTATTTATTGCCTTTATCTTCATTTCTGCTAGATTTTTCCCCCAAACAATTCATTTTAAATAAAAGTTTCAGAGGAAAATGGAAAAAAAAATGAAGAGAAAAATAAAAAAAGGTTACTCATCTTTTCCATGTCTTTCCCACCCACATGAAATCCCCTCTTCTGCCTCATAAAAAACATGGGGAAAAAAAAAAGAAAAGAAAAAAAGGCTGCAATGGATCTAGTTGGATCAATGGATCTAGTCCTGGACAAAAATATAAAAGGGGGGGCACACAACTTCATACAGAAAAATGTATAGCAGAAAATCAATTAAAATTTTGATGATTCTCAATGAAAATATGAACACATGGAAATACTTTTTTTTGGCCGTTTTTGATTTTGGCAAGAGAAAGTGGTGAAACTGGAAAAACTATACGAAAATCTTCGTTTGTTTAAGGCCACTCAACTCTTTCCGTTAAATTTTTAAGTGTAATTAAACACCAAAGCATTTGTAAATCAGAAATGTGTTTGGAGCACTGAAACCTCCAACATTTTTGCAGGGTATGAGCGTCTATTTTGGCTATAAGCACAAGCCTCGTTGTGTCTCCTCTGTTTATGGAAGCAAATAAGACAAAAGGCAAGCCTCCTTTTCTTATACAAGGCACGTTAATTTATCTGAGGAGAGATACGAAGGCATAGTTGCATACTTATGTGTTTTAGAAGTTGTTCATGTCGCTGAAATTCTAGGTCGTAGCACATAGTAGTCACACATCTGGAAAACAGGGATGCTCCTTGAGATTTTTGCCTCCATGCCATTTTATTTGAGTAGATATTGTCAAGTAATTCTGTCGTTAAAGGACGTGACTGAGGCAATGAGGAGCGTAGGAAATCCACAGCCAAGTTTGGAAGGATGCATTTGAACAGGCTGAAGCATGGGCTAAATGCTGATTAAAAGTAAAAAAAAAACAAAAAAAAAAACAAAAACACAACAACAACAAAAAAATAGCAATTATCTTGTTTTTCTGAGTACTACAAGAACTGTGGTAGCAAACCCGAATTGTAGTTACCATCAGGGAAGGGAAGGACTCCCCCTGACTGATTAACTTCATCCTTAGCTGAATCCAGCCTGATTAAAGGAATGAGTTTGGGCATCTGCTTTTAAATATCTGAAAAGATGTGATCATTCTACCCCATTTTCTTCACATTTCTGTAGGGTATGTTTTTTTGGGGGACTTTCTGATTTATGTCAAGGGATTTGGGATGCAGTTTGCTATTTATGTTTATTAAGTAATGTTAATGTTTATGTTTGTTAAGTAATGTTAATGTTAAGTAATTAATGGATATTATCTTTAATTTAGGCACAGTACGCTTACAGCCTGGTCCTTTTAGGTGCTGCGTGGCTCTTTTTAATACCACACACGTCCATTTATTTCAAGAAGAGCTGAATGGTACTCGCATGAGGTCATCATTTGTGTTTTTTTATTGTCATGGATTCTCTTTGTGTGCCTCATCAGCTTATTTTGTTCTCTTTGTAATCCTCCCTTAGTCGAGGCGACTTTGGTGGTCAGTGCTCCATTGCTGACTTACACATTTCTCTTGCTTCCTCTGCAAAAGAAACACGGGTGGATTTTTTTATTTTGTTTTGTTATTTTCTTTTTAGAGAGCATCCATCACAGCCAAAATGCCAGTGTGTGGTCCTTCAGCCCAGAACGCAACAAAACCTGCAGAAGCTGTATTTTTGTGAATTTGTTACCAGCCACGAAGCAGGACCAGGTCAGTGCTAAGGCTCCGCCGTGACACCTATGGGGAATGCCAGGAAGAGGTGAGAGCTACAGCTCGTGCTGGCCCCAGCAAGAACACAAAATGTGGCTACGTCAGGCGGTGACAGCAGTAAGAGGAAATTCGGGATTGATTAGAAAGCTGGGAGCTGTCACCGCTTCGTGTCTCCCCATCTCAGCATGAGCCTGCCTGGCTGGGTGGGTGGGTGCTCGTGTGTGTAGGCAGCTCACGTGCATCCGTGTGGGCTGGGTGCTGCTCTGTGGATGCTCTTCTGCAGATTGTGGTGGCGGTGTGGATCACGGCCAGCTCTCGATGAAATTATCTCTTGGAGCTTTTCCTGCAGCCCTGCGAGCTGCTTGCGCTGCCTTTGGGGCTTGGCAGGGCTGAAGCACAGGGAGGGCTAGGTGTCAAAGGCCAAGTCAGAAACAATCGGAAAGGACTGGCTTTTATTGCTGCCTTGTGCGATTGCAAATTGCTTTCTGAACTTCTAGACACATTCCCTTACAAATGTTGTCAGGAATTATTAGAGATGAAGACAGAGTTGTAATTTACTGAAGGCTGAGCAAAGATGGAAAAAGGAAACGGCTGTGAGGAAGACAAATGCTCTAATTTGATTGAGTTAGTTGCCACTTCTTCCTTCCTTGCAGATATGAGTGCAGGAAAAAGCGAAATTTAAACTCAGAAATTTACTCTTTTTTTTTTTTTTTTTTTTTTTTTTTTCCAGAAATTAAGGCTCTAATAAGATTGTTTCTAACTTCATAACCAGTAAAGGTGAGCTCACCTGATACTTGGGTGATAGCAAGCACCATACTCTGTAGAACAATTTAAAATCCAGTTGGGAGCTGGCTTTACCCCAGCCCTGCTGGCTTTGCCCCCTGTGTCTGCCACCTTTCTCTGCCCCAAATCAGGCGGTGCTGGTGCTGTGGCACCGGGGGTGACAGCCACCCAGGTGATGGGGCTTGGGGGTCAGCCACCAGCTGGCAAAATTTGGGGAGCCTGGGCAGCAGCCAGCTGGGTACCTGAGCATCCGTGGCCCTGCAGGCCCCAGCTCCCCGCCAGGCTGAGGTAGGAGCTGGGGGTGCCTATAAAAATCCGGGGGGCAGCGAGCAGCTGCCAGAGCCCCCCATGGGTACGAGGGGAGCACTGGGCAGCGTGGGCGCCTGCCTGCCTCTGTCCCCAGCCCCATGGCCCTGCCGTAGGTGGGGGACAGCCCCTGGCGTGTGCTGCCTGCCCTGGGGTCCCCTGCACACCCCAAGCCCCTCGTCCCACAACGGTGATGGGCTGGAGGAGGAGGAGGAGGAGGAGGAGAAGGAGGAGACCGTGCGCTTTCGCTCCCACTGTTTGCAGAGGCTGAGGCAGAAGACAGAAAAAAAAAAAAAAAGGAGGAGGGGAATAAAAAGTAAAGAGAGGGGGAGAGAGAGAGTGAAAGAAAACGAAGCCCAGCTTCTGCCGGTGCTGCTCGGATTGGATCTGGTTTGAGTTTCCTCTCTGCTGGCTTGTGCGGCGAGAGAGGAGGAGAGGGGGAAGGCGCTCGCTCGCTCTGCCTCTGAAGCTGGAGCAAACGTGCTGGGGGCTGCGCTGGCGGGAGCTGCCCGGGCGCAGTTGCCTCACAGCTTGTTGCTCGCTGGCACTACAGAATTGCCTGGACTTCTCAAGGACCCGGAGGAAAAAGCCACCACTGCACAGACCCGATAGTTGCTCAGTGCCTATAGACTTGACACCTATTTTTATTTTTATTTTTATTTTTTTTTTTCTTCCAGGGGAGTTCTTTTTTTATTGCTTTTCTCCCGTCTCTCTCAGAACAGCACTTCCCTGAGTGTGGGGCTTTGAAACCCATTGCCTTATTAGCGGCTGGGAGAGAGATTTTTTCGAACCTTTTTACACCTCTCTTTCCTTTTACTTTGCCTTAAAAAAAAAACAAAAACAAAAAGAAAGAAAGAAAAAGAAAGATAATCCTTTTGGGGGGAGGGGAGATGATCATGCTGATGTGGAATAAGTGCTCCTGCTGTCTCCTCTTACTAGCCGCGGTCCTGATCGTGGAGAGCTCCCAGCTAGACAGCTCCAGCGCCAAGGTGAACTCCATCAAGTCCACCCTGATGGGGGAGGCTCCAACTCAGGCAACCAACAGATCCGCAGGCATCCACCAGGGACTGACGCTTGCTAGCAGTAAGAAGGGCAAAATGCTAGAGCAGATGAGAAAACCTCCCAAGCACTATCACCGGCAAGGAGAGGTAGGACATCGCTTCGTTGCTCGAGTGTCTGTCCGTCTGTGTGCTATGTGCAAAGAATTGCTCGTCCCCCTCTCATGTTGCTTGCAAAGTTTTACTGTATTACATTGATTAATTTATTCATCTGGGTTGTCTGGGACAAGGTCATCTCAAAAAAGGCTTTGGGAACTTTGCAAGTGGTAGCTGGAAGGTTTAAAACCTTAAGTTTTTCTCTGTCGGATCAGTAACTGATGAAAGAAAGAGTAATCTAAAGAAAATCATCTTCAGTATTTCTTTGTTTGGATCCTTCAAAGGGTTGCTGGAAGTAAAGGAAGAAATTTCTTGTTAACTCTAAGACACTGAATAAATTGAATTCGAATAGGTGAGGAAAATTTGACCGTAAAGTGGACGTGGCGTTTCCAGTGGCAAAAGAAATCTGCTTTTAAAAATCCCTCCTAGGAAGTTAATCTCTGAGGTGTTTCTCCATGTGAGAACGAGAAGTCATGCTGTCCCAGTGGTATTGTTCTGGGCACATTCATTTGCTTAATATGACAGAAAATAAATTCCAGGTTTCTCGTCTCGAGTACGCTCCAGTGGTTTTAGAAGTTCCGTGCGCTTATATCCAGATGAGATAAGCAGGGAGTAACAGCCCTGAATGTGAAGTCTGAGTGTAAGGAGAAAATGAAAGGTTGTGGGAACTTTATAAAAAAGGAGACCCTAACATGCTTGTGAACTACAGAGTCCTCTTGTCTCTCTAGCCTGCTTTGAAATTTGGAAGCCTGATAGGGAATGTTCTCTCAACTCTGTTTGTGGTAAGCCATAAAGCAGTATTTTAAGCCATCAATCCTCCGATTCTCCATCAAGCCTCAGCTTGGATGGTATGAATGTTGCTCTTGAAGGAGGTAGGCTACTTCAGAAAATATAGATTACTTACTATCGGGTATTATTAGTACCTCAAAATACAGCTGCTTTTCATAAGCAACAAGCAGTGTTAGCAGCAAGGGAGCTGCCAGCATTCAGCACTAAAGAGGCAAAATACTCGGTGCCTTAAGGGTCTCTGTCTTGCCCACATTTTCCTTAAAGCAGCAGAGAAGCTGCAACTTCAAGCAACCCCCTAAATTCATTGCAGTGTTTCACATCAGCTTCCTAATAATTGGATGTTATCATTTGGTTTTGTGTGCAGGCATAATAACAGTGGTGGTAGCTTTGGGGTTTGCGTGTGAGAAATTTGTTTTTAAACTCCTCCAAGCTTTCTTTTCCCTAGCCACCCAATTGTTTTATAATTCACCCAGAATCTGGTCGCCTCTCCTTACCTCTGAGCAAAGTTCAGTAACAGATGCTGCGCTGCAGTTTCATGTTACTGAAGTGCTGCCTTCTGTCTTTGTGCACGTTGTAATAATTATTATGCTAAATCACCTAGAGGAAATACAGGAGCGTGGCACGCTTTATTGTATGTTCTCCTTGGGTTTTCTTTTGTTTTCTGTGTACAGCCCCAGGCACGACAGGGACTTTTTGCCTTTTGGAGAGGTCCTGCCACCCTTCCCCATCCTTCTTCCCTCAGTGGGTATTCGGTACAATGATGAGGATGATTGAGTACAACTTGCCTAGTTCCTGGAGAACAGGTTGCACTGCCCATCAGTGGCATCTGCAAGATTTGACCCTAGCTTGCCAATCTGAGCTGTTGGCAGTGGATTTCTAGTTAGCGGCATGAACGCACAAGTCAGAGACAAAACTGCAAGTTTCTGTAATGGTAGAAGAGTTGGCACGCATGGTAGGACATCCCGTTGGTAGCACTTACCATGTTTTCACCTGTGGGAGCCTCTTTCTGCCATCCTCCCCTGAGCAAACCCCCTGAAGGATCAGATGCCTCACCTCCTGTCCAGGGCTGTCAGTGCTGCTTCCCCTCTCCCTGTGCTGCATGGGCTCACACCAGTGTGTACCAGGAAAGCGACTCAGACGCACTAGCAGTAATCGTAGATATTATTTTTGACCCTAAACCTGAAGCAAAATAGTTAACACAGAATTGCAGTAAAAAGAAGGATAAAAGAAAGTAGTTGCTTTTGTGACAGGACTTTATCTCTGGCGATGCTTCCAGTTGCGGGGTTGGTAAGTCGCTGTGTTTTTACAGTGGTCTCAAGTGGTTTCAACCACTTAAGACATGACATTGTGATAATTTTTAGAAGTTGCTCTCTTAGTAGGTTGTTCTCAATTTGTTAAGGTGATGGGACTTTGTGTTGAAGTTTCAGATTGCCATTTGTCAAGAGTAGAGCTGCCTACGCTTTTCTTTCCCAAACAGTCTTTTGCATTAATGGAATTTATAAAATATTAGAAATGGAAGTACTTTTCCTACCTCGGTGCCATGACATAGTGAGTTGAGTGCCTCGTACAACTAGGAAATAATTTCGCTAAGGACCAGGGCCATGCAGCTTCAAGCCAAATTAACAGAATTTTGCAAGGGCTGTTGTGACAGCGCTGAGGTGTGCCTTGAGCTCTCTGCTGATACGTGCGGTGGGAATCGGAGGGCTCTCACCGAAACTGCTGGGAGGACCAGAGGATCATCAGCCTGCAACCTGTTTATTCATTTAGTTTGGTAGCCTAACACGCTTTCAGAGTGCTTCTTTAATACGTTAATGCCACATTTTCAATTCCGTTAATTTGTCGGACTAGGAGCAACTTGGGAGTCTTTAATCAGCAATAAATCAACGGATACAATAGTTCATGGCTTATCTGGAGTGTTGATGTATTTCAGCTGGTGGTTACAGCACTGCTGCCCAGAAAAGGAAGATCCTGTGCTCCTTTGTCAGGCAAAGTTCCAGTTCAAATTAATGAAAATACTTGCGCGAGCGAAGCAAGCTGATTTGGCTTGCTGGAGAGACCAGCAGGGCAAGCGTGGGTTTTAGTAAGACTTGCGTTTTTATGTCTTTCTGAGGAATATTATTTATTTTCTGTTCTTATTCCCTTTACTGCCTTGGATCAGCAGGGAATGAGCAGCACTGACGTGCTAAATCGGTGAGATTTCACTGTCTTCGCTGTTCTTCACCATCACTCCTGTTTTCCCCTTTCTGCAAACTGCTAACGTTTTCCCATTTTCACAGGGAATCACAAAGTGTCTACAGCCTTTGCACAGGGGAAAAACATGCTTGGAAATAGGATCGTACAGTGCGTGTTGGACTGTTATTTTTCAGGGGGGTCAGCACCGCGTACTGCCTGCCACCAATTTCCCTTCAAAGCTTGATTTAGAGGGGCGGCTTCCAGGAATAGCTAATGTTGCAGTAGTTAGCCCCTCTAGAAAAATCATTATGGATATATCATCTCTCTAATTAAATAAAAGGCTGCGAATAGAGCCATAAATAACAAGGCCGGATCAGTGACAATGGTGTGTTAATTTACTGCGTGTTAGGCACAGCTTCTGCTGCGCAGGGGCAAGCTCTCCTGCGTCCTCGGGACGCAATGTGGAAGAGAAATCCCCGCGTGTCACAGCTGGGACCGACAGTCCCTGCCGTCCGTAGGTTTCTGCGTGATGCTTCTTTGATTCCCTTCACCACCTTCTTGATTTCTTGCCTCTGGGTTGTAATCCACCCTTTTCTCCGTGACCTGCATCAGTGCTGGGGTTCGCACTCCCTCATGCTCAGCAGCCTTTGGCAATTTGGTGGGCAGAGCACTACCAGGCTTTCCTTCCAGCCACTTTCCCTCTCCCATCTGCAGGCTCTCTGCCCTTCTGCCCTTCCCAAAAGCCGTTCTTTCGGCTCTTTATCCCCAGCAAGTCCTCTCCCTCGTTCCCCTTGCCGCCGAGCAGCTGGCTGGGTTTGTGCTTCCCGCTGGGACCATCCCTCCCACTTCCCCCACGCGCACAGCGGGAGCAGCAGCAGCGAAGGGGAGAAGTAGGACGGCCGTGGGGTGCCCGAGAGAGAGAGACCAAGCTGGGGCAGGTTACAACACTGCGGAGGCATGATAGATACCAGCTAAGCCTTTGTTTTTCAAATGCACTAGGTTTAATTTTTAAAATGTAGATTTTTATTTTTTCTACTCTATCTCAGCTTGAGCCAGGAGCCTCGAGCCCACAGAAACCAAACTGAGAAGGCATTAATCAAAACGTCTGCAGTGACGCTGATCTCGTACCTATCAGCGTGTGGACACGCATGTGTTTCTCAAACAGGACATAGCAGCCCACAAGAACTTGCTAGAAAATGCTTGGATGATGCTTTGGAGCAAGTAAAACAGCATGAGATTTAGTAATTGACTGCAGCGCCCTGAGAATGTTGCAGTAAAATGTACCAAAGACACCAAAAAATGTAACCGCAATATCTTGAATAGCTAGAAACCAAGACAGTATGAATTATTTCTCCACTGGATTAAAAATAAATTAATTACAATACCTAGAAGTTACATCCAGCAGCAGTTTAAAACATAAATAAATGAAAAAAATTAAAACAGAACCCAAAAAAGCACAGGATTGCTAAATCTGCAGAGGTCACCAGAAAATGTATTCTTTGCTCTTTTTTTTTTTTTTTCTTCTTTTTCTTTTCTGTTAGGAATCTGGGAGACACTGGTTTACTGGCAGCAGTCTTGCTAAATAGTTGAGTGGCTTGTCTCTGGATTGCAAAAATATGGGATGCAGGGTATTATCTCCTTCTCGGGTCATGCTTGGAGTCCCCGTTAATTTGTTATTACTGTTTGACTTCTTAATATAGAGTAAAAGCTCCTATAAAGTGGCTTTATTAGGACTCTTTCCTATTAAAGCCGCAGCAGTGCCTAGAAAATGTCCAGGACCCTGACGTGCTGTCGGGTGTGCAAATACTTAGAAGAGTTAGTGTCTGTCGGAGTCCAAGGACAAGACAAAAGATGATGCATGATTACGTTCTGCCCTCCAAAAAATGAGTCTGATTAACTCATTATGTTTGATTAACTGATGCTTCACAGATGCAAGTAGAGCTCGAGTTTAATTTTGATTTTAATTATCTCAACACCGGATGCGTCTTGCAAGCACTTCATATCTCATGGCTTGTCAGTTGAGCCTTGGTCCTTTTACAGTTGTACTTACAAATGCCTCACCCTGGAAATGTCACTCAGGAGGAATTTAACTCCGCAAAGGAGGAGTCTCATCAAGCTCCTGCTTCTGTTTTTTTGCCTGCACGGCTTTCCTCTTCGGTTTTGTCTTTCTGGGATTTTTTTTTTTTAAAGTATATCCGAACAATTTTTACATATGTAAAAGCAATGATTTGGAGAACTCTGCTTCAAGGCAGAGACCTTCCCTTCCCACCTGGGCTTGCAGAAGCCCCGGCCGGGGAGCTCTGTGGCACGGTGCCTGCGCTGCAGTCCCTGGACATTTGTGACAGATCTAAGGAGGAGAGGTTGCCGTGATCCTTCGGAACAGGGAAGAAAACCAGAAACTGCCTCTCTGCTTTTGCTCCACCAGTAACGCTCCTTGTGGATTTAGATAATAGGTTAGGAAACTGAGGATAACTTTTTTTTGAAAATCCTTGCATTTTGGCTGTCTTAGGTTGCTTTTCTGACATCTTTAGGTTGAAATCAAATTCTATGAGCTTTACACCAATGGATGTGCAAGGGCTCTACAAAAGCCAAGAAGATCAGGTTGATTTTATATATATATCTATAAATTTTGCCTAAGATCAGGTTGGCTTTGTATTTTTAAAATGAATTTTCCCTGCAAAAGTCTTTATTTTCATCAGAGAACATGTACGTTCATCTCTTCTTTTTTTGGTCAAGTACAGGATGTATGCTGACAATGTGTCCCCAAACCGTCACTTTTCTTCGGTACAATTTTTCTGTTTTGATGAAGGGCAGATTTATTTTCATGTCAAACTTGATGAAAACCAAGCAAATTTCAAACTGCAATGAAAACAGGTGAATTTGCAGGCCTTCCAAACTGTGGAATCCTCTGCTCTAGAAAGAGGTACAAGAAGTAAGGTGAGAAAGAGTATAAAATGATACATGTGGCTGTGCTAAAGGACCAAAACACAGCAGTTTTCAAACAAAATAATGAGCTTTGTTCATTTAAGTTACAGTTTTCTTGGGATTGACTCTAACTCCATCTATGATTTATACATTAGTGTTTGTACAGAAACGAAAGAGTTACGAGAATAGATGGATAGAAGCAGAGGGAATGTGGAGTTCAGTCATTTAGCAGCTATTTTGTTCTTACTAAAGGAAAATACTGGAATAATTCTACCAAAAAAAAAAAAAAAAAAAAAAAGGAAAGAAAAAAGAAAAAAAAGTTGAAGGGTTGTTGTTTTTTTCCCCCCTCAAAGTGCATAAGCACACAGCTCAGCCCCTTGGGTCTTTCCTAAAGCTAAGCTTTGATATGATTGAATTTTCATATGCACAGTAATGAATCTCGGAGACATGCACGTTGCACATGTGTACCGCAAATGGCATTGTTTTAGCGTTTGTAGCAGCAAGCGAAGGTGGGCTGCTCTGCACATGCTCGGGAATGAGGTGTTGCTTTGCTCTGCAAGCCCTCTGCCTCATTCTCCGTGCATCATGTAAGTGTGAACCAGGCTGTGCATGCTTTTAGAAGCGCACTCGTCGGGCCGGTGGATGGGAGAGCGGTCTGCGCCTTTTGGCAGCTTGCGCCGAGCGAAGCAGTGGCTTGCTGGCACTCTGATCTCTTCCCTCCAAGGCTTAAATGCCGAAAATGGAGATCTCTGGAAAGGAATTGCAAACGGGATATGTTCGTGGTGGAGCAGGAAACTTTTGTTCTTGGAATCTCATTCGTAACTAGACATTGCGTCACTGGAAGTAATGCCTCTTGTGAGGGAAAAGCTCCTTCACTTTGCCTTCATCCACAGGGCATGGGAGCTTTCAGAAATGATTTACTGTACGTAAATATACCGTAATTTTTTGCATATACAAAATGGTGCATCTCTTCAGCAAAGATCCCGAAGTGAGGCATTTGGGCATAAAACAAGATCTCTAGAAAGGGGATTGAGAATCATATGTAAAACCACCAACAGAAGTGCAAGATGTTAAGCCTGACTAATCTCCTTGGAGTTAACCTAGTTCAGTTCATTCCCACAAGCATCAGAAAGGTTCATATGGTGTCAAAAAAAAAAAAAGCAATGTCAGATGTGCTACCATCTTGCATTTAACCTTTTTGCTTTCATATGACTTTTTCCCTTCCTATTAATTTTTTAAACAGCGAAACCATAGCGTTTCACAGAGGACAGCCCCAGTGCTCTGGCGGCCAGTATCAAGCATTCATGTCAACTCAGAGGGAGCCATCAAAATCCAGGTCTTGTGTTTAAGTGGGTCTTGGCTCCCATCACAAATATCTTGGGCTGTTTTCTGAAGTCACTAATGAAAGGAGCTCTGGAGCTTCCCGATGCTACAAGGAAGCCTCCACCTGCTCTTACGGTGCCTAGATTTACTGGTGCTTTCCATAATTTTTTTACTACGACTGTGTTCATGCAGAGTTTAACACAAAAGTGCTTTTGTTTATATGGTCCCTCTTCAGGGTGAGCTCTCATAGAGCGCAGATGTTAGAGGAGGAAGACCTCTGTCCAACATGCCATAGAGCTGCAAGCAGGAGCTTTGGGCTCGGCAGACAGTTTGTGTCCTGAGCAGCAGCTGGGTAAAAAAAAATGGCTAAATGGGGTTTCTGTTGGCCTTAGCTGGCAGGGTTAGCACAGGTCCGGGCTGCAGAACTTGCTGTGTTTCTGTCTCTTCTCTGGTGGCTTGAGAGCAAAAGAGCAGAGCCTGCCTCCCTTCCATTTTGTGGTGACCTTGCTTGGGAGATGCTCCTCTTTTCCATGATAAAAAAGAAAATTTTGTGAATCTCTCTATAGCGGGGCGTTAGGTTGTCCAGCACACAGAGACTGAGCTGTAAACCTCCCACTTCCCCTGGGTAGGAGGAGAGCTGGGGGGGATTTTCCTGTTCACACCAGGTCTCCCCTGACATTTTTTAGGAGAGATGGAAGGGAACATGAGCTGATATATGAGCATCTTCTCGTTTAGAGATGAAGAGGACAATGGCATTCCTCACCAAAGAAACAGTTACAGGTTGTGATTAGATTATAAATATACAGCTTTCGTGTGTGGTTTGAGGGTATGGTGAAAAACATGAAGGGATAATAATAATTGAAGAAGCGGGAAGGTGGTGAAAAAAGCTGCTACCGTCGTGGGTTTGCATCAGTGAACAGGGTGTGCATCTGCCAGACTAGAGAAGGCTGGTGTGCTACCTGAGGGTAAATTTGTGAGTGTTTATAAATAGCCTGGCATCGTTCTTCTTCTCTTCGTGGGGAGATCATCTCATTAATGGCCTGGGATGATGGGAACCATCAAGTAAATGTGAAGACAGCAGCTGTTTCATGCATTTAGCACATCCTGAAGGTTTTACCAGCTTTGTCATCCCGAGGTTTCAGTCCGGTTTCATTCTGCAAGTTCAGTTTCATCCACTCGGGTAGCAATAAGGACACCACCTAAGCCTCAGAGCTGACCGTGCGCCATAAAGTGTGAGCTGAACACTGTGGGGTTGTTCCTCCAGACCCTTTCAGTCCCTGTTTCTCCCAACAAAGCTAAATTTGCCATGTGTATTATTCAGAGCAAAGTGGTTCAGTCAGGTCCTGTGGCAGGAAGGGTGAGGAAGCGTGGGTCGGTGCTGCAGAAGGGAAATCTTGGAAGCCATGGGAGGACCGGGACACCAGGAGATCACATCCACACCTCCTCCCTGGTGGGGCCAAGTGGTGATGCTGCCGCCCGTGTCTTCTCAGGGGCACTGGGGAAAAACGTCTGTCAAAAGTTAGGCTTAGAAGTCTGTCTCTGGTGGAGAGGCTAAACTGCTCAGCTGCATGAAATGTTCGTGTAATTGTTTGAATAAATACAGGGTTTTTAAAAAGCTCTTCAGGAATGCTTGTAAACTTCTGTGCTTGGTTTTGTCCCCACTGCTATCTTCCAGACACCCCACTCCTCGCGAAGGAAATGGGTTTTTAACAAGAAGAATCCTCTGGAAATTGCTTTCCAAGGGGGTCCTTGCCACAGCAGCTGCAACAAATTGCAACTGAACTTCACTCTCGGTTGTTTTTTATTGCTAAAAGGATAAGTGACCAAGTGAATACTTGTATTATAGCTTTGAGAGAATTTATTAAGTATCAAATTGTAGTGTGTGGTGGTGTCTAACCAGAAGATTAAGCTTTCCTCTGCGGAGGGAAATTTCTCTCAGACTTCGTACCAGTGCTTAAGCTAAAAGGGACCGGGAAAGCCTCGCAGATCCCAAACCATCCTGTGGTTAGGCCGACTTGGGGTTTTCCTTCCTCTGAGACCTCGGCTCTGAAGCTGGGGCAGCAGGAGCGGAGCGTAACCTCCAGGAGGCAGCCGAAAGGAGAAGGCACGGCGTGGCCGTCCGATGCGTGCCGATCTGCTCCACGCTGTGTAAACAAGTCTCCAGGGGGCATTGTCTGAGCAAGCTGTTTCCGAGTAGCAGCATAGCTGCAGCATAGCTCAGATTACGTTAATTGGGAAGCATTTTTGGCACGGTTTTCCAAAGAAGCGACACGGAGTGCAGGGAGCTCAAGGAAGGATGGAGCAAGACCTTGGGATGATGCAGGCTGCTCCCGCGCGTCTTTGAGCCTGGCCAGGGCTTGCAGGTCTGCTCGCCTTCCCCACGGCTCCTCAACTCTACTGCAGGGCCAGGAGGAGGGATAAGGGTGACTGTGTCCCTTCGTTGCTCTAGGGAATTGACTTGAATGGGGAAAAAAGGGCCTTCTTCTGATATGTGGGGCAAAAAAGAGGTTCTACTTCTTGGTATGGCACACACATATAAAATGTGCAAGGCTGTGCAAAGTTTCGTAAGGATCTCAGACGTGGGAACTCAGGCTTTCTTAGCCTGTATGTTTGTCTGTATGCATATGAAAATCTTGGTGTAAGTACTGGCTAAACAGCAGTGGTAGACGGAGAAGAATCACAAGCTGGAAGGCAATATTATTATTGTTAGTGAATGTACGAGAGTGGATTTTGTCTTTGGATCTCACTTGAAGTGTAGGGTGATCAACTGGCAGGAGTGCTGAAACTTTGGGCACTTGGAACAATGAATCTGGAAGTCAAATGTTTCAGGATTAGCTTTTCCCCACTTTCCTTCCTGATTTTTCCAAACAGGGAGGCATGATTTTGAATGAATCAAAGTCTGGATAGCTTCATTAAAAAACATTTGTAGGAAGTTTAAAGACCTGAATGCATGGAGATGCTTGACAGGCAGATGTTCATTTGAAATGCAAGTGGGGATTTCTGTTATTTCTGCACTGCGGTGAACTCAGGTTACAGAGAGTTTAAACACCAGAGTGCCAAACCAAAGGCACCCCGGGCACCTTGAAAAACAGATTTCTGAGGAGCTTCATGGGTCAGGCTCCCTCCTTCCCAGGCACGCTGGCCTTACTGTCGCTGCTGTAGGTTTGGGTTTGGTTCTGCTTATCGCAGTCGCAATTACGGTGCCTTTTCTTCAACACTGTCCTCTTAAGTTATCAGCGCAGGATAGATAAGAGAGCCTTTATTACAGGCACACATGTGCATCGCAGGTGTGAAGGGAACTCTTAAACTGTTTATGAGCACACAAAGCCCCACGAACAAAGAGGGCAGAAAAGAATGTTGTCATTTTAAGGAAAAATATGTTTTAAGGCCCTGTTAAAAATAAAGCCAAAAAGGAATAGCAAATGGGCTGCAGATTGCCTGTGTAACGGGGATTAGCACTGTGAAAATCATTCATTTTTCAGAAGAGGCATGGACCACAGACAGGCCGGGCTAGCCGAGACACCACTCAGCACTGGAGGGGGCATCCACTTCCAGGCTCTTTTCTCAGTGAGCTACCCACAGAATCCTCCTCCAATAGGACCAAATAGATGAAGAGCAGGATAACACTTCTAATTTTGGCTTTGTTTTAAAGGTTTTGGATAAATAGAAGCCGGTGTATTCATTGTATAAGCAAGCATGATGGCAAAGTGTGAGCTCCAGGTCTGGGACGTGCTGTCACTCTCGACTTCAGTGGGACTGAAGGGGTTTCTCACCTGCAATGCTCTGTGGCCTGAAGGGTCAGAACAGATGGGTCGAGGTTGAGGAAAAGGAGCCCAGCCTGGTTATCCTCTATAACAGCCATGTGATGGTACCTTCAGTCATGCAGGGATAGCTTCCAGGTCCGCTGAGGGGTGCGTCCACAGCGGTGACAGTTCAGCACCCAAAGAAGTGGTGTAACTCACTTCCCTCCAGAACCATTTCCCAGCAGATGCACCAGAAAAATGTGGCCACAGAAAGAAGCTCACGCTGCCCAGAAATGCCATGTGAATGCTCCTAACTCTGCAAAATTTGACCCGAGAGGTGAAACACACTGCAGTGTGGAAAGCCACCTCAGAGGTTAGTCCCCTGCTTACAGATGGGATGAGTCTCAAGGGGGTTTGTGTACCTTTGTGTAACTTCTCCGAGTGTTTCCAGTGGGAATTAGGTTGTGGGGGCCTTCAGGGAGAGGGGTTGTGGTCACTTCCAGACAGGGGAGAAATTCAGCTCGGAGGAAATCACTAGGTTGAGACTCCCTCACTGCAAAGTGTGCTCAAGGAGAAGCGCTCTTGTCTTTCACCACCTACATAAGATAGTCAGAATTTACTCATTAGGGTACTTTGTTATAATCATTACTACACAAAAAGTTAAGTAAGAATAATTTACGTTGTTCCCTCAATGAAATAATGATATGAAATGTCAGTGAAGGATCTGTATCTGATGTACCAGATGTGGTTCATCTGGCCATTCTCTATGGACCTTAGTCTCCATCCAGAGTAACCCTTTTCTGAAAGCAGTGTATTTTTTGTTTTTTTTTGGTGTAAAACCGGACAAGGATGCAGAGATGTTGCAAGCAGAGCTGTAGCTTTTCTCTTTAATGAGCCTCTTCCTGACCCACCCTATGTAAAGCAGTTGACACATCATGTGTTGTGCAGCTGGGACGGCTACCCTGGCACATGTATCTGACACATGAACGTCTTGACTTCGGCCTTTTGGAAGCACCGGACCCATGCTGTTCTCCAGAGATGTGTCTAAGCCATTTCCCAGATCCCATGGATGTAGCGGTGGCAGGAGCAAAAGCTCGATGTGCAGTTCGCTAATTCAGATTTAGCTGATTCTGTGAAAACAGATTGCACAACAGAATCTGACACTTGGTTTCTGGATTTGATTTCCTCTCTTCCCCTGGTTTGACCTCCAGTGCTCCTTCTGGCTGTATTGTATTCTGTACTGGTCAGTATTTGGGTCTCAATTTCCGCATGTGTGTTTTTGTTGTTTCTTCTTCTTCTTTTTTTTTTTTTTTTCCTTCCTCTGACATGCAAGCCTTTTGAGATGTAGCACTTTGAATTTGAGCTTTACCCTTAGACCGGTTTCTAGAGGAGCTGAAGGCCGTTTAGGTGGTGCAGGGCTGAAATTCAGCTGGGATGAGCCATGCAAGAGCAGACAAGACCAGCCGCGAACGCAGTTCGCACACTGCTGGTAGCCCAACACGTGTCTGTGTTACCGCAGGAGCAGGAGCTCGGCTGCTCCTGGGGCTGCTGACTTCCCTGGAAGTCTTCGTGCTTGTATGCTGGGAAAACTTAGCAAAGTTTCACACTGCTTTTACTTTTGATCCCCTCCTGTCCAGAATGACCCCATTGGCAGGAAATTAATTTAAACGGTAGCTGCGAGAAGACATTTTGTGAACATTTGCTTCTTCTAAAGTTTATTTTCACAGTATGTTTCACCTGAATATTTTCCAGAACAAAAAACCTCAAATGCTCTGCTGTCCTGATAACATGTGTGAGGCTGAGGCTTCCCCCTTCCTTCCAGCCTGCCTCACAAAACGCTCTCTTAATACTCAGCCTTAATCATATTTGTAAAGATAACATCAAGGTTAATGTTTCAAAATAGCACTCTTTTACAAGGCTTAATGACAGATCAAAATCAAGCAATGCTGTTTCTGGCAAGCAGTTTGCCACTGCTCGTCAAGTTGTTGTGTGAATGGAGCTACAGCTCAAGTACCAAAGCTTTAAAGAAACTGAGATGCCAGGAGGTAACCCATTTCAGACCTGATTAAAATAACTAATATCTGATCAGGAGACAGGAAAAAATAAGGGGGACTAAATGGCCAGCTTTCACAGTGCAGGGAGGATGTAAGTGAAGTTTTACACAAATCTTTTAGAGATTGGTGCTGCTCAATTGGAAAATTATCTAGAAAACAGTGGGTTAGTGAGGCGCATACGTTTTTAATGAAACTTATTCAAAACAATAAGAACTTACCTAGTCCACAAAGATCTGCAGTAAAATCCAGTATACTGAGCATCTGGGAAATAAAACCCTGGGTGAAATTCCACTTCTGTAGGTATAACACTGTACAGGATCTAATGCGACCACAGTTGGACACGTACAGTGATAACTTCTAAATTGGAGTCAGTCAGTTCATGTTGAAGTAGCAGCAAAGAGAGATGGGGGGAAGCCACGTGGAATAACAGGAAGTGAGAACAAAACAAGCACATTTTTATACCCCTTTTAAGTTTGCTGTGCTGCTCTTCTTGAGAAACTGCATGCGTTTTTGTAAAAAAATAAATTAAAACATTATATTTATATATATAAAGCAGTTTGGGATGGATGGGGAAGGAGGACAGCAGGGGTAATCAGAGCAGAAGTGCTTCAACACAGGAGATCTTAAATGGGACACATCACCCAGTTTGGTCCTGTGGGAGCACAGGACCAAAAGACAGAAAATAATGAATGGCATGGAAATGGGTGAGTGGGGAGCTATCATTTGGTATTTTTCCTAGAAGAACCAAGAGCGGACAGCGTGCTCTTATCAGAGAGCCAGGAACTACTATTTCATATGGTATAGCTTGTCGCCCCGTGGTGCTGTGGGAGCCATATGGAACTGCTCAGAGATGAGACAAATGCAGAGAAGAGGGATTGCACTGGTAGGTACTAAACACAACAGCAAATGACCAATATAAATTTATTATTTATATTAATGTCATAAACTAGTATCAATTTGTTATCGATATCATTAGTAGCCCAGCCTGTTACCTCAATTTATCGAGAAACTTAAGCATATCTGGTTCAATGTAAGCATTCATGTTGTCTTGCTCATCAAGCTTAGGATACATGTATATAAATATTAGTTAGACAAATATTTAAGTACTCTACTGGACTGGAGCTTTAGGTCCAGGAGCGTCCACTGAAATCAGTGTGAATACTCCCACAAACTTTGGTGTGTGGTTGTTATCCAGAGAGACTTCTAGACTACGCATTAATATTCCAGAGAGATCACTGCAGTGAATGGAAAACATGACTGTAATGAAAAGGAAATGGAAAAACGAAGCAATAGACAAAGAGGCTTAGGACAGATTTACAAAGTATGTAGCACACACAAGTGGGGGTAGACATTTCAAACAACTTTGCTACCATTTGGTCAGCTAAAGGAAGTAAATTCTTTCAGAAAGGGTTCAGATTTTCAAACCATTCATCACTCAGAATGAGCATTTTTGTTTGGGGAGGGGAGAGTCTTCTGGTTGCAGGGGCTTTCCTTTGTTACTTCCTCAAGCTCTTTTGTGGTTGTGAGTAAATTCTGTCCTCCCAGGTTATCATTATACGTAGGGCTGAGTGTCTTCATATTTTATAGAAACTTCATAAACACATCCTGTAACTTTGTGGGGTGCCTCTATGGCAAATTCTTTGTAGCTCAGTGAATTTATTTACAGTTGCCTTCAGCATCCACCTTCATTTTTCTGCTCAGATCTCCGAAGGCAGAGCTTACCATAGATAAGGTCAGCAAACTTGGTCTCAACAGCAAATTAATCCCTTTCTCTTGAGTTGGTACCAGAAGCTCCATCTACAGATGGATACAGGCAGCTGAGAACAAAGAGCAACTCAGGATGGCAGTCAACCCAAGAATCTCCCACTTTATCTTTCAGGTCCATGTCACCAGAAATTGTAGGGAGCCTAACTAAACGCCACTGTGTTATAAGTGCTGTTTATAATGAGCATGTGATGTAGTATTTACAAGGGCCACAAGTGCTTGGCTGGTTGTTTGCTTGTTGTTGTTTTGGTTGGGTTGTTTTTATTTTTTCTTCTGGCTAATGTGGGGCTGTCAGGGCACTTTTACAGGACCTTTTTTAGGTACGCTGGCTGATTTTTCAAATTGAGATTCCAGCAATGATTACAGGCTGTAGATGGAAGGCACTAGGTGCTTAATCACTTTTGAAAATCATCCCACCTATTTAGATGTCATAGACATCTAGAGAATGAGATATAAAAGGAGTGGCTGAAGGAACTTGGGCTAAGGGGAGACCTCACCACTCTCTACAACTCCCTGAGAGGAGCTAGGAGGGTGTCAGCCTCTTCTTGGGTGGCAAGTGAGAGGACACGAGGCAACAGCCTCAAGTTGCACTGGGGATGTTTTGACTGGATATTGGGCAGAGTTTCTTCATGGCAAGTGTGGTTGGGCGCTGGAACAGGCTGCCCAGGGAAGTGGTGGAGCCTCTGTCCCTGGAGGTATTTAAGAGATGCGTGGACGCAGCACTTAGGGACATGGTTTAGTGGTGGACTTGTGTTAGGGTTGAACCTGATGATCTTACAAGTCTTTTCCAACCTAAATGTTTCTATGGTGCTATGTCTACAGGCAACCCAACATGTCTGTGTCACTTCTCATGTCAGCGTTTTCAAAAACTAATTGAAAACTCGAAATTCTTCCCATAGGACAGTGGTATT